>NW_020455976.1:6840723-7049779 GCF_003342845.1 Nothoprocta perdicaria
TAAATGACTGTGTCTCAGTGCATATTTCTGCATCTCTTCTACATTATTAATCAGTATTTGAATATATTCAGGCACCTACATCTTCTATGTATGAAAGGTGTGGGAAACTGAAAACAAATAAAAAAAAAAAAAAAAAAAAAAAAGGTGGTTTGCATAGATTTTACTGACTTCTGAAGAGCCTAATATGACATCTATGGTACTATAAATGACTGTGTCTCAGTGCATATTTCTGCATCTCTTCTACATTATTAATCAGTATTTGAATATATTCAGGCACCTACATCTTCTATGTATGAATATTGTATAAGTAAAAAGTAATGGAGATGGTATATAATGCTACAAATAACAGATTTTAACTAAAACATTGGCAGTAAGTTACAGCTGTTTACACAGTGCTTCAAAATCTTCAATGAATAGATTACTTCATTAAGAAAAAAGTGCTTAGAATGAAAGGATCCAACAGCTACTAATTTTCTGGCAAATTCTGCTTTGTTTAGTCTTAAGACATTTAAGCTATGCTGGATTCAAGAACTGTCATTTTGAATGAATTAGATTCAAGGTGAAAATACAAATTTTCAGGTCTGATAGTATTATTACTAGACTTTTATGTACAAAATATATAATATGAGATAATATACTTTCCAGAGGTTTTGCTACTGGTATTTGTAGCATTAATTATATTTTATGAATATATGATGTAAAAGATACACAGGTTCTTTCTTAACTTCTTTTAAACTGATTTTGTTCTCGAGTGTAAATGAGAAGAGCAAGATAAGGGGAAGGTCTGTAGTGTAGTCTTCTGGTTTTGATGTTATCCACTTGCCAATTGTTGTTGCATTTCAGTTACATTGAGTTATGCTGTATGTGTATGCATTGCTTTGTTCAAAAATGAGGTTTTTTTCCTTAGGTAGCCTTTCTTTCTCACTTTCAGACATTTTCTGTGTCACTTCGTTACACATATAGACACATATACTGTAGTTTTTACAGAACTTCAGCATGGGGGAGTACATTGAAAAATTGGATCACTCAACAGTCATGATCAGACAGCTAAAGGAAGTTGTTATGTTGTTATCTCTGTGTGTGTGTTCATATAGATGTGCGTGTTTAATATAATTTTAATATGAACACAAGTGTTGTGYACGAGGGCAGTTAAAGAATTCAAGAAAGTTTCTCTATAGGTTCAATAACAGCTGTATTGACTTGCTTTTCCCCAACAGGTCCATGTATATATTTGGGGGGTTTTCAAGTGTTCTTTTGAATGACATCCTTGTGTACAAGCCTCCGAACTGTGAAGCATTTAGAGATGAAGAGCTATGTAAAAATGCTCGTCCAGGGATAAGGTGTCTGTGGAACAAGAAACACTGCGAGTCCTGGGAATCTGGCCACGCTAATAACATCCTTAGAGCAAAGTGTCCTAAAAAGGCAGGTGCGTATATTATCATGTACAAATGTTTTTACATTAAACTTTAAGATTAGAGTTTTAAATGTTACAATGCAATATAGGAATAAGAAGACAAAAACAAGTGGAATCAATGAATGGGTATTAAGATGGTTCTTTTCTGGGAATATCTGGTGCAAGTGGCTAATGGTTTGATTTTTAAAATAATCTCTTGATTTTTTTCAATTTTAAATACAGAGAAGTAGATGCAAAAAGCATGAGTTTAAGATGCTAGGGCACAGAAAACAGAGAGTATCTAAGGAGAAGAAATCACTTCTTTGTGGGGCCAAAACTTAAAGTGACTTTACTTGGAATTTGCCTCTGTTTGAAGGACAGAGGGATGAGCTTTGAAATACTGTAAATGATTAAACTTTCTATTTCTCAATCTTTTCCTGTTTGATGTTAATGAATAAATAAAAATCTTCACATTGTTCTGAAAGAAATCTTAATATCAGTCAGAACATGGATGGACTTTGTAAATGGTTTCTGGCACAGCAGGTGTGTAGCACTGTCATATCCACATGCAGGGAAGTATCACTGCTTCAGGCACGTCACTTATACTCTTTGATACGTATGGACAAATACAGTCCATTCACAGCTGGAAACCTTGAAGCAAACAAGCACTTGGCTGCAGCATGTCAAAATCAGTTAAAATTTCTCCTGTGAAATTGCTTAGCATTGTGATAGCTGTGTATTGATTGAAACAGCAATTTGTCATCATGAATAATAGTTGCAACCTATTTCAAATATTTTGACTTGTCACAAATAGATTGCTTGTAAAAGTGCTGTTCTTACGCACAYGCATGAGCACAGTATGCAGCACTGCTACATATATCTGCTACATATTTGTGATCTTTCCATGCAGCCAAGTATATAATTGCTAACCAAACTTTGACCGTATGTTAACATATAAACTACTATATTAAGCTGCAAGTCTATATTTAATGTTTGTTTTAAAAATATTAGCTCTACTATTAAGAAATGCTTCCACGTAATTGACTTTTCCATTATATTTTTCATGATTTGTTTCTGAACTGGATATAAAGTTGAAAAGTTGAAACAGTAGATTTTATAACAATGTTATCTGAGTAAAACTGTTTTCTTCAAAACTGTTCTTGCACAATTTTACAACGCTTAGAGATCTGGAATCTAGAGCTTTTCAGTTCTTCATAAGAGGAGCTGAAGCATAGTACCGTTTTTTTCTTTTTTTTTTTTTTTAAGGGAAAATACAAAGCAAACTACAGACACACTGAATCAAGATAGAACAGAGTAGATTCTAAAATATGTCTGTGGCAGTGGGATCACAGTAGAAAAGGCAAGATCTATAAAAATCGAACTATGATAGTGTGTTGTTTGCCAGAACTTTAACTAACTGGACTGAGCCACTTCWCTTTGCTGGATCTCTCCAAATTTGGTAGTAACATTCTGTCTAAAGCCAAGTGTTTGGGGTATTCTTTTACACTACCTGACTCAGTGGTTGTGCTGGTTGAGAGAATCATGCAAGAATCTACTGAGAGTTGGAATTAAAACACAAACACAAGTTCTAGTGGGTTTGAAGACGGCGATTCTTGGATGGGAAGTGATCCCTGGCAACTAAATCTCTTTAAAATTATCTCAGGACCAAGGAAGCCAGACGACCCAACAGTTGAAAAGAGGAGTCAATGTAGGAAATGTTAGGAATTCTCATATATAGGATTGTAGTGATTTTTCATTTTCTTTTAATCTCCATTTAATAGAAGTAAACATCTTTCCTGAAATATTTTAAGTAATATGAATAGTCCAAGTCCTGAGATTTGTATTAGGTATCTAAAGTAACCCTTTTCAACAAAGATTTTTCATATAGAATGGGAAAAACACAACTTTAAAAATATATAGATTAATTTAGAGCTAAAATATTTATATGTGTTGCTAACAAACTTCTTTTTAACTTCTCTTTAAATTAAYAGTGCCATCTTGCATGATAATCTATTTTTTTTCCAGAAATTTGCATCTGAAGATTTTTTCCTTTCCTTTTTTTTAAGGGATGAGCAAAGGATAGTTTGAGGCTAGTATTCTTAACCTGTTAACCTGTGCACCATCTTAAATATGTCTGTATATTGCAAACCAGAGAGTATTTCTTTAGTTGAATAATGTTAAGTGAATGCAATTGATTTTCTACAATACCAGGCTTTTTGATGTCCACAGTTTCTACTAAGTTGAGAGAGAAAATATTCTGAGAAGGCATCCAAACCCACGAAAATGTGGTTTTCTCCTTCAGTGTGATGTTTCTTTTTGACTTCCATTCATATTGCAGCTGCTGCAGATGACAGATGTTACAGGTATGCAGACTGTGCGAGCTGCACTGCTAATACAAATGGATGCCAGTGGTGTGATGACAAGAAGTGCATTTCAGCAAACAGTAACTGCAGCATGGTGAGTCTCCGTAGATCTGTGGATGTAGTATTAATCTTGTGAGTATTTTTGTTGGTAAAACAGATGCCTTTGGCACCAAATGAAAAGGAGGTGCACTTCCAGCACACTTCAATAGTGATTTGTTTTGAACCTAAGCATAAAGGTAGTAATATAATGTAAGCTTTTTTGTTTAAAAGGTCAGAGATCCTGATATAGCTGTTATTCATAAATCTGTGGGTTTCAGGGATTATTACTACAGCACTCCAATTATCATCCCTAGGCAGGTTTACCATAAATTTGCCATGTTGTGGTGCCTGACTGAGTGTAAGAGTTGGCCCACAACAATTAAGACTAATAGCATTTGAAACCTCAGAGTATTTTGTCTTCTAAAGAGCAAAACTATAGTTTCCACTATTATTTGGTAAAGGTAAATGTATTTATAATGAATATTAAAATCTAAGGAACTTAGAACTGTCTCCTGAGAAGTTTTTTTTACAATCTTGTATTTTATGAACATCTTTATTGACTCTACAATTAAAAATACTTTAAAAATACTTTAAAAGGAGGAAAAGCAAAAGTCATTCTCTTTATTGGCCTGACTCTCACCACACAGATAAATACTCTTGATAGGAAAGAGGTAAACTAGGTTTCCAGTCAAAGTATTTTTCAATATTTCTTTGGCAAAAACAAATAGAAAAGGATGTAGCTTACATAATTTTGTAAGTTTTGAGCTCACAGTTTTGATGGATTATACAGTTCTATAGATATGAAAGAGGGGCTAGAGTACAAACCACATAGTATTTTAGAAAAAATCTAGAAAGAGGAGAGTAAAGTATTTAATACTAATTCCTGAAATGCTAAGAAAGACAAGTACTTTCATCCTACAATCGATATATAAAAAAAATCACTGTGGTTCTAAGTCTGTCTGTATCCCGTATCAGGATCAGAACTGGAAAATGAAAGTGATAGATGTAAGTCAGAAATCTTCTATGTAACATAATCTACTCACACTTTTATGTGTAAATATTATAAGTATCCTACAGCAATAGAAGACTTGAGGAACAGATGGTCTATCATGTTTCAGCTTTGCTAGTTATAACCTTAGTGTTGTGTTAATATGAGTTACCTATTGGATTCACATTTACATTGGACTAATGAGATTTTCAGGGAAGCAATGTTCATGTTGGATTTAAGGGAAATAAGTGCAGGGAATAAGGGAATACAACAGAAAACTATTATAGAATAGTCACTAGTACTAGTGAATTTTATTTTAAATATTAAATAACATGGGATTTGTGATCAGTAAGTAATAGAACAAATATTTTAGTTTAGTTTGAAAATTGCAATCTGTATGTAATGTTGCTGTGAAATAAATCACTTTTCAAAACAATCAGGATGCTTAAGGATTTTGACATTGTGATAATGATGTGTTAACAGGGTATATTGTTTGAGGTATTGAAAATGAGCAGATGGTGCTTACTTGTAATCTAAAATTCATTGTACAGCATCTCTCAGGCAGTTTTGTGAATAACCATTGTGACTGAGTGTAAGTAAATGGGGAGTTGTGCCAGAGGTTTTGTATGCGTTACTGTTTGCATATATTTATTGTAAAGGAACAGGATGTCTATGTGGACAATATTTCCTTTGGCGCTGTTTCATACACTTGTGTAGACACTTTCTCCTAGAACAGCCTCTGTTTCTCTTTGCAGTAAGTAAAGAGTACTTTACTTTCTTATAGACCAGAAAAAGAGTGGATGCCTTTTATAATATGATCACTGATGAGCATCTGGTCGAATAAAGGCAGCAAACAGGCCCCTGAACAGCAGTGTTCTCCAGCAGTAATGAAGCTGGTCCTGTCTGAGATTGAAAATTCATTTTAACAATTGCATTTCAGGACTTCCCAAAAAGAAAAGGAAAAAAAAAAAAAAAAAAAACCCACTATATAAAAAGAGTTTGGCTCTTTTCCCTATCATTTGCAGTAAGTTGATGCACTATCATCATAATTCCAATATTAGCAACTGTGTTAGCTTATTATCATATTGCCCCTTTAAATGTGATTTGTAGTGTTCCGGAAGATGATATATACTAGGAGGAAAGGAACTAAAATTGTTGAGTAAATCGTACATATGCTACCTAAGTTCTCTCCTTTTGTGCTACTCAGCGCTGTTATTAAGGAGAGAAAATATTTGTATAGAGATCTTTGGCAGGTAGATGATTTTAATTTATGGGATGGCACTGTTAGTTACGTAAATGAAATCTGAAGAAATACTAGTTACTAAAATAAATTGACAAAATGTATTTTCTGTCATAAAARAAATATGAAATTGAAATTGGCTATGTCATGGCTTGCCAAAATGGTACCTGCAGATCTTCTGCCTTTAAACCAAGTACCTTACATACAAGTTTGTGGATAAAACTTCAAAGTGACTGGAATTTTTGAAATAGGATTTGTTGTGTTTTATAATCRCTTATCTGTATCTTCAATTTTTGCTTGTTTAACTTAACTCAGCTCAAACAATAGAGCACATTATCTTGCACTTTCTGTCAATAAAGTGTAAGTGTAGTTATTTTAAGCTTGCTACTTGCTCTGCTTTCTATAATCTTTTTGATTGTTTTGCAAAGTTTTCTTTGCTTCAAACAACTGGGGAATGAAATAATTTGATGAGAGCCTATCTTTGAACCATATAGGAAGTAGAGGTTTACTTTAGTTGTTAAGCTCGTCCTATGCTCAATAGCAAGAAGTGACATCTTTGGAGTGATGTTTGTTCCAACAGTTATTCAAAGTGTGAGACCAATGGGATGAGCAGTCCCCTACAGATGCCTTTTGTGGTCTCCACCAACTGAAAAGGACACCTAGACAAGGACCTTAAGTTAGACCCAATTTCTAGATGGCTCTGATTTTCTGGGGAAAATGCTTATTTCAGYTTTGGCTGCTGGGCTGCTGGCAGTGTGACATGTAATATGCCCCTCTGTCTGCTTTGTTTCCATAGTCGGTGAAAAACTACACCAAATGCCATGTGAGAAATGAGCAGATCTGCAATAAACTGACCAGCTGTAAGAGCTGCTCCCTGCACCTGAACTGCCAGTGGGACCAGCGGCAGCAGGAGTGCCAGGCGCTACCCGGTAAGGCCTCGGCATGGGCACTCTGCTTCTCCTCCCTCTGAGCGACCAGAGCCGTTGGACTCCTTGATGGCTGCGYGTTCCCTGGCTGTGTCGCTTGTGCTCGTTGGGCTTCTGGGGTTCTCCACTGAAATAGCTGCACTTGGGGCTTGCTGTGCAGATAGGACCCGAGGTCTGATTTCTAAATTGCCTAATGTTATTAATACAATGAAAGCAATGAATATTAAAATACGAATTAAAATATTTTTTAGAAGGTGAATGCTAATATTTTGCCATAATGTATTTCTGTATTTCATATTGGTAAATGCAATTCATATTGGTAACTACATATATGCAGTTAGATACCTGAAGTGCCCCTCTCTKTTCTTCTTGTTCAAATGTTATTGAACAGAAATTGCTTTTATGACACAACTACCTGTCTAGTCTACAAATAGTTTCTGTGATTTTTTTTGTAGAAATTATTCATTAAATAGCTTACATAAACTTTATATAGTTTTAAATGGCCTTTGTACAATCTCTGAGAAAAATAATGCCTGTACATTAKTTAGTCTCTTGATAGTTAATAGTTATCTGCATCCGACTGATTCTGAAATATTTTGAAGAGAAAACGTTTCCTAAAATATTTAATTATCAGGATTTCCTATCAAGGTAATGTTTATTATAGATAGACTAACATATGAAAAAGCAAAGATAAGATATATTTGTCATCTTTTAATTCTAGCAAATTTATTTTCAAATTTGAAATTTATAAAATGTTTAGTTAAAATGATTTCTTTATTTCTTTACGTAAAACATCTGCTATAATTAAATCACTCAAAGTTACATTACTTGGCATTTTAAAATATTTAGGAGATATGAAAAAGAAAATTGAATATTGGGATATATTTTGAATTATTATCTGATAGAAATGAAATCCTGACTATCTTTTAAGTTTTTGAATCCTTTAAATCAATTTTAATTATATTCTTTTTTAATACTAGCTCATCTGTGCGGGGAAGGATGGAGTCATATCGGAGATGCCTGCCTGCGCATAAATTCTAGTCGTGAAAGYTATGACAATGCCAAACTCTACTGCTACAATTTAAGTGGGAATCTTGCCTCATTAACAACCTCAAAAGAAGTGGAATTTGTTCTGGATGAAATACAGAAGTATACACTTCAGGTAACTTTAATAACTGCAGTTCCTGCTCATGTGAATGAAACTTGTGTTTGAGCAAACTAGCAAACTTGCAAATGAGCAAGTTTTAAGGGTTTGTCCAAATATAAAGAGGAAAATTAAATGTGTTCATGAAGACTTAAAAATACATTGATGAATACGTTCATGAAGACGAAAAAATACATTCATGAGAAAAACATTCATGAAGACTTTAAAATGAGAATAGTGTTCTGCCAAATGTCTGTGGTATTGGTGCTGTGTAGGGTATATCAGAAACCTCCTATAGAAGCCTAATAAAACAGTATTTCTCAAATGCTTCTYCCTCCTGACTTAACTGTTACAGGTTTGTGTTTGCGTTTTGCTTTCAAGAAATAAAAGGATGTCTGGAAGACTGATTGTGGAAATGCCAGTTCTTTTCCCACATACTGTTGCAGCAGAAATGAAAACAAAATAAAATTATTTTCACTGTAATAAAAAACGATTTCCTTGCTTTCCACATCAGTGAATGTTAAACTGCTCAAAGGATTGTTTTTGGCTGCTGAACTCATCTAATCTGAAGAAAATAGAGTTGATTACTGATCTAATCTGATCTGTTTTATATTGTTCCTTTTAAATTGGAACTGCCTGTACTCGTTCTACAGATGTAGTAGTAAAAAACCAAAATGCATTGAGTTTTTGTGAGGAATCCTTGTTGGAGTTGTAGCTGTGTAATGGAAATGCTTTTTTTTTTTTCTCGTTGGTAGTATCTAGAAATGAGATGTGGACCTTGCTATCAGTGATATGATTGTAGATTAAAACTAACAAATGTCCCCCTCACCCTCCTAAAAAAGCCCAAAACAAGCAACAAAAGCCAAAACAAAACCAAAGAGAGAACTAAATGGGCTAAACTCAGCTTCCTGCAAAAGCGTAAAGCCCATTGTCATTAACATAGCAGATCAAGAATCTCCAGAACTGAGCAGTGTTTTTATCACTAGTGTAATAGATGCTCTCCACTATCACCTATGGGGCAAATTATTAAAAATATTATGTGTAYCTCAGAGTTTTGTACAGTATCTTAAAGAAAATCTTTCCTAGTTTTAAAGCTGGTGGTGGTAATGGTAGTTCCTGGCTGAGAGCTGTGTGTCCACACTGCACTTGTAAGGTCTGTCTGCTGCCTTTGGTGTGATCATCAACAACAGATGTTACTTGTGGCTGCGGTGTCTCGTGAGTAGATAGGAGTGGATCTTGAGAGATTGGGAACTGTTTTGAGGAAACTTAAAGTCTTTTGGAGTCTCGGGCAGTTTTCCCAGTTGATTTTTTCCCATTTCTACTACAGACTTTTCTATTTATTTAATGTTATTTGTGTTTCATCAGAATGCCTACCTGCTGGTGTGCATATGTGTACGCATACATATTTGTGTGTGTCTATGGGTGTATCTATGTTTAAAATAGACACAGTTCATTTCTCCTGTGGATGGATATCTCTTAACTAGAGGTCATATTTTTTTAAAAAAACCTACTTTCAGTCAGATGGATGATGAACACAAAAAACCTTGACTTGAATTATATCAACTCCTGTAATTGATATTTTTTGTTCCTTATATAGAAATCGGTAGTGGATTGTAGGGTTCTCCCTCAGCCTCCTATTTCTGCTACACAATGCTTAAATCAATGTGAGACAGATTTAATCTCTGTACCTCTAAAGTCTCCATTACTGTGTCATCCCTGTCTGGGTCTCAGCCACCTTGGAATTAAATGATTGCAACATGCTCTGCTGAGGGGATGTATTTGCGAGTTGGTTTTAGGTAGGTAGCTTCAGTTTAAGAGCTAAGTGGTTAGAGTTTGCTTCCTGAGGTGTTTAGGTTGCTGCAAACGTTACTCACATCAGACTGTATCCCAGAGAGGGAGGCCTGTTCCAAAGGCATCAAACCCTGCAGTGTCCACGCAGGCAGCGTGTCTTAGTAGAATAAGAAACCATTATAGGCAGCTATTGGGGTGGCAGCCTCACTTTATTTACTTATTTTTTTCCTCCTGACCTCTGTTTAAAATATTTCACAGGAGGCCCTGAACTAATAGGTTCTGATAGATGAGACTGAGATGTAGATGAGAAATAGGTTTTTACTATTTGTGAGCTAGACTTGTGCTGTGTTTCAAGGCTTAGAACTTCTAGAAGGTGACATCCTGATTAGCATGTTTTTATTTAAATGAAGTATGGCCTGAGACAGTGTAAGGATATAAATTTGAGGTATTCCACATACAGTTTATACAATGGTAGACAAATGTATCTTTAAAGATATATCTTGGATTAAATGATCATGGAGTTATCAGAATCTCTTTTCTTTTGTCTAACTTTTCCTCTCAAACTGCAGTCGTAATGATTTAGGAGGTGAGATTTCATTTTAGATAGCATGTTTTTGTTACAGATAGTGTTGTGGAGTTCACAAACGTAGTCAGAGAAGCTGTAAGGTGAAAACTGTGCCCTAATCTGAAATATCTATGCTGGAGTTCCATTTCTGTTATTAATATCAAAGGCTTTACATTTTTTTATGAGGAAGAAAAGGTTTTAGGATTAGTGGATGTGTCAAAGTCATATTTGGAAAAAAAGAATATGGATCTATTTTTGTCTACACTTTATTTGATATTCTTCTACTGAGAAAAGGAAAAAAAAAAAAAACTACCTTTGACAACTGCTGTATAGATTACAGACCATTAAAATGGTATGAATACATACCATAACCTGGAAGGAAAGTCTTTAGTGTTCATACACATAATGAAGATCATTTCAAAATATACAAAGCCCTTGTTCTAGGGCAAATTTAGGCCCATTTATTCAGCAGGTTTCAAATAATAGGAAGCACTAGTGCTTTGGAATGATCCAGGAGGCAGAGATGGCTGCGGGCTCTGCAGCCCCATCAGAGCTTACTGTGCATCAATATTTTCTCATAATTCTAGTATTAAATTGAGAATCAATAGAATATCTCCTTTTAAAAAGTACAGGGATTGTTCATTTGATACTAAAGAAAGGGACTAAATTAATACATTTCTGATGTGCAGTCAAGTTACTGATAAATTTGTGTAAATGTTCTAAAATTATCAATAATAGTTTAATGTCTAATTTGTACTTTTCATTGAAAATAAATTTATTAGTGAATGAGAAAATAAATACAGTGGATAGACTGCCTATTCTTATACTGAGGCAAAAAGCTTGACATTTTTTCTTTGACTGAGCAAGCAAAATATTATGAAAGGGAAGATTTGAGTTTTTCTGCAGTGTAGGGTAAAACAGCAGCACTATAAGGTTAATTAATAGTTTCTGCAATATAAGGTTAATTGATAGTTCCTACTAATATTAAAATGTGGTATACTCATTTATAAATGCAATTACTTCTCTTGGGAGCATCCTCACAACTGTGGGATTTAACGTCAAGTAAAAATTTTCTTGCCACAGTGCAGTACATTCTGAGAAGATTTAATTTTGTTGTAGTAAGCATAAACAAAGATGAGAAAAAATTGAACAATGTGTTTCATTATATAAACTGCTTGCAGCTTCTCCTTCAACTTACTCTTTTCCAGGTTTAGCATGTTTTAGTGGTGGTTGTAGCTAATTAGCTAATTTTGCATGGCACCATTCTCCATTGTCAGCTCCAAGTCTTCCCAGMGGACTGTATGTTTTAATTGCAAAGAATTTGTTTGGACGTTTTTATCTAAAGTTCTCATGTTTAGTTGTTCTGAAGCTGACTTTTTTTTTTCTTGAATTAGTCTCTTTGCTACAGTTTTTAAGTCTTCCTTTAGCTGCCACAGAGCAGAAAACGGGTTTCCAGAAGACTGACCTCTATAAAGAGGAAGTTTCAAGGATATTCTAACTGAAACTCCACAGGAATAATTGTTATTATCCTTTTCTATAGATTGAAATTGAAWACCCCATAGTTCAGTTTTACATAACTTTTCATATCCATCTCCGAAACAGGGAAATATGAAAGCAGTAGGAGAAYTAAGTGTTGTTAGGATGTAATGCTTCACACCTCCATTAGTAGTTACATTTGGTGTGTCTTATAGATGCTGTTGCATTTACAAGAATGAAACTTGCCTTCCCTTGTTTATAATGTATCATTCATTACACTGTGTAAATATATCACAAAAATGAAATATGTAGTTATCGAGCATGGAACCAACCAATCTGTGAGTCAGTATGTGAAAAGGGTGGTTTCTCTTCATGTAGCTAGTGCTATTCTCAGTAAGCAGTTTTTCACTGATAGTTTGCTTCTCTTCTGCATCACTATCTGAAAGCCTCTCG
Organism: Nothoprocta perdicaria; assembly: GCF_003342845.1. Taxonomy (NCBI): domain Eukaryota; kingdom Metazoa; phylum Chordata; class Aves; order Tinamiformes; family Tinamidae; genus Nothoprocta; species Nothoprocta perdicaria. Next base: position 6,853,102 of record NW_020455976.1, read on the forward strand.
TAAAAGTATGGTATAGAGGTGTAAAGACACAGGGGCGAGAGATTTTCAAGATTCAGTCACATGTTTTTACCTTAGACAGCTATTTTCCTAGAAAACATGGTGTTTAAATGGGTCTTTAAAAGTTCATTGATATTTGTTGATAAGATATTATTGTGACTAACACACCAGAAAATGAGGCAGAAGAGTATTTAAGCAAATGCAGGGATAAATTTCTGAAAAAAGATACATGATTCTTCAATAAATTGCATAGTTATCAAACAGAGGAGAATTATGAGCATCAGTAGTAACTGGCTATTCAGAAAGGGTAAACTTGCTCACTTCAATCATCTGCAAATTATTGGATCCTCATTAAATTTGTGCTGAGGCATCTGTGTAGTATCTGAAAAATGTGCCATAACAATAAATGATAATATTCACTGTAGATCTCAGAACAACTTAGCCCAATTAAACTTTCCATGAATAAATATTGGAATTAACACCAAGTATCAGCTTTGTAGTTAAGGTTACACAATCTTCCTCTCTAAGTGCAATTCCATTACTACTGGAACTGTACTACTTAGAAGGTAATTATTATTGCTTAAAAGAAAAATAAAATATGATGCCGTAGAATAAGATAAGAGCACTTTTTAGAAGTTATTGGTCATAAGTGTTTAATAAATGCCTATAGTAGCTAAATATAAGGCAAGTTTTTAGCCTAATAGGACTATAGATATAACTGCATATGGAATGGCACATGTTCTGCTCTCCAGCARCTTGTCTATGATTTTAGGTGGATCCTAAATCCATTAAGGTGGATTTTTCACTTAAGAAATTGGCAAAAACCCTTTTAGCAGTGGTAAAAATGATTACTGTACATAAAATGGTTAAATCTTGACCAGCTGGATTTTCAAGTGTATAGCTTCCAAAGCTAGCYCAATGTTTTAAATACTGGCCTAAAAAGAAAGAGGGGAGAGAAGAAACATATTCTGTTGAATGTTGTAGTCTGAGATTATAYAGTGGATGAAATAAAGCTATGGAATAATTCTTAAAAAAATGTTTGACTGCATTGATCCAACTTGGGCAAACAAGGTTAATGTCTAGTAAGATCCATTAAGAGCTTCCTTGAGTCAGGCGAGAGCACGTGCTGCATGTTGTGTTGTGTTAGGATAATGGATAATTTTTGCATATTTTCTTATCTTCTATTTAACTGAAAATACTTGGTAGAATATTATTGGGGAAAGACGGGTTGTTGTTGATATGATTTTGCTTTGAATTGTATACATATTCAGAATTTTCATGTTTATATGTTGGAGCTTTATTTTCTAGAAATTTCTGGTGAAAAAATTGAAAGTAGATACTATTTCTCAGAACATAATGACAGTATTCCAGAAAAAATCTCAAATACAAAAACAAGAAGTAAAAGCACCTACATCCTGCAATCACTTTTAAAGAAATTCTTGCTTATATGTATTGTATAAAAATAGAAAAGCAATTACAATTCATATTTGTTCCCATGGGCCACTGCTTCCTCCCTATCTTTTCCTTTTCCCACATGAAGGGAAATTAATTAAGGCAAAATTTTATAAACTACTTCATTTCACATAGAAATCTGTAATGTAATTGAAATCGTTTCTAAAGCCGATGAAGAATAATTATCTGTATTATATAGTCACAAAGCTATCATTTGTTTTGGAGACTTTTTGTGGATGTATCACAAGGTAGTTGAAGTATAGCATTTAGCTCTTTATGTTTCTACAACAATAGAGCAAATGTGCAACACTGATGTTGAAAATAATGGTAAATCATTTTTTAAAATGCTAATGGTATTTTAAAGATATAAATTTTAGAGACATAAATGGAAAATCATTCCCTAGATACAGTTGTGAATCTTGGTTAAAAGATTCAAAGTAAATGGTTAGTCTGTTGTATAAGGAAAATGAAAACTTTCTCATTACTTATTAATAGCACTCATTGCTAAGTATTAGACAAGCAAAGACATCAAGGATTGTGATGGCTACTGTATTAAAACTATTGAATGCCATTATTTTAATTGCTAAACTGATTGTTTGTAGTTTTAAATTAAAAGTAATGTATCCAATACATATTTACTAGCATTGGAATTGTGGACCTGCCTGAGTCTTACCTATGTGTCTCAGTTGCCAGTGTATGCTGATAAGTATTGCTTATAGATTCTAGAGGTTGGAATTCTTGTCCTGTTTATTCTGATCTTTGATTTCTGTGATGTGATGCTGCAAAAYGGTATATTTACATTACCCATATCAGCTTATAGTGAGTAATCTGTACAGCAGGCACTGGAAAAAGCATGATTTAATTATACACATTCTGTAAGATTTCTAGCTCTTTATCAATCAATATTAATCAGAATTGACTTCAGATGAACAAAACAGACAGCTTTTTAATAGAGTGGAAGCATGTTGTGGCTTTGTTGTTTACAACAAGATAGAAAAAAGAATAGGATAAAAGCTGTATGGACAATAACTGATGAGACAAAGGGAAATATTTGCTAATTCTTCCAAAAGGTGAAGCTGTTGCTTTTGGATTATTCTTTAATAATAATACTAAGAAGAAGAAGGAAGAATGGCATTTCATTAATTGTCTTTATGTTTATTTCTCTCTATTTCATAGAAAATTTCACCCTGGGTAGGTTTACGCAAGATCAACATCTCGTACTGGGGATGGGATGACATGTCTCCTTTTACGAATACGACTCTGCAGTGGCTTCCTGGAGAGCCGAACGACTCCGGTTTCTGTGCATACCTGGAAAGAGCCGAGGTGGCAGGTCTGAAAGCGAATCCATGCACTGCGATGGCAGATGGGCTCGTCTGCGAGAAACCTGTTGGTAAGTCATCTTTCTTAGCCACTTATGTGACTCTTATGATTAGCCAGCTGTTTTGACTTTCATTTGGCTAAGAGGGATTTGTACAATATGGATTAAATAATTAGGAAAAAAATAATGTCCTGCTTTAGTTCTTGAAAAATAGGAAACTTCAGTCTAAAAGACAAATAGCAATTTTAAACTAGCAAATATTTATCTGTGAATTAGCTTACATGGATTAGTCTGCATTATACTAGAAGTCTGCATTACACTAGAAGTCCTGTGGTTTGGAGTMAGTATTTGTCAGTGACTTTTAGCTGTGCCATTCTTGCACTAGGGATGGATGCTGAGAAATAGAGGCTAAATTTTGTCACATCAGAAAACATAAATATGGGTATAATCACTCGCTCCAAAGGGTCTGTCCAGTGCAGCTATCCTGCCTACGGTGTTATTTGCAGTTTGCCTCTCAGATTTGTGTTAATAAACATACCAAGATTGTGTCATTTCACTTTCTATGAGAAGATAATAGAAGACTAAATATTGCTTTTCGTGATTTTATTGAACTGCAACTTTTCAACATTATGAAAGTCTGTGCAAAACTAACTGTAATCACACAGGGATTCCCATAATCTCAGGACAGTTTGTTCACTGATAATTCAAATAAATGATGTTGAAATTACATAAGAGGACAGACTGTTCCATGGAATTACCAGAGTCTTGCTTGACATTATGCTTACCCTGAACTTCTGTTACCTCCTCCCTGAAATGCTCCTTGAATTAGGATKAATTTTTTCTTTCTGTTTTCAGACTAGAATTCTGAAGGTACAATTGCTTTATTTTAAACTAACGGGATAAGAAAGTTATGGTGACTGAGAGCTAAAGCTAAGAAAGCCTGGTGACATATGTCACAGTGCTTAAATATGACTCCTTGTAGAGTAAATCATCATTTGTTTCTRGTGGTCTTTGGCAGCTAATTTGATGACCTTAAATTGTCTTCCTTTCCCCTAAGTGAAGCTGATAATGGTACCATAAAATATATCTGTGAAATACTTAATAGTATGTAATTATTAAACACACAAAAATTGAAAAGTGCTTTCAGAAGTTAAAGTTCTTTGTGTGCTAAGATGCTAAGTAATAGTTTTATGTATATATATGTGTATATATATGTGTATATATATGGACATAAATATACACATAAATATACTTATATGGACATAACTATATGTATATTTTAGGTATATTTATGTATGTACATGCATATATATGTGTGTATCTTTATCTGTATCAGCACATGCCCTTATCTTAGGTTTTATGGCAACATTTTCCTGGAAATAGTGTTCAAAATCATGTCTAAAGGAGGATAAGGGTTGCAAAAATGAGACAAACATCTACTTAAAAAGTGATCTTCAAGCTTGATCTCTTTTTTTATTCTTGCTTTTATATACAAGCGGAAAAACTCAATTATGTAATTCAATTAGTAGGGGTACACTGTGATTTTATGCTAATCTGCAGGTAGAGATCGGTGCTAGCTTTAAAGAGGGAGTAATTACAAACYAGGTGCACTTTTTCCCCCTTTTTTAGTTTTTTCCTTCCCCTGAATGATGCTATATTTTCCCTAAAGAAGCTGAATGCTGATGGACTTACCAAGTATCAGACTGAAGAAAGAAGTGGGAGCAAACCCTGTGTTATCTCTCCAGTTTTCTTCTTTCCTTTCCTGAAAATTACCTAACCAACGTAAGCTACTGTGTAAGCCTGAGTGTAATATAAGCCTCTCTTTTCAAGAAAGGGGGAAAAAAGTTCAAGAAAACCACCCAAGTTCACAGCCCACTAGTTGCYTTTGATAGAGTCTTTTAAGGACTGAGGAGGAGCTGAATTCCTAGAGTCTTTAAGTTTCTGATGCATTTTGTCAGCACCTTAGCAAGGATGTTGCTAATAAAATGTGGTTAAAAAAATGAATTTGTGTTTAAAATTGCTTTTTGTTTCTTTGTTTCTTTTCYAGTTAGTCCCAATCAGAATGCTAGACCCTGCAAAAAGCCATGCTCCCTGCGAACAACGTGTTCTAACTGCACCAGTAATGGTATGGAGTGCATGTGGTGCAGCAGTACAAAGAGATGTGTTGACTCAAAYGCCTATATAATCTCCTTCCCATATGGACAGTGTCTGGAATGGCAAACAGCCACATGCTCCCGTGAGTATCTTAATGGATGTGTATTCTATTAAATATCACGTTATATTTTTTTTTTCCACTCAGAACATTTAAACAAATTGGATTCAACACATTCATTAAAAATAAAAATTGATGACTTTGTRTGACTGTTAATGTCAGCAGTCAATACTGTATATTATGTAGATGCAGATAAAGTACTGGCAATTACTTTATGATGGAACATATTTAGTGTTTTAAAGGGGCCAGTAAAAAGTGATTAGTTTTATCAAATATGGAAAAATACTGTGATTTTTTTTGCATGACTCGTATTAGCATGCCAATTGTTGTCTGTGAATTGAAAGAAATTGCTGAGTAAAATTAGAGTAATAATATATAGACCTTAGAGTAATCAGAAATCTAGTTATTAAAGAAAGAAGAGAGGAGCTGAATTCATAGATTATTAAGTTGCTGATCTATTTTGTCAAAAGATTCAAAGACTTTCTAGCTTGGAAAGATAAAAGTGTTATACTAGTAATAGCAATAGTCTTGAAAATGCAATTATAAAAGAAATGATCTAGCTGGTTTTTTTTTTTTTTTGCAAATGCCAGTTATTGATGCTTAGATGCTTAGAGATTGTTTGTCCACTGCACAGGACTGTTAGACTGTCAGGCAGATAAAAAGGGATGAAAAAACTTTTGTCTTATATGACACAGGTTGTATTAATTTACTGGATTACTTATTTCTTCCCTTTGAAATAAAAGATGGATGGAATCTTCTTGTGTCAAGCAGTAAAGATGCTTCCCAGATGTCTCTCTTGGAAGCATGTTTTATCAGAAATCAGTTCAGTGACCCTCTAGGAGACGAATGCTTAATGTGCTTTTTTGCTTTCCCAATTYATAAATGTTATTTTTCCTCAAGTCTATGGCAACTAGACCTTGTTGAATTTGGTGCCATGCAGTCGCCATGTGTATCAGTGTCATAGTCCATATAGATGCTGAAGCAAGCTGCCTTATATTCTTGTCTCAATCGCACCTTATTTAGAAAAAGAAGTGTGATGCAATTATACACAAGACTGTTTCTTAGTATTTTCACAAATTACTGTCCTTAAAGACTCAATGAAAGTGTTTCCCACCTATAAATGACTCCAATCCAGTGGAAATGTTATTTGATGCTGATACTGAATTGTGGCAGAAGACAGTGAGATTTGCAATTTAGAGATAATATTGCCAGATTACCACRTGGGTGGTGCTTAGATTTTTGAACTGGATGCATCATGGCAATCTGAACTTTGTTTTGGGGTTAGTTTATTATTTGCACATTATGCAGATTGTATGGGGAGCACATCAGTGGTTTTTAATTTATCTGTCATTTATGTCAGGTCTGTAACAATTTCACATAAAATAAGCCAATTGGGATTTGCTACATGTCAATTCAGTGTTATCTTAAGGGCAATTTTGTATAAAAATTCATTTTCCATCCAGAAAAAAAATAAAGAAAAAAAGAAGCAACATCCATAGATAAACTTCTTATAGAGCTTAAGGCATCGGATATTCAGCATGTTGAACAAGAAAATAAATATCCAAATGAATATAATTTAGTAGTTGTTTCAGTCTAGATGATTTAATCTATTAGATTCGTCTTCATTTTTCTTATGTGGTAGTAAGGTATTATTTTTCATTCTTTTCTCAAGATATAATGTTTCTGCTTATTTGAAAAATTGAATGTAACTGCATCTTTGAAAGAAAAAAAGGAATCCTTTATTTTCCTTTGAAAATCCTCTGAAAGAGGGAAGGAGGCCATTACAGAATGGTCTTTGTGTTTCTGTTAGACTGCTACTGTATTGAAAAAAAAAAAAAAAAAGAAAGCAAACAAACAAAAATAGTGTCACTGAGCTTCAGAACTTTGAGCTGATTTTCTACCGATCTGTCATGTGGTTGTTTGGATTAAATTTCTAACATTGGAGCTCTTTTTTTCTTTTTTTTTTTTTTTTTTTTTNCACACTGGAGGCACTTATAAAATGTTTCTTTCCATTTGGATCCTTGGATGTCTAAAGATACAAAGAGCTCATGTTGCAGCTTCCCTTGTTTTTAAACTCAAGACCTCTTTCTGATTCTTGACTGCCTGTTTTCACGAAATCTGCAGATATTGTCAGAATCCTGGCACAGCTTACTGTGACCACTAGCATTGCTTTTGATTTTTTCCTATTATTTTTTTTTAAGATATTAAAAATGTTAAAAGGACTTTGGTAATTAAGCCAGACTTGACCTTTATGGATGTCCAATTTTGTATTATCACTAAATGGATACGTCTTGTTTATTGACTTCACAATTTCACGATCCCTTTGAGACACAAGTGTAAGTGATCAGACTTTGCCAATTAATTGTGACACTGCATCATTACTTACTAGCTCTGCATCAAAAATCACAGTTTTTATGGATTACTTTTTCATAGATATTTTTAATAATGGAAAACATCTTTTTTTCTTTTTCTCTAAGATCATTTTAATGAAGAGCTGAATGTTATCATCAGAATTTTTTTATATTATCCATAATTGGGTGTTGGCCATCTATTCATCTTGCAAATTTTATGTTCTCTTACCTAACTTCTATTTGTTACTTTTCCTTTAAAAAGCAGGTTATGTAAGACCGTCTGTACATAACTGGCCAAGCATTTGCCAGTCATTGATTTTAGTATGGGCTGCATATGTGCATATGCAGCCATAACTCGGAGGCAGTAAAGGCTTCCTTTTCAAGACTAGTTTCACGAATGAACACAGACTAAAATGAACTTCATGTTTAACTTCATCTTTTTCCTAGTATTCTTCTGAAAATTATGTTTTTAATGGGAGAAATGGAATGAAATAAAAGGAATGAATTATCATGCTGTTCTAGCTCTAGCTGTTGAACTCTACATCATAGTTTTAAGGTTTTAATTATCACAGTGTATCATCTATCTGAATGCTTTCCACCAGAAAAWTTTAATACACTTAATACATTAAGAAATGTCTTTGACTAGTTCTGAATTCCTGGAAGGTCTTCTAAAAGTTCAGCTGTACATTAAAATATATATTTTTTCAAAGTCTGTGAAGTTAATGTAAGAAAAAAAAATAGTGTGTTGTCATCAATGTTCACGTGATTCTGAAGGTYGTTCAGCTGTGCTACACCATTTAATTTTTTAATGATGTAAGATATAGCAGAAAAAGCTGGGATAAATCTGTAAATTCTTAATCCTAAATATACAAAATTGCCTCTTCATTTACTATTAATTAGGTGGTTACAATCTTAACTTGTTGTGAACAGATTTGTTTGAACATGAGCCAGACCATTCCTCTGAGAAAATAATATAATGGAAAATAATTAGATATTCGATTTTAACATGAAAGTAAATAAAAGCTAAACCTAATGCAACAGATGTGGACCTTGCATTAAAATGGTATTGAATTATGTTTTGAAGTTTGGCCATTTTTTTTTGTGAAGTTATATATTATGCTGGCTTCATTCAAAAGTTGTTTTTCACAGATATGAGGTGTGCAGATGAATATTCAAAATATTAGGCTCATCATAAAATAGCTCATGCCAAATACATGAATTTGGACTGTCACCATTTTTTCTCCCTTCTTTTGGTTTTTGACCTAACTTTGAATTCTAGACTGTTCTTCTTGGAAAGGCTGATACATGAGTAAAATTATATGTAAAATGGATGCATCATATAAGATATAAATTTGTAAACATGAGATATATATATATATATACACATACTGCATCATGGAATTTGATGACAATTTGTAATAGTGCTTTCCTGCCTCATTTTCTCATTATGCTTTATARCATAACGTGTTCAGGTTTTGCTATCTTTGGGAAAAAAAAATAAGACTTTTTAAAGTAAATGTGCAGATATTCTTACTGAAACATTATTGAAATTTTTGCAATTGTACTAGAAAATAGCTGATGTAGTTTCGTGTAACTTCTTCCTCAACTATAGTAAAAAACTTTGCATGTTATTTAAAAAAGAAAAAAAAACTTGCATTAATATTGCATTTTATGTAATAAAGCTCAAAACTGCTCTGGACTGAGGACCTGTGGACAGTGTTTGGAACAACCTGGGTGTGGATGGTGTAACGATCCCAGCAATACTGGGAAAGGACAGTGTTTGGAAGGCTCATCGAGGGGGCCAGTGAAGCCTCTTGCCTTGCACTCCACTGAGATGGTGCTTGATGCTGCTCTTTGTCCCAAGGAGAAAAATTATGAGTGGTCTTTTATCCAATGTCCGGGTAAGATGCACTGCTTTTTTTTTTTTTTTTTTATCTTTATTTGAATAAGGTGTTTAAATTTGTAACATGGAATAGGAGTTACAGAGTATAGAATTAAAGTGTGTTTAGGCACTCAAATTTAACATAAGTATTTTGAGTAATTCATAGATGTTTGTCCAAATTATTTCTTAATTAGAAAGTTGATCTTTTGTTTCAGTATACATGTGCTTATTTTGGGGGCAGATTTATTTGTGAAATTTAATGCAAATAGTTCAATGAAAATCTGCTGCTTATTTGTAGGCAAGTTTTTATCAGTTTTTTACTTCTTCAAGTTCAGCTGTGCATGTTAGCTTCAGCTTTACGTTTCTTCTGGCATTAAATATCTTCCAGCATCTGTATCCATCAAAGGAAAGTGCAGTTGGAGAGAGATGGCTGTAGGTAACTGCTGATGTCCAGGCACAGGGATTCCTGCATCCAAGCTGGTGATGAAAAGGCATCCCAAAGGCTGCCAAATATGTCAGCTGTGCCACCAGTATTAGCTTTTAGACATTGCTGGTGAAAGTTGTGCTTTTGTAGTCTTAAAAAGAATCTCTCAAGACTAAATTTTAGCTGTATTGATCCCTTTATAGTATCTTAATGTTTTGGTTCATTAGGTAAGCAAGCAAGACATCAGGTGCTCTAATTTAGTGCAAAATGAACTGGTGTAGTCCCCTAGGATGGTGCTGCATGAAAACACTCCTGAAAGCAGTTTACTTGCAGCAGGGTGCAAGTGCAGCTAAGCGAAATACATATTGGAGAAGTTAAAAGACCTCCATATGTAATAACTGATACAGTTTTAAAGATGTCTTGATATTGATGCCACATTATGGTACAAGATTTGTTAACTTCTGAGCTTAATTTAAATGTTAAAGTACAAGTTCACCAGTACTAAGTGCATTGTTAGACCTGTTATAAATGTGTGTATAATCTGTCCCTGCTGAAGGTATAATGGATATAGATTCTGATTTCCTTAGTTATTTATGAGTTGGAAGACTTCATAACCTTATTTGATTATATCTTCATGTGTAAAATCCTGTATTTGTTATAAGTTCTGACCAAGATTGCAGCGAGGTTGCCCTTCAGTTTTGAAGACGGTTATTCCGTGAATTTATTAAAAGGCAAATCATTCTTAAGTCAGAAAGGTTAAAATTTCTGTTGACATGAAATTCCATTTTGATTGATGTAGACTGTAGGCTTTGATCCTAAGGTTTTGTTTTCACTTTATTAACAAAATACCATCTTTAAGGGATTATAGTAACACAGTTTATTAATCTTAACACAGCAACCTGAAAACATTCACTTAATGTACTTGAAATATAATGGAGTTGATCATAAATCTGTATTAACTTGCTGAACAGCTTGTAATTGGATAAAAGTAAAAATAAATAGGTTATGACATATACTTCAGAGGTTATTCTGTGTGATTGATGAATAATTGGATAAATCATTCATGTTCGTAGATGCAGGTTTTCCTTGTAGTTCTTATCTATGTTCTTTGTGGCTTTGCAGTACCTCTGGGCAATTGGCTTGATAAATACTGTTTTAAATTCTCTCTCATTTTCTGTCTGTTTTAATTTTAAAAACCATTATTAAACAGCATAAAGTGAGAAAGTCTGACAGGTTTTGAATGAAATGCCYTTTTTTTTTCCCCTCCATTTACAGCCAGGGAAAAAACAGGAATTATTTGCATGATATGAGCTGTACGCTCTGTCTTGAGCATGTAAAATATTATTAACAAACCTGAAAAGGAAATAATTTATATTAAAGAACTTTGTTTGCAGTTAAATATGATTATCTTGTGATTTGATTATTCAGAAATAACAAACCTGAAGTAGGTTTCTTAAAAAAAAAAAACCTAAAGTGAGTTTATGACAATTATAAGAAATCTACCTTGCCTTTTTTTTCCTTTTTTTACCCTTTTCTTCTTCCTTTTTTTTCCCTTTTAAATGCAGAATGAAGATTATTGCGATATATGGCAAAATTAAATGAGGAGATTCCTTTAGAGAAAAAAAAGAAAAAAACTCATTTCACAAAGCACAGTAATGAAGTGTATAATTTTATTTATTATAAAGCCCATTACAACTTCATATCATCTTAATTAAGACATCCCCAATGTGATTGCAGTCTTGTCTCTGTTATAGAAAATTGTTGAATTAYACAGTCTTTCTAGCTTTCCACATTTTTTTTTCAATAATGTGAAAACCAATTATGGTTTTTAGGAAAAACAGCTAAAATACAGTACTCTTTCAAAATGGAGTGCCATTATTAGGGTAAATTGTAGATTTCATTAATCCTTATTGTGTATGTAAGTTCTGACTTTGATTTAATATCCCGTCTATTTCCCTGGGCTTTAATGAAATATAAGACTTGAAGGCTGTCCTGTCTGATGAGATAATATTATACCTTGCAGCAAAATAAAATTTTCAAAAAAAAAAAACAAAAAAAACCCTCCTGATTGATTAAAGTTTCATTTATTGAAATAGCCAAAAAATGAAGAAATAAAAAAGTAAGTATCAGAAAGAATAAAAGGATTAAAAATTAATGGCCCGCTAGTTAGAAGAAAAAAAAAACAGATTGGGACATTTTATCTATATTAATATAGAGGCTTAATTAGGCAAATATTCATTCTTGCCTGGAGAATTAGAGTTTGCATTTAGCCTCTAAATTYACGTATAGTCTTCATGCTTCTTAAATATTCCTGGTCGTATCACAAGAGCATCTTTTAAGCATTCAGGAGTAGATTGTTGAAGTTATGCTGATGATGTGATTATCATTATCCATATGATATTTTTAGTAGTTTTGGGGATCTGCTCTGGGTAATACAGCTTTGACTATAAATCAGTAAATAAATTGTGCTATATATTTTAATTTGTAGGCCTTATGACTAGTTTATAATCTAAAGCTGTTGAAAAATTAGTAAGTTGCTTTAGGATATATGAAGAAACTTTGGCTAAATCTCTTCAGTTATTACACGAGTCAGAAGTAAAAACTTGATTTCCAGTAGTACTGAAAGTATGTATTAAATGTAGAAAATATTTAAAAGACGAAGCAGACAAAACCTCAAGGCCAGATACCTGGCATTTCAAACCAAGCATGTAATTATAACTAAAAGAACAAAGCCGTCCTTTCTAATAATCACCTATTCTTAAAAGAAAAAAAAAAAAAAAGCGAAACCTAAGCACTTATTAAGGCTTTGGGTGGCCTGAAAAGGTTAGGGCATTGTGCTTGACTGCTGAGGAAGCTCCTACACGTGTTTGATTACAAGACTTCATAGGCATAGCTAGAGAAGCAAGAGGATATTTTAAGCTTGTGAGGTTTAATGGTTTTCAGAGATGGGTTCAGTATTAAGTTACTAAAACTATTAAGTTACTGAAACCTTCTGAGTAATACAGTGAGAACTACTGTTTTTTTCTTAGCGAGGCAAGTGAATGACATTTATATTAAAAATCCAAATTACAAAAAAAACCCMAAAAATCTACTAAAGTAGCTGTCATCTGCTGAGTCTTAAACACACTTTACTAGTAAAATATTGACCGTTTTGACATAATCTGACATTTGCTGTTCCAACTGACATATTGCTAATCTGTTGAGCCCTCAGTGTCCAAGTCCCACTCTACGGAGAGGTCAGAACTACTTTCAAACCCCCATCTTTGGCTATTTTGACTGAGTCTTGGTAGAGAGATCAAATATTTTGACAGAGTCCATATGATTTTGCTGCAACAGTAACCAGTAACTTTCTGTGAGTTTGCTGAAAATACGGAGCAYGAGACGTGGTTTAAAAGAAGATCGAGGGTTCTACTATTGTTTCATTTGTCAAATAAAATTTCTTTGAATTTCATTGGCCAATTGTGAGTAGGGGCAGGAGGTATTTGAAGAGCTTCTGCTGTCTTTAAAACCTCTCTGGGCTCTTGGTTCTTTTTCTTGGTTYTGTGTATCCTCTCTCCCCTGCAAGATTGTCGATGGTTGATTTTTAGCCTTGCAGTAGTTGTGCCGCATCTCACAGCAGACTGAACGTAGGCTTGGGGATTTTTGTTTGGTCTTGGTGATTTACAGCCTGTTAAGGGTTTTCTGTAGTGATCAGGCAGCTTTTTATGTCTACAGGGACTCAATTTTATGTCTGCAAGGACYTTCTCAAGAGCCTTGAGCTACCAAGTCACTAGGCACTGCATACTCACTTTTGTGATCTTTCGTGAGTTCCTGTCTTGTCACGATGCTATTTTAACTATCTTCTGTCTCAAGTAATAACTATATATGCTGGTCATCAGTTAGGATTAAGCTCTTCRAAACTGCATTCTCCTACAGCTTTGTAATCACATGATTTTATTTGCAAAAGCAGGTTGGTAATGACTCTCTAAATGTTTTATTCTAGCGTGCCAGTGCAATGGCCACAGCACCTGCGTCAACAGCAACGTGTGTGATCAGTGCAAAAACCTAACGACAGGAAAGCAGTGTGAAACCTGCATGCCCGGCTACTACGGGGATCCCACGAATGGAGGGCAGTGCACAGGTAGGTCCTGCGTGTCAGAAAAGAAAGTGGAATGGCCCTTTCTGGAATGTGAATGTGCAAGGTGAAACCTCAGTGGTTAAACGTTGATTAGCTGCTAAAGGTGCTCAGCTAAACTACTGATTGCAAATCCAGATTGATTTTTTTTTTTTTCTTTTGAGAACCTTTGCATTAATGATTATGATTTGGCATTTCTCATTTGATCTGTATACACAAAGGCCGTGAATCTTGATTTAAATCAAATGTGCGGTCCCAGGTAGGCAAAAGAGGCGTTGTGGGAGCAGCCCACGATCAATCATGATACTTGAGAGGTATTATTTCACTCTGTATAAACCCTCCTTGCAGGAGCAGTAAGAATGTTATTGTATTTATAAATGAAACTTGGTAAGTAGAATAATGCCTGTCACCTKCAGCAATGCCCTTTTAAGAGCTAAGTGGTAGTTTTCTTCCTATTCCTCTGTTTCTTTGCCTTCCTTTGCTAAGAATACAAACCCTAACAATGTTCTCCCTCAGAAAAGTTGTATTCATTTGGAAAATATTTTGCACGTACGATATTGATGAATAAAACAGGTTTTACTTGTAAAATATCAGTTCCACTAACCTGTTTGCTGCTCTGTTGGCAATCTGCTGCCTTGAAACTGTCTCCTGACATTGTTACTCAGAAAAGAAATTGAAAGATCTTTTCTCTTGACTTTTTTTTAATCTTGTCAATGTTTAACAATATTAGTTTCTTCTTACTGTATACTAAGTGCATATATACTTTCTTTATTGTGTACACTTATTACATATACTATTTGTCGCTGTATATTTCTTTGAAGATTTAGGTATTTCTGGTAATCTGTATTGTTATTAAGCTGCTATGGAAGGTGGTCTAGATTATCACGTTGATGGAGATAGGCATCTTTCCAGCATTAGTGAGACTTGTCATAAGCAGTAGAAAACCTGAGGCAGGCTGTGACTCACCAAGAACCTGTCATGAAAGACTTAATAGCAGTAGAAATAATATTATAATTTCAGGTAGAGAAAAAAATATCTTTCTGTCATTAGAACTGTTTTCATTGCAATATTAAGAGGCTGAATATTCTTCTCTTTTATAGTGCATCAGAATCATTTTTGCCATTTTCTTATATACCTGATGTCATCAGTGAAAGCAACAGAAGTAGTAGCTTTTATTCTGAATTGCAGAGCTAGGTGATTTCATCATAGTGAATTTATGTGTTATGATGCAGTACGAAGGAGTATAACTTATTCTGATATATAGCTGTAACTTGCTAATGGTTTCCCTATATGCTTATCTATCTGCTGAGCTTTCATCTAAATTTTTGTGTGTGATATGCCAATTACTGTTTGGAAAGAAGTGATTTTGTATAAATATATGATCAATAAGTCTTACTCATGCATAGCTTGAGCAAAAGAGCCCTCCACTCTGAGGAATGTGAATTACTGTATTCTACCTGTATAGTTTTGTAATTGCTGCATTCATAGATTCTCCTTGATAAGAAAGTGAGAATGAAATCTAATACTCCACAGGGTATTTGTAGTCCTAGTGCCGTAGGGCTGCTTTCTTGCTTGCAGGCCTGATTTTAAAGTCAATGGTAACTTCTCCCATGTGCCTAAATAGGGAGGTATTTTCAATATGAAAACCCATCAAGGTAGCAGAGATTGAATTTAGCAGCTAGTGAGCAGAGTTTCTCCTGTGAATATTTCTATTCTAATATTGATGTTTCTTTAAGCGGACCTTTGGTTCTTAATGAATATTTATTCATTTAAGGGATTCACTTCTTCCTCAGCAGTTGAATGTGCAGTAGTCATTCCATGAAGCTGTGCATCTGGTAAGCTCAAGCACAGTGCGGTGGAAGTGTGTTCAAGGGGATGAAAAGATTAATGTCTACCCCTATTGACAGTTGCACATTTTGCTGGTGCTTTATGAAGCTTTAAATATTTCTTAATAGATCTCTTATTTCCTGAAGTTGACAAAATGTTCCTTTGCTGTCTATAGCACCTTTCGGTAAAGTGATGTATTAATATAGTTTTATTCTTCAGGGGTGCATCAGCTATCTAACCAAATAAGCATTCCATCACCTATAGTGAATTATGTGTAATGCAATAATGGCTAAAATCAATTTATAAGGCCAGAAAAATTACACATTTTATGACCTATTTTTTTCAACCCTAGTTACATATTACTTTAAGAGTTCATATTTTTCTGGTAGACATGATTTTCATGGCAGTTAGACTAAAGAATGCTTTAAAAATTTAAGATGATGCTAATAACTGCGAGGTTTTATCTGCATTTATGTATTATATTACATTATATAAAACCAATAAAAAAGTTTAAGCTGTTAAGCTATTTTGATTAATCTAGCCTGTTCTAGCTACTGTTAGATCTTCTTCAGTATCTTTTTTTTTTTTTTTTTTTTTTTTTTTAATTTGTTATCCTATGGTATTGGTGTCCAGATTTTGGTCCAGGGATTTCAGTGCTCCATAGAGAATGGGCAGATGACTTTGGATTTAAGTGGATTTTGGAACCACAGTTGAAATCAGGACCCTTGTTTGTCAGGCAAATCTGAAGAAAAAAATGTTTGTCCAGAAGAGTTTGCCAAGTAGTAAAGGAAGATGAGCTCAGAAATGGATAGTCTAAGTGGTTACGTATGTGTTTTTATTTTTTGTGAGCATGACAGTTTCTTGTAAATAAGGTTTTCCATTTTCCTATTTTTTTTTCTTTTCTATCTCTTAACGTTTTTGTTAATACTGAGGAAAAAAATAGGAAATTGCTACAAGTTAAAACAGAAATTAAAGTCAACACATAAAAAGATAATATTGCAGGCAAGGTTGGCCCAGTCAGAAGTTGATTTTAAGTGCAGCTGAAATAGTTGGAAGTTAAAAAAGGAAACAATGTGGGACAGTACAAACAAGGAAAAAACATGAAGAACTGAAAAAACTCATCTTCATAGTCCTTGCTTTTGTCTCTCTGCTGCTGCGAGCTGAATTTCTGGCTGGATCATTTAATTTCTTTGTCTCGGACTCATCCTTCTCTAGGAGGATGGGGGCCACCTAAACATCTTGTAAAGTTCTCTTCAGAAATGAATTCTGAGCTTGAATGAGTTCAGCACGTTAGCAGGCCGTAAACTGCAAGTGCGAGTCCAAATCTTAGAATCATAGAATGAGTAAGGTTGCAAGGGACCTCTAGAACGTGAGGAGCTTCTAGTCCAACCCTCCTGCTCCAGCAGGGACACCTAGAGCGTGTGGCACAGGGGCCTCATGCCCATGTGATGTGTGGCACACATCACATATTGATGGATTCTGGAAGTGGAAGAGCTGAAGACTGGAACAGACACTGACCTGGTTGCTGTTTTCTCTTAGTTCTATATTTTCTTCAAGGTCATCTTCTCTCATGTACTGCCTATCTGGGCAATGTGTAACTTCATATAAATTCTAAAACAAATAGGATGAGACATGTACTACAGGCTGGAGGATAGAATAGCAGGAGAAAACAGTAGGAAAGATCACTTGGAACATTTTTATGCTGTCCTAGCAAAATTTGTTAACATTATTTTCAAACTCATTAATCATCTACTTAGTTGTCAGTGTTAAAAAAAAAAAAAACTACTCTAGCTGCTTATCATCTTGTCATATTCTTTGAGAGAGATTTTTAAAAGTATTCTTTAAATGTATGAGATGGTAGGAGAGAATTCTTTACAGTAACATATGACACATGCTGTGAATGCATAATACATTCAATAATAAGATAACGTAAGCTCTTTTCTGCATTGCCTTCTTTCCCCTAAACTGATAACATCCTAAACAATGTTCGGTTTTCACATAATTGTGCTACCAGTGCTCTTGCTTTTGCAATAGGAGTAAAACTCTTGAGTATTAGCACAGCAGGAACATTGTTTTAACACTCATTGCTCTCTGAGCAGCCTAAAAAGGCACGAAGCTTAAACACCGATGACTGTTTTTAAAAGCCCTCCTAGCTGGGAGGTATACAACAAGTCTCTATCATAATTATTGCCATTATAAATCTGTCTCTGCTATCATACAGTTGGATATTTTCAACACCAACAGCTTTCCCCATATATATTAGAGTCTATAATCAGTCTGTTTAAAAATGTTAATTGCTTATGCGAAACATTAAAAAAAAAAATACTGACCAGATAATCTAATCTGGATATTGTTTGTTTTCACTGGATATAACTGAATCTTCAAACTACTAACAAAACCAAAGATGCTTCTAGTGAATATGCCCAGGGTGTGTGCATCAGGTCAGTCCGCAGCATCTGCTGGAGCGAGGTGAGAGGTCTTTGATGCTCCTTCAGGACCTGTGAGTGCCAGGGAAATAAATCTGACTTGTTCAAGTTCTTCTGAAGCACCTGACTCTGCAGAAGCAGCTTGCTCAGTGTTTGTTTCTTTCAAATGTTTTGTAACGCAAATGTTTTCACATGTGTTTGTATGTGTGCATATAGTCCCACAATCATTTCAAAATAATTCGTAGTTGATTTATTAGAATACAGGCAAAATACACTTGAAGGTTATGTGTAGAAAACAAAATCTACCTTTCACTACTGAATCATTTAATTGTGATTGCCCTTCTTTCTCATTTCCAACTTGTTGTAGTCTCCAAAGCTGTAAAACAGGCCATGTAATTCATGCTAGACCTTAGGAAAATCCCGTTTTGTTTCTCACTAGTTTGTTTTATTTCTGCTCCTTGTGATAGACAGATCTCTTGGCTCCTCTCTGGGGAGCTTCCTCATTTCCGCTCTTACTCCAGGTTTCCTACTTGCTGTCAGCTTTTCCTGCAGTCCTGATGGCTGCTCCCCAAAGGTTTTGCAAAACTGTTCGGAGTAACTCCTAGTATCCAGAGCAATGTGAGCAGGCAGGCTTTTCTCCTTACTGCTGAACTCTAATAATAATAAATATATTTTCTAATATGTACAAATAACCTTGTATATTAAATTTTAATACAACTAATTGTATAATTTCATACATAATGGAAAGCAAATGCTTTTAAACTAATATAGCCTGTTGTCTGTTTTTTTTTTCCTTTTTTGTTGGGAGCTTTCAAGTAATTTCTTTTCTTTAGTGTTATTTTTCTTGGTTTCAAAAAGTTACAATGAGGGAAATTGGGAACAGTACTTTAAATTTTTCACAATGCATTTAAAAAAAATGGTGATGGTGCTGAAGTTGACTGTTTTTACATTGCTTGGGGCAGATGTAGAGAAGAATCAACCTAAATATTCTGAGTATAAATATCTCAAAGTTAAAAATGGAAATAAATGATCTCTCTAAGAATCATTTTATTTAGTTACTGTCATAGCACAATAACATTATTTTCGAGCTAATCTCAAAGCATCCATGCTTCTGTAATTGTGTATATGCACTTAAATGTATGTATTTATACACAATAAGATATCATTGTGACGGAAATTATATGATGCTACTCAAAATAGTCAGATGGCTTTGACCTGAGAAATGTTTTCTAAAAGAGGGAAAAAAATTTTAGATTTAAAGCTTTTATCAAGCAATCTTTTCAGCAACCTTTTACAAATTATTTTATTCCGATTTAGGATTTTTATAACCTGACTCTGCAACAATCCAAAGCCTTGTAAATAATTTTCTGCTCTTAAAATAAGAATTTGAGGCTCTTGTAAGTGAAGTGAAGAAAGTTCTGATACTGTGGTCTGTGAAATACATACTGGTTACTCTTCAGGGCTGTCGTAAAATGGCTATGCCATGAGGGATATGTTCTCTTCAACAACACACTTGAGTATTCTAGTTGTTGCAGGTAGTTCATGCCAGCAGACTCAACAATGAGAAAGTAATAATTGTGGCATTTAAATTTATAATCTCCTTTTGAAAAGGCTATTTTATTATCAGCAGCTGTGTTGGGCAGGCCCATGCCGTGCACTGAGGCACTAAAGACTAAAGGTTCACAAGCTTCTGTTC
The DNA here is from genome assembly GCF_003342845.1 of Nothoprocta perdicaria. Classification (NCBI taxonomy): domain Eukaryota; kingdom Metazoa; phylum Chordata; class Aves; order Tinamiformes; family Tinamidae; genus Nothoprocta; species Nothoprocta perdicaria. The sequence goes on from NW_020455976.1 coordinate 6,872,801, forward strand.
TGCATGCCGTGTTATTTTACAGGAATTCAGGGTCTGTGATATGTTTGTGCAGTAGCTTCAGGCTCATTGCAGTGTGTTTCTGCGCACCAGTCCTGAGGGAGGATCATGCCTATCTCAGAAAACCTCTGAGGAGCTTTTCAAATTCATATTTATGTTATCATTGAGCTCCATTCTTATCAAATATTTATGCAGTGATCTAGAAGAAACCTCTACATTGCCTTTATATTCATTGTTTGGTTGAAGAATTTTGTATGCAGAGTTAGAGCAATGTCTCGTAATGACCCAAGTCATACTTAGGTTTGATTACAAGTTGACTTCAGCTACTAGAAATGTTCGTGCTATATTTTCTAGCTGTCATAACTTTTCTTTGGATTCTTTCATTATAATGTGTTATGATTGCATCTGTGTTTTCTTGGAAATGCACAAACATCTGAACCAGATGTGTCTTACAAGTAGGCTCTGAATAACTCTGCAGAATAATTATTTCAGGGCTCCAGTGAAACGCTCTTTATCTCGTTTCACCCACTTATATTTAATTCCTTCTTTTTTGGAAAATGGAAGTAATGCGATTGAAAGGGAGGAGACTTGTTATGCTGTAGCTATCCATGCTTCTTCTGGGTTGTACCTTGAATGACTGCAGCACAAAGGCCATCCAAAATCTACATCGAATCGTATGTACACCATTTATATGTGTTACACCATCATTTTGAGGTCTGCAGTGGCAGCTACCACATTTCTGTGTAGACTTCAAGCTTCTTTTCTACTCCAAAAAATCTAKTATATATTGAGAGAATGGCAGTACAGACTTCAAATGCTGAGATAAAAAAAAGCTGTGTGGGGTTTGTTTAAACCATGTCCACATGTAGCACCTGAGAGCACATGAACTACCATTAATTTCATTTAGAGCTAGGATAGTAGGAGCAGCATTTACCTTTCATGYAAGAATTTCATGCCTAGTGGACTCATGCAGCAAATGAAAGATCTGGAGTTCTTTCCCTTCTCAGAATCAAGAGAGTTAAAACCAAATTTGTTTCTAGAAGTACATCCTGATAGACAGAGAATTGCATTTAAAGAATTCACAGCTCTTTCTTTGTTGTGGATTTTTTTAATTTTTTTTTTCCACGCTTGATTATCAGATGGCTGAAATTTTAGAAGAAACTTTCTATTGGTAAAATATGGTTTAGAAAATTTCTTTTTCATAGTGATTTAGTTGATGTGCTAGGTGTTAAATAGACATTATGACASCATTTGCCAACTTTTATATAGTATCTTTTTCTAGAATAAACATGCCTTGTGTTATCTGGAACAGCAGAAAGACTTTAAGTAAAGGAAGACTTCTCAATTCATAKGAAATACAAAGAAAAGAGATCGCAGCACAATAGCTTATGCAAAGAAACTCCATGTTGCTTTCTGTATGTTAGAATAGGCCTTTTCAGGATGCGCTTTTTATTTCCAAATATGTTTTGAGTAAATTTATTTGCTTTCTTTCATAAGCAGTGTTTACTGAACAGTATTYGAGATATTTGGAATACTGAGTGAAGGAAACGCCCGTACATGGGTTTAGTTTTGAATTTAAATTAAATTGAATGCAATCTAAATGTATTCCAAACAAGTCTCATACTATTAAAGCAGATGAAAGGTGGGTTAGCATTAGAAAGTTAGCTGAGGAAGTTGAAATAAGGTATCTTCAACAAATTATTGACACCCCTCCCCTTTTTTCTTTTTGCTGCTGAAATACTTGTTAATTTAGAGCTGAACAAAATTTTCAGTATACTATTAATTGTTATGTATGCATATCATAATTACATTTTGCTTTAAGTGAACTGTGTTATAAAGAAGTATGATTTCTAGCATAATTAATTGTAAACTAAAACCAAAGAATCATCTAAAAATAGGAGCCTTTTTTATAGATATGTTTGTATTCCATAAACTACTTAGGCACAAAGTAATCCTAGGCAAAGAAGCTGGAGTTATAATTGAAGGAAAATGCCCCTGTAAAACTGTGTTTAAAGGTTACAGTCTTCTGGGAAGGGAAAAAAAAAGTCTTTGAATATGACATTCTCATGTTAAAGTACCAGAGAGAAATTATTTTGATGGCTTTGGGATTTCATAGGATACTGAGAGGATATTTGATTTAGTATCTTTTTGATATCTTACCTCTTTTGCCTGCAGAAGTAATTTATAAATTTTCTGAAAAAAAAAAAAAAAACCCTAATATGTGACATTTTAACTTTGATTTTCCTTACTAAATCAGGAGGCATCTTCTCACTAGAGAGTGGTGTGGTTTTAAGAGCAGCAGTCATGGGGAGCTATTAGTCCAAGTGTGAGTTGAGGATTACTATTTTAACAGTTGGTGTTTATGCAGAATTCCAACTGCCTGGAAGTGATAGTATAGTTTGCGGTAAACTTCCACTAACATATAACAAAACAAAAATGGTCTCATCTTTCTCTAAGAATTGTTTGATGTGTTGAGGTTTTATGGTCTTTTTCTTCTTGGATTAAATGCAAATACAACAAAATCATCTTACATAAGTGTTGAAAATTGTCATTACATTTCTACTTCTTAAATATCAAGTAGGGAATGCAAAGTTACAATTCTGTTAGCAGCTGTAACTTAATGTAAAATGTGTAGAATTAAACTTTTATAGGTATAATAACTTTTGTTATTTGAAAATCTTAAATTTTGCTTAACATAGCTGAAGGTAATAATGGCAACAAATTTTATGTTTAAATTCAATAAATTAGCTTTCTTGCTTGATACTACTGTAGAAATATTATGCTGTTACAAATTAATTACTTTAATGCCTTCCATCACCTCAGACAGCTTTTCTTTCAGCAATAAACACCAGATATTTTATTAGGTCTGAAACTGAAAGGAAAAGATGTGTATAGTTGTATTGAAGCAGTTACATCTGGGAGTAGTGTTCTAAACTTCAGTTGTACTAATGTGTATATGTGCATACACRTGTATACACATACTCAAATATATATTTAACAGGTATTTAGCAAAAAGATTTCAGAAAAAAAGATTTTGGCTGCTCACATGGTCATTATTTCTTGACTTAGAAGGTGATAGCCTCCAATGAAGAGTTGGCAGCTAGGGGCTGAAGATGATGGTTTCTGAGACCACTTCTGAGACCACAGTTTAGTTTTCCCAAATGCACTAGAAACYAGATTAGACAGGTTGCTTGTATAAAATTCTTATATCTACCCTTTCCAATATATCTAGCTCATTAGAAACTTATTCTCTCACTTCTATAACCAGTCACAGCTTCTGCTTTGTTCTCCTAGAYAGATCTGTAATGAATCAAAAACTCCAATGTCTTTGCTTGTAATCCCTCCTCAGGATACCTCTTGGCAGCTGATTAATCTGGTTAGCATCCTACCGTAAGAATTTAATTTCTTTTATTTTTTGGCTGTATGCCCTTCAGATTAAATGAGATTGGAGATCGGAGGTTGCATATGAATTGGAGCCATAAAACAGAACCATCCAGTGTAACACCAAAGTAGAAACCTGTTTGAATGTCTAAGCCCGAAATATGCCACCAGTACATGGGAGAAGATTGGAGCAATAATAATAGTTTTTCAGTAAAATGGTTATCCCTCTCCATGGCAGGTCTTGGAAACCCCCTGCAGGCTGTTGGGAAAATAGCTTTTGAGGGATCCTGCAAAATATTTTCCACCTGGTAGAATGAAGATTCCTAAAAAAAGAAGTCCTTTGTAATGGCATTTTTGTTGATTGCAGTTGATTTCACCTTCATTTTCTGAGTAGTAAATGCAATGCATTACCATGTCAGACTGCATTAGTCATTTAAGAAAAACAGCTTCACCCACAGATGAATGCATTAAAAATCAGTAGCATTTTGTACGTCCTAATGGCTAACATAGGGAAATGATTTACTGACTTTTTTTTTTGTATTTTTGGGTCATTTTGTCTGATAAATTGTGTAAGACATTTATCTTCCTTGGTCCTGAATGACCGAATAAATACAAATGGTTGCAATCACCACATGTTGTCTTTAGTTGTTTTTCCCCTAGATTGGATTTTTTTTTCTTTTTTCTCTTTCTTTTTTCTTTTCCTTTTTTTTTTTAAAAAAAAAAAATTTAAGTTCCTGGGAATAGTTACTGAGTGTTTTAAATTATTTTATCTTTATATTGCCTTATAATGATCCTTTTTTTCCTTCTGTTATAATTTCGGAAGATTCATGTATAGAGAAAAGGGGAAAAAGGAAAAATAGCAATCTTGATAAAAGGAGTTTTTTTAGCCAAAATRTTCCGAATGACCTGTAGAGAATGTGCTCCTTTTTTTTCAGGAAACTTTAAAGAGATTCAGTTATCAAAAACACGTGAAGCTTTAATGTCTTAAAAACAGTTTTTTTAAACCTCTCTCATACTGGGTGTGCAGTAGTGAAGACACCCCAAAGTGTAAGGTTTTTTTCCTCAAAATGTCCTTATTTCAGTCTTTATGATTGTATTTGACCCTGCAGAAACAGTCTGCTGCATCTGAAATTACWTTTTCTTCAAGCAGTTCTAACTGTATCTTGCATTTTCATGTGGAAATGCCTCTTCATAAACAAAAAACTAAGAGTAATTTAAGAAATAATATTTTAAAGGTGATAAAGGAAATGACTCTAAATGTTTGCAGCTGAATGAAGTGCGCTACATATTAGATTTAAGTTTATTTTCTGACTTGAACATGGAAAACTCCCAGTTCAGCACAGTGCAAATTTGAATTTACAGGTTATTTTTAATAGCTGTTTTTATTTTGTCTACAAGTGAGAAGAACAAGTGGAAAGAATAAAAATCAAACCTGATATATGGGAGGTGATTTGTTTATCTTAAAATCTTTTGAAAAATAATTTCAAATGGAACTTTCCAGTTGACATCTTTGTAGAAGGCATAAAAGTTCCAGCTCATACACAGATTCACGTTGAGCAAACAACACTGGTGATGCTGTTCTTCATGAATTCTCATGGAATATTTTTGGCTTGGCATTTTGGCTTGGTTTAGTGTTACGTTTAGTAGATTATTCCTGAATTAGAACATGCCATAAAAATCCTATAATGCCAAGAATGTAATAATTTACTATTGGCATGAATGTATATCAAGACTCTTAATCTTGTCAGATTGCTTGATTGATCAGATTGATCAAACAATCTGTTTGATTCAGACCCAGGAAAAGAAAGAACTAGTTTTTCTGTATTATTATTGTGTATTATTATTATTATTTCAGTACTATTAATAGTGTCATTATTAAGTTATAGCCCTGCCTGTTCCTTTTGGGGTGCTCAGTAGAAGAATCCTTTCTCATAGCATATTTTTTGAACACATTGTTATTGCCTACTTCTCTGCAGAAGTTCTTTATTGTAATGCTACTTGATTAGCCAATATTGCCTAAGTGTTTTGGGCATGTCTGTTTACTTTTACAGTGCGCTATCTCAAAGGTTGAATTAATGTATTTCTTTTCAAAATAATTGAACAGTAAAAGATTGAGAGGCATCCAGCTGATATACATTTCTAGGAAAATGAATGACCAGACTTTTACATTACTGATATTAGAAAAGTCTTTCTCAAAGTCTATTTTTGTATAGATGAGCTAATTAATGGACTGCTGAAGTGAACATTTACAGTGAAATTGAGCCTTACAATGTCACATCCAATATATGTTTATATTTGCTTTTCGTTACTCAGCCTGAGAAATGCTGTATCTTCTGTTATTTATGTAACTTATACTTTGCATGTTATCATAATGAACTTAGTCATAGACCTCAATATTTAATAGCAATATCATACCCTTTCTTTAAAACACATCTGCATGGTACCTTAAAGGATTATCTGCATGCGGCTACTGGTTTAATCATCTCCAAAGTAAACAAACATATTAAGTTAAAGTATAATTTGTAGTGAGCTCCATTTGAAAGAAAATTCCTTCTTGCAGCTCTGTGTTGGAGCTGGGGGTTGAACAATAAATGTTTTTAAATTCAATTGTCTAAAATGCATACTTCATGAAAATGGTGATGGGTGTTCTTTTGCTGTCAGCATCAGCAAGAACATTTACTTGCTGAGCTAGCAACTCAGAAACAATCATGCTGTGAATTTATTATTTAATAAATTTTATAGGGCTGTAATTGGCGGTATGGATTTACTTTACTGGATTATATTGTTTTCATATAATCTTTCTGCTCCAATTAAAATCTGCATGTTGTACAAAACAATATAAACTGCTATTTGCCTGAGTAGGAATTGCCAGGGTGTTTGCAGAGTGCATGTGTCTTAAAGGTTTATTTTTTTTATTTCTGATAAGGCTCTGATCTGTTTTTGATTTTTAAATCTCTAATATTGTGATTTCAGTTAATAGATAAACATACTGTGATGGTAAATAGACTGTATATATTTTTAAGCTGGTTTACTTTTTTGTATTAGTTTAGTGTTTAATGATTGCTGAAATGTTTACATGGTTGCTAAGTATTTAACATAACTATTTAAGCAAAAAWGCATATAAATAATATACATTTAAGATTGACAGGAATGCAGCTTTTACTGTCAGACCTTGAATTATAATAAAATCCMTAACATTTGATTCATGCTTATTTTAAAGAAAATAATTTGTTTTCAGTTGGAGAGAAAGTGCACCAAGGTTTCTAATGACAGAGCCAATAAAAATCTGTCAGAGTCTAACAGTAACGTACAGATAACCACGAAATTGGGTTGACTTCATCGTTTGTGTTGAAAGAAGCACCACAAAGTACATGTCTGCATGCAGCAGTGCAATAAAAGTGGATTTATGGCATTCAACAGTTAGTGAAAGTACCTGACATTCACAGTAAGTGTTTTTTGCATTTGGAACTGGCTGAAGTAGGATACCAGAGACTGAGCACCCCTGTGTGGCTGCAGTCCGGGAAAGGAAATTTRTCCTGTCTTTTGATTTCATTCTGATGGAATTTGGCTCTTGGACTTCAAAACCACTGTGTGACACAAACCAAACCACGATAAGAGGAGGATGGCTGGGAGATTTGTGACAAAAGCCAAGTAATGCTGACAAATAATTGACAAGGGCAATGTTAAATCTTAACAGTAAATCTTGGAGATCCTTTCTACCATAGCTACAGAGAATTGCATTTCTAAGGCAATAACCTATTCCTRGAGTATATGGTGATCAGAACTTGTTGAAACTCAGCCTGGAGACAGTTTATACAATTTTGTTTAAGACTCATATTCATCTTTTCTCTTGATATGACAGGGGTGATTGAATAGGTAGCTCCAAAATATTGCATCGAAAGATTCCAGTTGTACTTGCAAAAAYTTTTTTAGCTGAGACAATTTTTTTTAAATATGCAAATGTCAATTTTGCATTTTGATTTAAAGACCATACATATATTTATGTAGGAATTTCCCACATGAAATAAAATCTCCACCAGAATTGTACAATATCTTTCAAATCAACTTATATCTTCATCTGTATTATGTATCTCTCTATCATATGTAAAACTGAGTGTCTTAATTCCTGTCTCTTCTTGTCTCTCTGAGAAAAAATACAAATATTGATACCATTTTTTTTCTGTTTCATGAGTTGCAATTTTTTGGAAGGTATAAGACTAATCTAACTCTTGCCTAAYAGAAGGTTCTGAAATCCAGCCGATGAAGCTGGCATATATTTTGAGTCTTAAACTTGGTCTTATAGTTTAAACTCTCAGCCCTGGGTAGATTATGAAACAGAGAATGACAGATGTACTTTTTAACTCGAGGAGAGAAAGAAGACGTGATTTACTATCAGTCCCTCTTGTATGCTAGAGGTGTGATKATATCATTAAAAGCACAATGCCTGGAATTAACTTACTGTTAAAAAAAGAAAGGTAGTGTTTGGGGATGTAGATTCATTTTTTAAATGATAAAAAAATCTGTATGCTTCATTTTAATCAGTTTGCAGAGATTCATCTGTCAGTTTTGAATACTGAATATGACTGCAGTTAAATTAGGAGGCTGTAGAAAATGTGATCAGAATTTAATAACATTTATAGAAGGTGACTGCATATTAAATTGTTATAAAGCTAAATCAAGATTTCACATTATTCTCTGCACTGGTGAATGTTAGATAAGATTTGAGAGAGAATTAGTATCATTACAACCTTCTGAAAGTATTTGAGTATGATTTGCTGGAATAATATGTGCTTAAAACAGCAGTCTAAATCTATTTTATTTCACATGCAGCCTTTCACATAGTCACATTTCTTCTGGAACAACCAGGAAAACAACAGTCAAGAGGCAAGAGAAACTTGCCTCTAGGTTTTGAACATCTTTAAAGAGTATTTTTAATAAAGAAAAAATTCTAGGTTAGAAAGCTTTTGCTTGATGCGTTTATAGGTATGCAATGTTATATCCAATTTCTTCCTAAGCATGTTCTAGAGATGTAGTATTATTTCATTCCTGTGAAAACAATCTATGTTTTTAGATTGGCTTCTGTGACACCAGGTTAATACCATTACTGATACTTGGAAAAATCCCTTCCAGCTCATCTGGGTTAGGAAACAAGGGCCCTTGTTACCATCATCAGAACAACTCACTTGGACTGAATAGTTTCTAAGATAAAAGTAGTTTTGGGTTTGCGTTTTCTCTTGGAAAGGCTGCAGAGAGTTTTCCTCTTTTTGTTCCAAAAGCATAAATATTGCTTCTGGTTATTTTTTTTTCTTTAAATTCTCTTCTCTCAGCAGATCTGTGTATATAGGTGTGTTTCATCCTCTTCATGTTAAGCCTACTGCCAGTGTCTCATCTGTGCTCCCAAATCAAATCATTTGTGTTAAGAATTAGACACCTGATTTAAAGCATAATCATGACAGGAGATGCATTGCTGTCAATCTAATGTCATTTCAGAGACATGGCAAGGCAAAAGATGCACACTGTGCCTAATCACACCTAAGAACCGTGGTCATCAAAAATCCATACTAAAGGAGAAGGGACCTAGATGAGAGAAGGGCAAATAGGTTAAAAGATGCAGAAACGTGGTGAAATCATTAAGTGTGGCAGAATTAGAAACTATCCTGCTAGCTGAGAATCTCAATGAGATGACTCAGTTAACTTTACTCAACCATAGAAAATACAGTTATTGAAAATACAGCCTTAAGTAGTGTGAGCCCGGGATTTTCAGTTAGGAATCTCTAATGACTGTAGTTTCATGGAAATACTTATACTTAAAACAACAACAAAAATAAACAAGGGAAGCATCTGAAATGGAAAGCATTTAAGTAAAGCTTTCATTTTAACAGCAACTCTTATTTCCTTCCCTTTAGCTTTTGGGTGCTCTTACAAAGAAAAGTCCTGCTAAATATTTCTTCACACTAATACTGAAGATGATAACTGCCCTTTCTGGAAATGAGAARAAAGTTAATTGATACGGACTTCAGCTGCTGCTGCTGGCACCTAAATGTCGTTGCTTGAAAACAAGTGCATAAAGTGGAGAAAGGGAGGGACCACAAAAAAATGGCAAATGCAAAATGAATTTCTTTTACTGAATTTACTGACTTTACTAAGAATAAAAAGCATGTTTAAATGTGGATTTAAAGTACATTCTAAGAATTAGCATATTTCTAATACCATTAGCCTCTGAGAGAGGCTGCTTTTGGTATTTTAACTATTTTCATCGTTATTAACTGTTATTTTAGTACTGTTAAACAAGAAACAAGCGTTCACAAACAATTTTTAGAAAGAAGTTATAAAGCAAACTGTAGGAAAAAATAGTCAAGGAAATATGGAAACAAGAGTGTGACAATACTGAAGTACAAGAGAAAGAATGTAAATCTTTTGTTCCAAGTTATGCACAGATCGCAGGCAAGCATTAAATGACCGATGGAAGTCTGATTATGTCATCTATTTTAATGGGTATCAGCATCCTGACTTGGATCCTGGCACTGCTTCCATAACTGAAGCCCAAAGACCCCAAAAACTATTGAAATGTGAGTTTTAGTCTATTGATTCTGAGTTCCCAATTTATATTATTTAGCAATCACAACTAGTACAGCACAGGGTTGCAAATTTTGGCTTTGCTATTTGGAGTTATTTAATGTTTATATCTTAAAGTGTGTGTGTTTCTGTGTGTTTCGTAAGATTTTGTCTTGACCAAACAATGCAATTGGTTTTTATACAKTATATATGTAAGGATTTTTGTGAGTTAGGAGTTTCAGTGGTTGAAGGCATTGATTGAACAGGAGCATAGAATTTCAGTTAAGTAATTATCCTGCGTGACATTTTCGATATAAACAGTAAGAATTGTGGGCAGGGATTTATTTAATGACTCAATATGATTATTATCAGTGGTGCTGTCGTTTGGGATTCTGCAACTACTGGACTCAATTACTTTATCTTGAAATCATGTGTAGCTTTATGTTGCAGCTTATTGATTAGGGGATACAGTTTATATTCAAAGTCTGTAATTTCTTTTGAGTTTTTCAAAAGCAGTTCAGTGGAGAAAACCTGCAGAGATGCACAGAAAGAATGATATCCAACAYTTCTTTTTCAATGAAATGCAGTAATATCATGCTGCTTCTACCATTGCATTTATTGTGGTATCAATACCCTCACGTTTGCCTCAGCAAGAAGAGGCATGGCTTATATGAGTTTTATTTGAATTACTCCTCACATACTTGTCCACAGTTTTGTGAGTCTATTTTCCATCACAGACAGAAATACACTTGCAAGTCTGTATATAGAATTATTAAACAAAATTCGTCCAGGAGCAGCATATATAAATAAGTAAAACTGATTAAGACAACATGCCGTTTTTCAAGTTATTATCCAGGAAAAAAGTTAAATTGCTAGGAGTTTGAACAACGACACTAAATATTGTTCTTCATCTTACAACAGGGAAAAAAAAAGTGGCTGAGCTATCAGAACTAGTGTTTTCATTTACAAGGAAACAAGGTTCAGGCCCTTCTCCACTCCTCCTTTCTTCTCCTTTCTCCACTGTATTGGTCTTAACACCATATAAGTTTAAAGAAAATAAGTTTTAAAGAAAATAAGTTTCATATAAATTTAATGAAAACGTAGGTGGGATGGAGTAGCCTTGGTAGTATTCCTGGCAGGAGAGWGAAGGATGAATATACCTTGAGTTGTGTACATTGACATACCTACAGATGAGCCTTTAGGCGTGTGTCTAGGAAAACAGATTCCATCAGTGGTGTATTTAATGATTGTTCAGAGCAAAGATTGGAGCTATAGAGGAAGGCACAGAGTGCTGGGCCTGAATCATGGTGCAGTTTAAGTGGAAGGAGGTTCTCGTCTGATTGAAGAGGAGTGCGACTGTGCTCTCCTGCAGGCGTGGGCACKTAGCCCCGTTCAGTGCAAAATGTGGGTGCTGATTGGATTTAGCTGTTCCTGAGCGTGAATGGCCCTGAAAAGTTGGCTTCATCAGTGACTCTTTGCACTGCTTATCTAAGTCAGGTCTGACCCAGAGAGATGGCTTTGCTCTTTCAAACAGTCTTGCACTACTACGTGTATTTGCTGTATATTTTATTTTATCACTTTTTTTCTCAAGAGAATGATAAAGATGCATAGTATCTTTAGGTTTGTTTTTATAAGTCATAATATCTATTCAAGCATTTCCAGGTAAAAGTGCTCAAATGGTCATTCCATTAAGGTAGAAAGCATAAATGGATTTAGGAAAGCCTAGCTGATTATAGAGGAGTAGCACTTGATTGAACTTTTACTATGTCAAGATCATATAAAAATTATAAAATTTAGCCCTTTGTGGAAACTGTAGGTGTTTTTGAAAATTTTTACAAGCTGTATTATAAAAGAAAAAAAAACTTCACATATCACTGTGTACTCTATAGAAATTTCTGGTATGTGTGAGCTGTGTTTTTGCTCATGCTTCCATTCATACGTAACTCGAATGGTGTGTGACCCATGGGCTGGACTCAAATGGTGTGTGACCCATGGACTGGAAGACAATATATATTGCCTTTTTCTCCCAACTGCACGGTGATGGGGGAGGACCTTGGCAATGGAMTTTATTCAGCACACCTTTCATTCTCTTCTACTTTTAGATTTATTTGCTTTAGTTCAGTTTTACTGATTTTTACTTTCTGACGTCCTGGGTTCCTTTTGCTCATCAAGCTTCAGCATCTATTCCTTAGGGAATAAGGACTCTTCTCCTCTGTGGGAAGGAAAAGCAAAAAGAAAGATCAAGAATTTGAGACCTAAAGGACTGGCTTGAAGTAAGAATCAATCAGGTAGTGAACAGACCACTGTGGAGTCATTTAGCATGCGACTGGGCTTAGCAAAGAGGACAATAGAGTGGCATGATAATGATTTTTTCCATGATTCCTTTCTACTTCAGTTTTCAGGAACTTTTCAGTATGCCTGTTTTTTGCTTCACAGTATTTTTCTTGAAGACCATAAATACAGCATTAGCTCAGCATATTTTAAAGTGGTTTCAAGGCTTTCTTTTTACTCTCTCTTTCAAAAGTAAGACTTATAATTACATTCGATATTTTACCATGTCTGCAATGTTGATTTGACTTTCTTTTATTAGACATTTGAATGAAATGAAACTGAAATGAAATTTTGTCATTGCCTTACCTATTTGTCAGGATTTCACCTTTTATGAGAAAGATGTATTGTTAATAATTCTGCATATCTGTTGACACACAGAGGCAAAGCTGATTTAAAATGTAAAGGATATTCTCCATTAATATATTTCTAAACACAGATTATATGTTATATATTTAGGATACAGAAATAATATTTAGGAGAATTCCTTTAGTTATAAACTGTAATATGAGTGAATAAATCTTGCTTTTTCCTTTTGATTTTATAGCTTGCACRTGCAGTGGTCATGCAAATATTTGTCACATGCAAACAGGAAAATGTTTCTGCACAACCAAAGGAATCAAAGGAGACCAGTGTCAACTGTGAGTACAATTAAAAGTATACTGACATTATTTTATGCCTAGTGGATAAGTGGATAATCCTGTTATTTTTTAACTGTTTATTTATTTATTTTCTTTCTTGGATGAAYTGTGTGACGTTTTACTGACAAATCTGATATCTTCTACATTTCTTAGGAATGTTAGGAAAGGATGTACTTTTTTGTTCATCCTCTCTTGTACACTGCATTGTCTAATAAAATTTTTATTCATTTCAGTTTTACATATTTTTATTTTATATTTCATATATTTTGTTTTAAATACCAACAGACTCCAAATTGTCTTAGCACTATCAGCTCTTTTTTTTTAATCTTTTTTTATCTTCTTTATCACTATCAACTGAAAAGGCCTAAATATTAGTGCTCTGCAGCAGGCAAAGGCCAAAAGGTCAGATTAGCCTGCTGCAAGGCATGTTCTTTGACGGACTGGATATGCAGATTCATCATTAATAGGAAAACACTGATGTGCTTAATGAACCAGCTTGAAACTTACCCTAAAGGCCATGCTTGATAAGGAGAGAGACAAGCAACGAAATATCTGGTGCTGTGTCTATGTGTGTGTTGTTTCTCATATTCGCATGCAGAAGCTGTGGTGACAGGTATGCTGTTTCAACAGCWTCTCTGGGAGCTTTTGTCTATCTAGCAAAGTGCTGACTCTCAGGATGAGACAGAAAGCAAAGATGATCAATAAATGATGAGTTTTTTTTATCATGACAAAAGCTGAATAGTGAGATTATTTTTAAGTTCCAAATTAAGTCTTTGCTGATAAGTTGATTTCCCTCTTCTAGTGCCCAAACGCTTAACCAATTCTAGAAGTTAATGGGTGGTTTGATTACCAGCCCTTGGTGGTAAGGGTATATATTGACTCAGCATTGCTTGTTTACAAAGCAAAACAAAAAAAGCCTAATTTCCTGTCTACCATTATAATTAAACAATGGGGAGCTCATCATCCCAATCCTCTATCAATTATTGTTCAGCACTTAGATACTTTGTAGGACTTTTCTCTTGCCTGTATTTCCCATTCTTATTTTTCTTTTGCATTTTTTCCTCCTTGTGTTTATATATTGTTTTCTCCAATCTGAGTTGAAGCTTTTGGTGCATACACTCAGTTACACTCAGTCTTGTCAGTTTACTGTCTRTGTTTATGTCTGCTATAAAGGAGCCTTTTATCACATTCAGTAAACTGGAAAAGGTTGTGCTAATGGTGGATTTTCCTGTGTGGGTYAAAAGGAACTTCCACAAAATGGAAAAAATGAAATATTCAAATTTTTGAATTTCCAAAAATCCAGAGTAAACTTAATGCTGAAGGTACAGATTTGAAGTCYCTAATTTTGTCTGATGCAGTACATTCTTCTTTCTAGATTTTTATGTAGACCAAGCTGTGCCGATAAAGCATTTGATATACCAAATGTTTTCTTTTGGATGAAATCAACTCATTGAAAGCGTTTTTGGCCATGGCCACATTTCACATTGTGAGCATCACATCTGTTGTGTTCATAGACACAAATATTTGCATGAAAATTAACTCTCTACTATGAGTTGTTTTGTTACTCTGCATGTTTTTAATTTGGAATCCACTCTTCTTAAATAATTAATTATGTATATGCACACTCTATAGCTTATGACAAAGCATCTAGAAAAAGACCGATTGTAGTGATTTAGTTATGGACACTCTAACTTTATTGGGACACTATCTAGAATAAATTTTAGTAGTAGAGACTCATTCTGTTAGGCTGCTAGATTTCCTGAGGAAGGCAGATAACCACAGGAGATGTTTGTGGAGAAAGTTTTTGGAATTTTAATACATATCTCCAATACATATCTTGGATTTGTCATTGGGTTCTGCCAATGTACTTTAAGACTTAGTTTGAGAGTAATCCATTTTGGTCAAATGTTGTTTAAATTATTTCATTAGAATATCAGGAAGTGAGGAATGTCTCACTCCTGAGCCACTGAATTCAGGCCTTACTACCATTTAATTTGTAAATGTTTTTTGAGCAACATTAATTTGCTGAAATTTGTATTATTTAAAAAAAAATACTAAGCCATTTTCTGTTGTTTTTTTAAAAGAATCCATACATTCAAAACCTGGTTTGTATGTATCATAATGTCTTGACATACATAGAGTTGYTATCTAGAAGACAGAAGCCTTATTTTGAATCAGCTGTATGCTTTACTGACATTTTCTACTTATTATATTCAGCATAAATCATATCSACCTTGATTCAAAGAAATCCTCCTCTCCATAGCTCTGGATAAAAAGTATTTTTGCCACTCAGTGGATAGGCTGTTGTGCATTCTCAGCAGCAAACCTATAACCCTGTGATTTCTAAAATAAGGATTTCCATGAAAATTTCAACTCTAGCTGTTCAGTGTGAAAGTTAGATTTATATTCCTGTCAAGAATATATTGATTAGAAAGTCGTAGCCGCGGGGCTCTATGTTATTCCTTCCTCCCATGTGAATGCACACCGTGTCTTAAGGGCAGAGATTTTAGGAAATCGAGGAGACTTTAGAACACACTTTTTTTTTCAAAATGAGAGCTGTAGCAATCTGTAGAGAGAAAAAGGTTCTTGTCTTGGGACGTGCACGCTTTCTTCTCTCACTAAGACCTCTCTGTTTTTTTCTTAGTGTAAAAACAAATATTGTTTGAGCATTGTTGGCAGTTGTTTGTATGTGTGCGGTGGTGTTTTTATTTGCTTGATTTGGGGTGATTTTAAGTATGCTGGTCACACCAGTGTGAATTGTGCTGTTGTGTATCACGAGTGACACTTTAAATCACAGTTAGTGCTCTACAGTGGCTTTAGTAAGCAGGCCTGCTTTTTTATTCAGGTATTTTAAAATTATGTTTAAAAATGTCAAAAGGTAAGTATTTTTATTTGTCTTTAAACAGGTAGTGTTCTTTGGTGAAAACTGTGGTATTTTCCTAATCGGGAGAAACTGATTAATATGCTTTGATTATTCAAGGAAGGTAGATTGCAGTTTCCTTGAATAAAAACAGATATGTAAGAAAAGATGACTGGGAAATAACATTCTCTTATAATATAGTTTTAAACGAAAGCAAGTGCAGTTTCATAGCTTATTTTCCAATACGTTCAATCTTCCCTGGACATGCTGAAATATTTATAGCACTGTTCTTCCCAGTGAAAGCCATTGCTGGAGATTGGGAGATAGGAAATCAATCTCCTTCGTTAAGCATTTTCCACTATGGAAGTATTTAGGCTATGGGGCCTGTCCTGTTGGTCATGTTGGTGATCCTGCCCTTGAATGATGGGCAGGTTATATATCAGTGTATCTAAGTAAGAATAATAATGATCTTAGCTAAGCAGGAAGATTTAAACTTTGAGAACATCTGCTGTAGTGCACAAGTAGGAAGAACCCGAAAAATGGCAAAAGAGCTTGGCTTGAAGTCTTTTGTAATAAAGAAGTGCTAGGTCTGCACAGTGTGTTGGAAACAAGGGAAAATATTGAGTGTTTGTTCAGTTTATGAGTACCAGCTATCCAGCGTACTACAAAGGCAGGAATGCTGTGGAAGAGATGATAGGATCCTTATATTTAAAGCATTTCATCATCATAATTTGATCATTTAGTCATTTTATCTTTTTTTTTTCTAGGTGACTATAGGAAGGATAAATTTAACAGTATACAATGTATATATTCAGGATTATTTTGGAATCAAAAGTAGTATTTTTCATACTTCAAGTTAGTTACATGTTTATTTCCTCTAAAGAGGCACAAGAAGTAGTATTGCACTTATTTAAAAAAAAAGCAAAGCAAAATAACAACAAAAACTTGCATATTTAATRAAATCTTCAACGTCTCCAAGCTTTAAGAAGCTATTTAATAATGCAAGGATCTGTGCATAAGCTATAGTAGGCATTTATTGATCATCTGATTTACATATGAATAACACATTAAAATACCAAGTTGTCCTCCACTGTCTACTCGCCCTCCACAGAACAGTATAACTCTTTCCCCATATGGAAAGGCAGATAAAAATAGAGAAAAAAAAAAGAATTTCTGATTCAAATTCACTATTGATAATATGGCAGCTTTATTTACTTACACCAGAGTAAACCTGGCTCCCTTTGCTTCCCTTCTGGGCTCAACTTTGTGCTTTCCAGGAGGGGAAATACAGACAGCAATCATTTAACAGAATTCCTATATTGGAACTTTCTGTATTAGGGAATAGAAAAGGAAAAAGAAAGTAACAGAGATGCTCTAGTTGTTGAAAGTTTAATAGAAGAGCTTCTTCTAGTGAAGCCCTGATTTTTCCCGGTAGAGGTTAGAATCCAGTTAATCCCAGTTACTATGGTGATCAGGGCTTTTCTGAAGTGAATGCAAGTTCATAAGTATAGCATGTGGTGTTTCAAAATAAGACAGGAAGCTGTATTTTAATTTTATTCTTTTTTTTTTTCTATTTTTCTCTCATATGATCATATTCCACCGTATTATTGTTACGTATTTGATGGTGTTTGACACAATGTGTTTCCTCCTGTGAAGTCCAGTTCTTACTAAAGAACCAGAGAAAACCTGCTATGTTGGACAGGTTTATGCATATTACCCCACTAGGTTTTATGGTTGAAGGCGAATTAGAGCAAAATTTGGCAATTACATTTAGGTGGGCTTAGTGCCTGCATCTGTTTTAACTCCCTGTACGTATTAGCTGTACATATTAAGGATAGGCTCAAGCCTTCAACTAGTTCTTAAATAGCTGGATCGTTAGGTTGCTGAGGAGAAYCATGAAAAAGCTTCCACTTTAATGTTAAATATCTGTTTAAACATACTCATTTTCTTCCCTCCATGTAGTAATTATTGCCAAAACTATTAGAGACTTGAAATATTTCATATTCTTTTTAAATTCATGTGTCTGGCATCAGTTGTTTTTGCTAAAATTGCTGCTTACATTTAACAATGCTGCTAAAYATTGAAGCACGAGAACATGACCCAAATGCACTCTAATGAATTGAACAGCTTAATACTGAAATATTTGAAATATTCTTAATCTAAAATGTGAGGAAAGATAAATCTCATATTTAGGAGAGACTTGTACAGAGTKTTTTAAATATATTTTTGGCAGTGTTGTATTTCTCTCTATTTCTCTAGATTTGTTTCTACTRCAGCAGGCTCACTTGCCCTCCTTTGATATATTTACTGTATGATATGCAAAGTTCACGAAGGTCTCTGGGATCCTTTAGAATAACAGGCGTTCTGTAAATGTGAAACAACACATCTCCTAGACACTGGTGCCCTGCAAATCCCCAGGATTGTATTTTATTTGGAAAAGTACCAGACTTGGTTAAAATAGAACAACTGGAGTTTGAGTGTCCTGTATTATACCTAGGAGGCAGTGTTGTCAGAGCGGAGTAGCTGGTCAGCAGGGAGCAGCTACAGGCATTTAGTTTAGAGCTCTGCATGTTGGTACTTTGTTGGGGGGGATAGTATGGAAATGTGTTAAATCTGGACAACACTCTGATATTGATATTGCAATGCAAAACTGCTCTTTTTAGTAAGATGTTTCCTGCCAAGAGCTGAATTAAAAATGGCAGAAGTAATTTTCTTACATTTTACATTCAGATGAAATATGCTTTTATCTTTCTGACTTCAGTACTAATTGCCTGGGAAAATGAGAACAGTTTGGGGGAGGAGGGTTCTCTTTTTTTTTTTCTCCTTTTTTTTTGTGGGAACAAGGTCATTTTTGACTTTCTTTCAAGTTAGACTTTTTCTTGAGTGATTATGCATACATATATATTTATATACTTAAGTCATCTTTGTTGGCAAGCTTGTCAGAGCAGAATCTATTCACCATTAGGCTTCAGTTGTTCTCTAAGGTCCTTTATATTCATGATTTCCTCTCCAGCCTTCCTCCAAGAATAGAAACTGCAGGGCAAAATAGACTTTGCAAGTTTGTGACCACTGCTTGCTGTAAAATAGGGCTGCAGGCAGCGCACTTACTGCTTGTGTCCAACTGGTTTATGTTAGCATACAGGCTGGATATAGATTGAAGTAATCTCTTTTTGTTTTCTTTCTTAAAATATCTAGGGCTGGCTTGTTCTATCATAATGAGTGAATGAAAACAACTTTCTTAAAATAAGTAAATAAATAAATCTTCCTTTGATGTAGCCATGCAACTTGATGACTGATATTTAAATAAGCTGTTTTGTTTAGTGGAGGGATGTATCAGTAAAAACCCGGAATAGGGAAGTCTGTGTAAATCTTTCAAAGATGACAGGCTTTCCATAAGATTGGAATTCTGGTACCCAGGTACTTATCCTTTATAGGGCAAACTTCTTTCATAAAAATGCTAGCAGTGTTTAGTGCTAGGTGTTAGTGTAACCCTAATTGCCTGGGAATGCAGGTAAGATGATGCCTGCTTCTGTTATTTCGATTATAGTATAGCTGACAGGAAGAGACAAGTTCACCAGTCCTTACATAGGTCTGAAATAAAACTGKGAGGTATTAAATTAAATCTAAATACAAGCTGAGGACAATTACTTTGCCTTTAATTGTGTTAATTAACATCTTCATCTGAGTCTGGATTTGGATTAATTTCAGATTAATTTTCGGATTAATTAATTAATAATTCGGAGTGAGAGATGCTAATGATTAGTTTCTTACTAATCATTAGCAAAGAAAGATGCTAACGAAGAAATAGTTATGGATGTGAAGGCTGTGCAACATGAGGGGGGAAGAAAGGGAGGTTGTAACTGCCGTAAAACTAGTTTGTTGTAAAGTCTGTATTTTTTTTTGATACCCAATAAAGTTGATTTCTGTGATCTTAGTTTCTGCTTCCATTTTTAGAAAGTGTTTTTTAGGTTGTGAGGCTGTTCCCATGCTGCTGGATATACAGCTGTGGGCCAGGTCTTCTGGGCTGGTTTTTCACACTGCTTAGGGCTAACTTCAAAGCAGGTTTGCACATATTTGGCGTGCAGAATACTCTTCTGGGCCAGTCTAGAAAAGCACCTAGGGGGTTAACTGCAGTAGTTTCCAAGGCTTTGGAAAAGTAAAATAAGACAAAATCAATACGAACAGAAAAGAAAGTGGGAGAGGTGTATGCATTTACACCATCTCTTGGCATTGCTTCTGTGAGAGCTTGTAGAAGGTTACYGGAGCATTTCTTGTGAGAAAAACAGCAAAAAGCATTACTCGGGTTCCAGAAAATCTTGTAAGAGGCTGCTGACAGAAGAAATAGCTGAAGTAACTTAGGAGAGCTGTGTAGGATGGAAGGAGTCAAGCCCATTCCAAGTCCATCTATACTGCTTCGGGGAACAGAGTCTGGAATTACCTGTTCCCTGAACCCTGCTAGGTGGTTTTGGAGAGAGCTCCTAGCGCGGGTTAAAGCAGAACGAGACGAGAAGTAGTTGAAGAATCTAGCAGGGAGAGTGATGCAAAGTGCAATACTCGGCTATTACTCATCCTTCTTTTCTTAGCAGTATAATCATAGGTGGAGAGCCCTGAAGAGGTATTTAGGAATATTCAAAACCCAATCCTAAATATGAATTGTGGTCTGTTGCTATTCTAAAAGTTCTAGGAGCCACATCATGCAAACCCTGATGCTTTTTTGGCTACTCATCTTGCTATCAGCAAGAGCAGCCCTTGGCTTAAAAGAGACTGATGAAAGTAGATATTTGAATGATCTCTACTTTAAAATTCTACTATATACTGCTGTATAATAACTGATTAAGTTCAGTGTATGAACTCCTCTGCATCACTATTACTTTTGCTGTCTACTGCTACCAAAGTCAGCTTTGGACAATTAACTATGGAGCAGAAGGGAGGAAAATGATAGTCCCTTTGTGCAAGGAAGGCATTTAAATAGATTTCTTTTTTTCAGTGATTTAAGAGTAAACACTCCTACAAAATTTAATGGAGGACAAAGCATTTTCAAGGTGATCGTCTTCCAGAAAACAAATGTTGCTGGTAGAAGTTTACATGGACCCTTTAGCTAGAATAAAGACTTTGACATTTACMATGTCAATACAATACAATTATTTTTGGCTTTGTGAGATAGAGCCACTGAAGGCAGTTTTAGTATACTTGTATATTTGAGAAATCAGAAATGTTTTTAATATTTTAGTCTTCCTAAGGATATTAYGGCTAATTCATGAAATATTGAACAGTCTTAAAAATAGTTCATCAGAATTTTATATATCATTGTCATTTCTAATGTGATGGAAGAGAGTTTTCCTGACATGCCTATTGCTTGTGGTTGGAGAATGGCRGTTTGTCAGTTATAGGAAAAGGAAGAGAGATGAAAATGAGACAAAAGAGGGATTTATCACAGTAGGATGATATTGCTATTGCCTTAATCAAAATTGTGTTTAAAAAAGTATGTGAAGCTATCGGTTTTCAGCTCTTTAATTTTTTTAAAAAAATCAGATTTATTGTTTATGATGTCCACTTTTTGGCCATAGTTCCTGCCAAAGATAYGGGTATTTAACATTTCTATTCCAAGCGCTTAGAAATGGTAAAAACATCTTCACCAAATCATCCTCTCAGCCCTTTGCGGCAGCACTGTACTGATTTTACTGATTTACTTTACTGATTTTACTGACTGTCAAGCACTGGACATACTTCACTATCCTAGTGTTATTTTCCTTTGGAAAATGGTTTCATAATCCTAGAGTGAGTGTTAGACAGCTCTAAAGGCAACTGATGGGGCCTTAATCCTGCAAACGGATCACACAGTTCTCACCAGGACAAAGTGGAGGCTCAAGAGGCTGCCTGAGCCCGTCTGCTGTCAGGGCTATTGCTACCCAAGGACATTGCAGTGGACATATTGCTATACAAAGCTCATGATTTGCATGAATTAATTTATATTGAATGCAGAAATGCTTAAAGCAGGAAGAAGAATATAATGATAATAAACAGCAGGCAAATATTTTGTCTTATAAAATTAAAAGGGATCTATGTAAAAGTATTTTGAAGCAAAAAAAATATTCTAAGACCTATCCTGGCTCTCTGAGGTTTTTCCTTATTTTCAGTGTTCAAGTTTAACGCTTTATATGGAAATCCMAAAATTTATTCTTTAACAAAATGACCTATTTCTTCTAAATAGATCTACTATGTTTCCAACTGTTTACAACTCTTCAAAATTGCTTCGGTATTCCCAAATGTTAGCTTTCAAATAAAATATTTTATATTTTGAAGTACAGATGCAATAATTTGTTTCATAATCCATTAACATGATAATTAATACTTGGTACAAGAGTTGTTATGATTTAAATATTTATTCTAATCAATTCTTCATTTAGCTACATGAAGTGTGTAGGTAACAATGGGGGAAAATACCAGKGTGATACTAGTATGAAATTAAAACRCTGCCTTTTAATGTAAGCACATATTTTACTCAGTACTCAATTTGCACAAAACACCATGTCCTACTTTTTTAAAATCTATTTTTAAAATCATACAAATATAGTCAAAGAAATAAAAGTTTGTTGTGCTGAAAGCTTTATTGATAGCTGTATCTATCAGCTTTGACTTATGTTATCTATTAGTTTTATTCACTAAGAAAGCTTTTCACTAAGAAAGACTTTTTTCATAAAGCAGCAAGGAAATGCTAGTTCAGGCAGGTACTGGTGATATTATTGTTTTAATAGAAATCTCCTGGTGCTGAAAAGATTGCTTTTCTTCTCCCATTATGGTCTTTAATAGAAGTAATATGCATCTTCTATARTACTGTTTAGGTTTTCTTTTTCTGTCTTTTAGTCAATTGTGTACCTTTGCATATAGATGAAAATTTAGCTGTGATATTTATGTTTCTGGTTTAAAAGAAGACCTTCTTTCAATTTGTTGTCAATTATTAATTTCAAACCTCATCATTAGTTGTCAAGAGTGTTAAAAAAGCTTTTTACCTAGGATTCAAGTACAGAACTAAGAGAKATATTTCGTATTAGACACGAGAGTGAGAAATGCATTATTTATTTTTAATCAAATGTTGATAATTATATAGACTAAGTACATCAGTTACATAGGGTTACATAGGGTTAAATGACGCATAGAGCCCTCAGTTTGGGGAGTCTTTTCCATCCCTAACTTAGGTCCTGCAGTTGCAGAGACTTTAAAAGACCTATAAAAATGTTGATTTTCTTTTTTTGTATCTTCCTTCCACCTTAACTGTATATCTACAACTGTTACAGAAGAACCTTTGCTCTCATTCTTCCTCCATCCCAACGTTACACAAGCAGTTCTTGAAAACCTTTCTGCAACACTTCAACTTCTGCGTTAATGACGGGATGAAATGATAACTGTACTTTTTATTCAGTGATGAAGGGAAAAGAGCATACAACATTTTGAAGATCTGTTTACAATTTAAATATCTATTTCCTATTAATGTACCATATATAGGAATGTATGCATAAATAAGCATATTATTTTCTTTGTCTTTTCATTTTTAGTGCAGATTATGTGAATGGTAAAATAAAATATTAAAAGACAGTAAGTTAAAAAGTGTTAAAATATTATACTTGTATTACTTTCTGCAATATAACCAAACAATTTGACATAAAAGGTAAGTTTTCAGTACCATTTTGGAGGAAGAATAACTAAAATGGGAACAACAAATAGCATATACTATCATCTATAGAGTCATCAGCTGAAAAAGAATAATGTCTTAGTATTAGAAATGCTCACTTATTCTTTTCTTCTATTATCCTGAAGAATCACCTTTAGAAAGTGTAAAATATAAATTAAGCTGCAGAGCCTTTGCCTGTTTTTAGAGTCTTTTTTAAAATAGCCCATGATTTGAGCTACATACTTATTTTGTGGATGTATTCAAAAGCAAGTGGTATTTTTTTATCTAGCTTAGTAGATAATGTGTTTTGGGGAGCTTGATTACAAAGGCATAAATCAATCCGAGAGCCTTGATGATATCCTAACTTCAGCAGTGAAGCCTGAGTGGTTTATTGGATTATCTCTTCAGAAGGATTGATTTACAGCTTAGTTCTCCATCTCCATCTATTCTTTTATATTGCAAGGAAAAGAATTTTTCAGCAATTTGAAAGAAGTACAAAGTACCAGAAGTTTAGGTAAATACTTCAGCTAGAAAAACTAAGTTTTATTAGTGGTAGGCATTGGTTTATTATCAGAGCAAAGTGAGTCAGATCTGAGAATTGGACCTGCCACAAGACTTTTCTTACCTTCATTGTTACAGAGCAGTGAGACATGGGAAGGAGAAGTGCTGAGCTGGGGTAACTTGTGCTAACTTGGGCTGGCTCTGATTTTGTTTGCTTTAATTTGAGGGCTGTGGCTGCTAACTTTGAGCATTTTCTTCCTTTGTTCTTAGTCATTCTTAAATTACGCTTAGAAAGGATTTACTACTTTTGGAAAAACAGTGAAAAACACGCCCACAATATGCTTATCTTTCCGTCTTTCTAAAAGGAATTTTAAAATCTTTTTTTTTACTTAAGAATTTTGCTTGAGCCTTTTTGTTGAATTGGAACATAGGAAAATTGCCAAATCTTTAAACTGAATGGAGTGATGGAGTGGGAGTTTTACAAAGAATGTGCATGTGAGACTAGAACTTCACCGTCATAGTATCTTTACTATCCTATACTTTCTGGATGAGCTAAAAGACCATAAATAGAAGTCAAAAACAGTATTTTTCTTTAAGACATAGGCTTTGCATTTCCTGTTTTTTTTCTTGTTCACTAAGAGGATTCTGTTAGAATTAAAATAAATATTTTTGCAGAGTATTTAAAGAAATGTATGTTTACATGCCTTTTTTACCTTTTTTTTTCCCCCCTTCTTCGAATTATGGTGTCRTAAGGATTTCTCTAGGAATTCTGAGTTAAAGGAAGAGGTGAAAGGGAAAGCAGTGGGATTGCCAAGCCAGCATATGAAACATTCCCAAAGTGTCATAATGTCCCACAAGAAAATTTGGACTGCTCACAGCAAAGAGATAAGAATTAAAGGGTAAAGGAACAGTCAGCTACACTAAAAGAGATTTAATAAATCAGATTTTAGATCAGAAGGTTTTTGGCCTGGGAGTAAGTTCTTACAAGATCCGGAAGGAGATGAGGGCAACAATTATGTTTGAACAGATGACSACTTTCTAATCTTGTTCGCTTTTAGGTCATTTTATTAATTCTTACGTACAGTCTTGGTTTAATCATAGATTTGATCCCTGATTCATATAAGCACACAATAAAGCCCTGATATTTAAGTTTAGGCGTTTTAATGAACTGGGATGTTTCCCTGATTTGGCGCTCAGTGGGTACCATATGGGTTACTTTTACTTTTTACGGCTCTTGGGAGGCTAATATTGAGTTGTCACGTATGGAGAAGCAACAGCAGCTTCACAGAGCGATTTCACACACTTCTGCCCATCTCCCCTTGACACACTACTTCTCTTCCTTCAGTCCTTCTCTTTCTCTTTATTATTATTGTTTTCTGAAGTTGATGTTCTGAGGTAAGATACAGGTGAAGGTGACAATTTTTTTTTTTTTTTAAATAATATCTGTCCTTCTTCTTGAACAGAAATGTTGCATCATCTGTATTTATAAATGAAAGAAAAGGTTACAGCACTTTGAAACAGCTGAGCAGCTTCATTGCTATTCRGTCTATCCACATAAAATTAAAATGCCTTTAAGATACCGAAGTGGTCATTCTGTAAATGCATTCTTTGGGGCAGATAATCATTGTTTTTGCATTTCCCCAAAGCAAACAAACAAACAACATATTATTTGTTGAATTGTGCTTAAGCACTTCGGGATTTTTCACCTCTTTAAAAATTATCATGACAATTAGTAAAATCAAATTCATTTTTCTAGCCCTGATTTAGGTCCAAAAATAGATTAAACGACATTATGTTTTTTCTTAATGCTCTTGTCTTTTCAGTATTGACCTTCATGAAACTTTGCTCTACCATTATTTTGCTGCTTTTGTTCCTTTGACTAAATTTTTTTTGATACTGCATTTTTTGATACTGCATAATTTAATAAATGGTTTAAAATGTACCCTTTGGATGATTTTATTAGATTTATCTCTGTGCTCAGTTTTATGTCTGCAGTTTTTCCTCACCTACTCAATGCCTGTAAATACTTCCATGCAGTTGAAGTTATATTAACCTTGTAGGTTGAGACTTCCTTAGCTGCTATGAAACAAAATTTACATCCAGTTAATTGAAATATTTGATTCCATGCATAGTCTATATCTTTCCTCAGGTTTTAACTTTTAACGTAGAGCTTGGAAATGGAAAAGGATGGCCTTTTTTTTTTTGCCCTCCTCCCCCCTTTCTTTTTTAACCTGTGCAGTTATGATCACTGGAGAAATTTAAAATGAAAGCTTCAATATTAGTGCTTTATATTTGATCCAAGGGTGAAATGTTTGCTAAAATAACGTATTCGCATGCTCTGCAAACCTTCAATATTAGTGAGTGAATTCTCTGGAACTTTTCCACACTACCCTTGCCAAAGGAGCGTCTTCCTCCTGAGAACCCAGTCGTCCTCCACCGCCTCCAGCTGATTTGTCGCTCTTATTAGTGAATATGAGAGACAGAATATGCTCTTGGTTTTCTGATGTGATAGGTTTTTCTCTCACCAGAAATGATATTTGAACTGACATTAAAATATGTCACATATCTGATTTGTGGGTAATACAGATTTATAGCATTGCTTTTGCATAGATTAGTTTGGGAGCTTGATGACAATTAAAAGCCTGATCTGAAAGCAGCAGAGAAAACATAACTGAGAAACGTGAGAATAGTTAGAACTGTATTTTTAAATGATTTTTGTAATCGTTATCATAATGCAGAGTATTTGTGATTTAAGTACTAAGTCTGAGACCGTTGGGGAAAAAGAAAAGAAGCGTATTTCACAAGGTTAAAAACATTGCCCAAATTTTTGGACTGAGAGAGTTTATTATTCTTTGACTTAAACAAAATTTCTTGGAACAGGTTTTCATGCCAGCATGCAGAACAAATTTAATTCAGACAGAGATGAAAGGCGGTTAATGTAATTGTAGCCTATTATCCTGTGCAGGCTTGAGTTAAGCAGCAATCCAAGAGACAGCCAGAAAAAGATGGATAGAAAATAGAAACACTCAAGGCAGGTGAATTGGAGACTTGGGAAGGGATTATACTGTAACTCTTCCCACACAATCTCTCTATCAGCAATATCCCACCTCTACTGTATGTCTGGATTACTGAACAGGATATTCCTACGCCTCTTGGTCTGCCCTTATTTACCTCTGACGTCAAAAAAGTCCTTGTTTGGTAAACTCCAGTACTCTCTAATCCTGATTTTTGTTTCCCTTAATTTATCACTTTCATCAGTCCCAGGGAAGCATTAAAGCATTTTCTTACAGCACTGGGTTTATTTACTTTTTGTTTTTCTTTTCTTGCAACCTTCCAGAGGCAAGTGTATAATCACTTAAACTGACAAAATCTTAGTTCTTTGGCAAGTTTATGGGCATCATTGCTAGTGAGCAAATACTATTTTTACTGTAGTATTTGCTGAGAATAAAATCTAATAAGGTTTTCAGCAGTTAAAAATTGGTTTGTGTAGGTAAGACCTTCTGAATTACTTTATTTCAGGTCATTGTGATGTTTTTCAAAATTGCATTTTGACTATTTAACTATATTAACTATGTATTTTAATATTCAATATTCATTTTTTTTAGTAGCTGACATTTATTCTTTTAGAGTATATACTAAATATGGCATTTAAAATCCTTAAAAAGCAGGAAGATCTGTGTCTCTGTCCTGAGATGAAAAGTCATGGAGAGTTTTGGAATACTTTAAGGACTATTACTGACAAAAGTGTTTGGGCAGGTTTGTTGTACCTGCCATAGCACAGGAAGCAAGGCAAGTACCCTATTTGCTGTGAAATAACTGATCGTGTCTAGTCAATAGGTACAATATGTTTGTGTGTTAGTGTGCCCGTGTACATACATATATATGTGCACGAGTACAGGCTGGGGTCTGACCCTGCCTCAAAGCAGTTCTGTGGAGAAGGACCGAGGGATCTTGGTGGACTTTAAGCTGACCATGAGCCAGCAAAGTGCCCTTGTGGCCAAGGAGACCAGTAGTATCCTGGGTTATATATAGCATTGTTCTTACAGCATAGACAATAACATTTCTTAACAGGCACTTGCTAAAAAAGTATCAGTAAAACCTTTGCTCCAGGATATTTACAGCATTATAATAGGCTATTGGAGATCCAAGATGTTTGTAGGAAAGATTGGATAAAAGCAAATGAGAATTTATATTAACAAATCCTCCAACYACCTATGTTATTTTGTGTATTCTTTCTTTAATACGTAAATCTCTATCTTTTGGTTTGGTGTCTTTTTTTAATAAAGTCAAATRAAAGCTGGCACAGGTTAGATGGGAATGATATCACAGATTATATAGGTTTTTAAGAGAGACAAATGTGGTTACAGTAGAAAAATGGTACCCTAAGGCACTGGTTTGATGGATTATGCCATGCATGGAGTGAAGAAAGAGAGAAAGATTAATAATAGACAGGAATAGAACTTGTGAGAATGACATTTTGGACAGTTTTATAGATAATCTGATGGAGAAAAATGTGGTTTTAAAGGCCAGAAGAACCTACAGAAGACAGGAGGTTGAAGCTGCCAAGCCTCCATACCTGGTTTCTGATGGCACTTCTCCCATAGGTGGTTTACATGTTTTTGAAAGCACCAACCACTGTTGTTGAGGAGGAGGTACAGTTCTCTCTCAATTTCTGTAAAAGCCACAGGATTATTTGGGAAACCTAGCAATCAATATTTAAACCACTGTGTCCCTAGAAGGCTGCCTATCCCATATATTGGACATTTGATTATATTTAAACAGAACATAAGCATCATTCTAATGCTAATATGTTATGATTCCAATATGATAAGCCTGAGCAGGTGATATATTTAATGAAAAATAGGTACTGTACATCAAATTAATGAGCCTTAATCATTTAATTTTCTGTGCAGTGCTTTGTGCATTTCAGGTTGTAGAGTTGTTTAATAGCTTAGTATAACTTTTTTTCCTATTATTATAACCTTATTTTTGCTGTAATGAAATACACCAACTAGCAATCTATGCATAGAATATATCCCTCTTATAGCTAAGTCTGCCTTTTGACTGTATTGACATTGCAGTACATTGTCCAAATGTTTGCCATTAATAACGAATAATTCTCTCAACTTCTTGAGCTATAATTAAACATATTTATTTCTAATGCACAAATTGGACACTTCTATTTCTCTCAGTGCCAAGCTTCTTTGAGTCAAGAGCTACCTTCCTTCCATGGATATGAAGAATGATCTRCCTACCTCTTAAGATAATGATAACCTAAAAGGCTAAAAGGTTCTAGGATTTATGTTTCCAGTTAGGACTTTTTAATAATGTGTGGAAGTGATTTATTTGTTTCTTCTTCTAAGTGCTTATAATAATGCTTTGAGACAATGTTTTTTCAGTAGATTAATTTGTCTCCTGTTCCCTTAATTCACAAAAATAAAAGGAAGGCTCAGACTGCAATCTTTTTTTTTTTTTTTTTTCCTTATTTAGGCTGATCTCACCAATAGAAAAATAAATCCTAGCTTCATAAGCAGACTTCCTATTTCCAGAAATTTCTCACTCTATTCTATCTCCTCTGAAAGCTGCAGATTCTTAAATACTCTTTGGAGTAATAATATTTCAAACAGAGTACCATGAGGTTTTTTTGGCTCCACTCGTCATTATTTTCTCATTATTTTCTTTGTGATATTGTAACAAATATCTATGGAGCTTCTCTACCTATATTTAATAAAGATGAGCATGGTAACAACTTAAATACAAAAACATTTTCTTGTAATTCCTGTTTCTTGAAGAGTACAAAGCAGTGAAAARGTAGTACAAACGCTCAGCTAATGATAAGCTGTTAAACTTTGTTTTATAAACTCTTCTGTATATTTGATTGAAAATTACAATTTTTCAGGAGACTTCTGGAAGACCCCAGAAAACCAAAGCAAGATAATTTCTGTTAATGTATGTGGGTTTTTTAGCCAAATATTATATAACTCAATGTATCTGATAATTATGAAGTTCTGTAGTTTAATCCATTTTTTTTCTGAAAACCACTATTTTTTATAAATAATGTATGTTTATCAGATTTTCAATATGTCAGCTGCAACAGACTGAAGTCTGAAGGATATTCAGTCTAAGTTGTCCTAGTGTGCT
Organism: Nothoprocta perdicaria; assembly: GCF_003342845.1. Classification (NCBI taxonomy): domain Eukaryota; kingdom Metazoa; phylum Chordata; class Aves; order Tinamiformes; family Tinamidae; genus Nothoprocta; species Nothoprocta perdicaria. Next base: position 6,902,874 of record NW_020455976.1, read on the forward strand.
GTGGTCAATGGAGAGAAGTGACTACTTCAGGAGTTCAGAGAAGCGAAGTAGCTAAGACACTGCTGTGCTTATTGTGCTACATGTATGGGGGTAATTTCTGGCCCTAAAGCCAGTTGCTATAGCCTGGTTTGCAGCTACATGGATTAGGATGCAACTCTTTTAGAGCAGAATACGCAACAATTGGCCATGGATCACCTCCAGGACCTCTGTGGTGCCCTGAAGACATAATTATCATTTAATGCACGGGGCTCTGGTGTGTCTTTTTGCTTGTTTATTTTGGTGTTTGGTTTGTTTGGCTGGTTTGGTTTTGTTCTGCTTTTAAAGAGTTTGAAACGGCATGAATGATGTGGCCGCCAACTAGAGTGGTGTTTGTGTAGCGTGAAACAGAGCAGCTGTTTCCTCACTGGACTGGGTGAAGACACATGGAAGGTGTTTGAGGAAGCRGAGCCTGCTCTGGTCGTGTTTCAGGACTGTGTGTGTTAGAGGAGGTTATATCTGGGAACAGTTTCTGTAGTGAATGATCCCGCTGATCCGTGCTCTGCTCTCATCTTGGAGAGAGCCAAGGTGCAATCAAAACTAGCCAGCCAGGAAGTAACCGTGAGGCAGCATGGAAAATGAGAGCTCTAGTGCTTGACCTCACTGCCTGGATATCTTTTATTTAGTGATGTGGACATATCCAGAGAGCTAAGTCCTGCTGTAGGTCCTCCAAGGATATGAATGAAGTGCCTTGTTCCAGAGCCTCATCACTCTTGTGTTTCTATTATGAACAGGTGCATCTGAGTGAAGAACTTTATACAGACCTGCATTTCCTGTGTCTGTACTGCTGCAATAAAACTCAAGCTATTTGGAGTAAATATTTGAGTTGCATTAGTATTAAAATGATAATGTGTTTATTGAGAATTTTTTTCTTTTTTTTTCCACTGCAGCTGTGATTCTGAGAATAGATATCTTGGAAATCCACTTAGGGGAACATGTTACTGTAAGTACTTATGTTTTGCATATTTACTTCTTAAATGCTATTTATATATTGTGTTATAATTTCCAGTTTAAAACAAACAAAATATTCTTCTGAGGAATTTCTGAGGTTGGGGCAACTCTGAAAAAATAAAGTGAAAAAAAAAGTGACCCTCTGGGCTTCTCTTGGTGTCTCTTTGTCCACAGGAAAGCACAAAAACTGAATGAAAATTAATTTCTTATGTGTATGCTAGAGTGAATGATCAAACCATTGCATTGCACTCTATTTCAGTGTGTGTGAACAAAAGGAATTTGCAGTTGTGCCCTTGTTTAAGAGACAGAATTTGTAATAGCAAAATAGAACTTGGCTAAATAGCAGCATTTCCTGGTGACATTCTGGATGGTTTAGGCAGTCAGTATGTCCCAGGGACACGGTCCACAGCTGAGCTCCAGTATGTTATAAAATGAATATTAAATAGCAATTTTAATAATCATTTAAAATGTATGTGGTATTACAGTATACTGTCTTTCATCTTGCAACTTTTGCACATACCCTCTCAGCATCAAACAATTGGATCCAATTGTCTGTTATTTCCAAATGCCATCCGCTATGTTGCCCTTAAATTATGTAAAGATGTGCCTCCTAATAAATTTTGATCTTTGACAAAATATTTTAACATTTCAGTCTAGAGTCTATAAATGTTTTATAGTCTCTTGATGACATCGTTTACCTTTTCACCTTTTAACCTTTTTACTTTTTACCATCATTACCATTTTCTTTAGTATATATATCATTTTTAACTTAAATGGTTTACATCTGCACAATATATTTTACAAAATAGAAGAGCAGAATAAGTAGAAGTAGAATAGAAAGTAGAAGTTCATGTTTAAATATATTTYCAAAATACATGTTGATATAATAAAATAGGCTGTTTCTTAAAATAGACCTAATTAGACTTAAAAGTACTCCTTAAAATTGTGTCCTACAAGTATCGTTTGTCAAATAAATTCAATTCCATTTGCTATACATCTCTATTGTAAATTTTTCTATTTTGAAATAGAGATTTTTGCAGTTAGAGGATTGGATAATTGTACATATTCCTTTTAGAAATTATATAGATTCAAATCTAGATAATAATTAGATGAGAAGAATGATCTGTAAAGAAAGTCATACAAAGAACAGTTTGAAAATGTCCATTAGCATCTGTTTTCTTCTTTAAAAAATAAGCATCCCTTTTCTTCTTTAAAAAATRAGCATTATTAAATCTAAAAGATGCAAAAGAAATGACAAGAATGAGATCTGTGCACCTCAGGCACCCCCAAGAAATATCTTATTTTTCGCTATCATGAGGAAGATTTAGTCTATAAATCAATTTGGAGACAGTTTGCACTGTGTTCAGGATAACCTTTAACTCACTGCGGTTGTTTATTTTCTTTCAGTTTTCAAAAATTCTTAAAGATCATGTTGTTTTGGAATGATAAATCTTTTAATAACAGCAATAATAAAAACATGTATATGAGAAAGATTCAGAGTTTTAGTATCTGGAGATAACCAGGAGTCGGCACTAATTTCAAATAATGGGTTGCTTTATTTCTTACGTTTAATGACTAATGCATCATAATAGGAAATTGTTCCTGTTAATTTGTGGGTAATGGACGGACCTAAGATTTCAGTGGCAGTTGGGTGTTGGCACTGTAGATTACCTGCTAAATATATTTTTTAAGTGTTTGCCATAGAGATGTTCAATTTCCTTACCTATGTAAGTATAAAGTCAGTTTAAGTTGAAAATATAACTTCACCATAAGCTATAATTTTATAAGAAAACGAGACATGCAGTAGACAAACATGAGGACAGTATTTTCCTATGTTCATTTCAATACTGTGGGAAAGAGCAATTAATCTAAATGCAGATACTAAGACAAARGGATAAACACAGCTAGCAGTGATGCTAGAGGCGACAGAGTAGGAATATGAGAATAAAAATAAAACTCATACAGAATTAGTGTACATATATGTATATTATTAGTGTAAATTAGTGTGTATGTGTGTGTATGTATATTTAAAACTAGAAAATACTAAACATATGAAAGTATAATAGCAACTGTATGATAGTCTACCTATTCTTCAATGTTGTTGTCAGTGGTGGCTGAAAATGAACGCCTGGGGAAGYGTATGCCAACTGGACAATCATGCTGCAATATTTCCCCCCAGTGATATGTTTACACCCAAGAATTTGCAGCTCAGGAACTTCATGAGAAGAAGGATTTCCTGAGCCGGAAATGTTTGATATACGTGTAGGAGTACCAAAGAAACCTTACAAAGTATTCTTATAAATAAAGAGGGAGGAGAGCATCATTATAAAGGAAAGAGTTGCATGAATTGAAAAGCCACAGAATTTTGTGGAGAGATGGAGGTAAAGAGGAGGGCTTTGTGAATATTCTTGTGGATGGTGGCTCTGTGTTTCTAGTAGGAAAGTCATGTTTCCCTTCCTGTTACAAACCAATCTTTCAGTGAATGATCACAAACTGATTGAAGCCCTATAAATGCTTCTGAGTGGGGCCCAGAGATGGTTGTGCAGTTGACTTAAGCATGTACAAAACACATAAACACAGCATTGTTGTGTTTGAGGCTCTTTTATGTGTTTTTGTTACTGTTCTTTGGTGTCTCGGCCAATGCGGTGTATAACAGTGACACCTGGATAGCGAAATATTTGGCATTCAGATCGCTGGATTAGTTTTTCACACATCAGTATTTGAATCTGCTGCTTTCAGAATCAATGCTTCTGGATGCAAAGAAGCAGGCCACAAAACCAGGTAGTTTTGGACTGGTAGTTTGGACTATTTGGGAATAATCCCTGGAATGAATACAGTTTTCTTGATTCTGACGTAGGTTGTATTTAAAAGGGATGCTTTAAGTCATAAATGGATGGATATTTAAACCTGTATTCTAGAAAAAACAGGGTTTAAATATACAATTAATGGCAAATTATTGTACAAAGGAGGTAAATTCATGGGATGCTTCAGCCCTGTTACCTACTTTTTTTTTTTTAGAATGAATGGAACCTACTGCTTCTCTCTCGTAATTTTATTTCCTTTGCCAACTTTAATACCTCTCTCCTCCTGAGTTATATTTCCTGCTGWCGTCTAGTTCATTTCTTGCCTTGGTGTCTCTGGTTATTGCATCCTCACTTCTCTTCTATATATGGAGCCACAGCTACTTTCCAGAAAGCTGTCATTCCTAAAACCCAAGCAGACAGAGAAGCTCAGCAGTATTCAGCTTGGTTTTCTCCAGGTATTTAGTGTTCTTACAAGTATTCTGTTTAGTATTGGGGTACCATGCTGTGATGGCGACCTCACCAAATAAGAGACTGAATGTAGAACCACACTGGGATAGAGACTCATTGGCTTTCCTAATATTTCTCATTCTCTACTGTTACATTCAAAAGAGATCTTTGTTTTGCTGTTTTTTTTTCTTTCAAGAAATCTCAAGTTTTACCTTTTCTCCATGAATCAATCAGATCTTGAGGCGGATGAGAACAGGTATTATTATTTTTGTATCATATATTCTGGTACGAATTATACTGGTAAAGAAACACAGACGTGGCTTAATATCAGCTGAAACATGTAATGCAAACCCTCAGCAAGAGGAGGCAATGTAATTTCTAAGCAGCTGGGACTTATGCATACATGCATGTATGTGCATTTGTGGACTTAAGGCATGGCATCTTTTGCTTATTGAAAAAAAGTCAAGTGTACTGGAGGTGGCCATAGAGCACTAGATGGCAGACTTGCTATGCTCAGAAAAGATTAAACTCAAGAACACTCCAAGGAGAGTATTTGAGAAGATAACTAACAAGTTTTATTGAAATTGTTAACAGAGATCTTTTAGATATTTTTAAAATTATGTTGAAACTAAGGACAGAAACAGTTTTAGCAGCCGATAAGATGTGTATTTAGCTGAACGGTGAGATTCTTTGCTACTCATCAGTAGCATTTCTGTTACCTTTTGGGACAGCATTAGTTTAAACTAAACACATATTGTAATTGTAAAATTGTCATGCTTGACTTAAAATAATGGTTCCACTATTATATATAATGCTGACTTTGATACAGATTGGGGTGATTTTTATTATCATTAAATATAGATAATGACTCTCCCTGTCTTTTTGAACCTATGGAATTGTGTGAATAAATGCTATTTAAAAGGAAACCTCCTTAGTGTTTAAAATAGTCTAATGGAATAGACTATTGAAACAGAGTTCTAGGATGGTCTGAGGAAAGATTGACCTCAGCAAACCTGCAAACTGGGAATATATAAAGAGCTATAAGCAAGCACAATCTTTGCCTTGACCTAAAATAATGACACCAATTGTAGGCTTTTGGAGAATTAAAAAAAAAATACACAAAACAAAAAAACACACCAGTGAAGTCTTATGATCTCAGTAGAGTGTAGATTTGCAAATTGCTAGGCTAACTTGAAGCATTTCTGGATGGGCTAAAGAAACATTGCTGCTGATCATCTTCAGGCTTTACTATGATTTGGAGAATCTGTCTATAGATATTTTTATTTTTAATTACCCTTATGCATTTTTCAGTCTGTATATGTTAGAAAGCCCATTGTATTTTTAAAATAAAGGCTATTTCTGTCTGTGATAGTTTTTGCTGATGGGAATCCCTGTATCAGGGCATCCTTTTACAGATGATATCAATGCAATATGATATGGGCGATGCACGGGCATTTCATTTTCATGACAATTCACTTACATGAATTTCACTTACATAAATATGTGAGTTTTCTAAATCCTAACCACAAAAGAATAATAGATTATTATTTACATTATAAAGTATGCAAGTAAAGAAAAGTCTGAATTAGTGTCCTTCATCCCCTAATAGGCTGTCCCAGGATCTCATAAATATAAAACTATAAATTATGAAATTATGTGATTGAAACAGGAGTGGTGTGAGACATGGAGAACTCATTCAGAAGTAGTGCTTTTTGTGGTAGGGAACTTTAGACTGTATGTGAAATAGATTGGAAAATGAGAAAGAGACTGCTCTAGATATCTGCATATTTGCAATATTTTATTTCATCTGTATATTTCTTACCTGAGAGTCATGGCGATGAGTACTTTGATAAAGGGTTGCAATTTGGTGTGTATGTGTTTCTTTCTCTAACGTCCTCAAAGGTATCAGTCCTGGAAGGCCTTAGAGCRCCCTGGAACTGCAGTTGTAAGAAGCAAATAGAATAGGAAAGGATCCATCATTTATTTTTATCTTCTTACAGTGAAGGGAATAACAGTTCTTTTGCCTTTGTGATGGGTTTACAGAACTGTTTCAAGTGCAGGCTTTCCAGGGAAGAGAGCGAATCTTCTGTCAGCAAGACTTCAAGGAAAGATTGTGAACCAATTGAAGTAGAAAAAGATTCCTGTCTTCAATAGGTACAGGATTTATGGTTTGTAGGAGAACCTCTGTTGGTTCCTTTGACTGGAAGTTCCCAGACAAATGAACATGTTATTGTGTGTCAGCTGGGGTATTCTTCACTCTTGGCAAATATGAAACAGCTCCAGATAGTTTAGTCTTTTCCATTCCTACAGTCTGAGCACCTGAGGCAACTGTCCAGTTAATGTGAGGAAGACTATTCATAGATTTTGAGTCCTGAATTACTTCATCGTAGCATACATATTTGTAAAAATTGGAAGAGCAGTTCTCTCGCAACACTAATTTCTACTTTAGAATTAGCCTTGTGAAACCCTTGCAGGGATTTTCAGTGAAGGGCCCTGTATGATCATTAAAATGAATTGAGGGTCATTTCTCTTTCAAGATAACAGCAAAACCTCGGGCTTGGTAAACTTTAAGAAATCTTATGTTGGGTTAAAATTGTCAAATTCAACTTTTTGAATCTCTGCCTGGCTCCGTTTCAACATCATGCAAAGTAGCCTATGAGTCATTGTTATTTACTATCACTTTTTCTTTGTTTTAAAATGTTCCAGCAATAGACCTTACTGACAGCAAATTGTAATTGACTGGACACTTGATATAAAAGGTATTATTGACATAAAATGGAAGAGCAAGCTGAGGTCAATAGTGCAACAATGCACATTAGCAAAATAGACGCAATAGTAAGCAAGACATTAAGGGAAAGTTGAAAAATGGGTGTCTCAAGGAGTATGATGATACRCTGGTACAGAATCACAATCTATGTATTTGATTTCTCTTGAAATGGTATGAGATGCTGAATTATGAATTCACTTGTGCTGTTATCCCCGTAAAATATCATGGCTATGAGAATGATTTGGGAAGAATGACAAGCTATGCAAAACAGAGCAAAAATCTCATAATTTTCTAATGAAATCATAATTRTAGAATTCTGCTCTAGTCTTATAGAGTAAAAATGGTCCTGCTTCTGTACAGGTTAACGAAAATATGTCTCGACAGAGTATAAAATATTAGCTCTTTTCATCAGGAATTAGAAATTTCCATTAGGAATTGCTAGTGGGAGAAAAGATGAAGGGAGGTGGTTATTAAAATGAACAGGCGACTAAATGGTCAGAAATGAAAAGTGAAATTCATCTAGGGAAGACAACGTACAACAGAAAGATAGCTTCTCTATAGGAGATTTGTCTACCACAGTATATATCCTGTGAAGATCAAGTACAGACGATGTGCATGATCATTGCTTTTCAAATAAGGAGTACAAATAGACTGACAAATAATATTTGCTACAGTTTGATGGATTTCTTTACATTATAAATCAGGTAGTTAGAAAAGAGTATCAGAAGTCAATGTCTGATATCCCTCAAAAGKCTGAAATAGTTTCTGTATTAAGCTAATCATCTGACAAGGCAAATGAGGAAGAGGTTTATTCAGTTCATTTCAGTGAGCAGTGTTTTTTCCCTTTGGCCAGAAGAGTCATGAATTAATGATAACACAGCCATATCCAGTTCCTGTTTTGGAGGGGGGAAAAAACATAATGCTAGGAAAGTAGACTATTACTTTTAATGTTTGGTAGCTGTTTGAGGTGGAAATTAAGTTTTCCAAGTCCCTTTCTGAAAGAAGTCAGTGAGCTCTGCCACTGTGCTCGACACCGTCTTCAGCACAAAGAATAAATCTGGTGTGAAGAGTAGGTGCTTCCTTTGAGGAAGAGAAAAGCAGCCTTTAGGGCCTCATTTTTATTTCCTCTGTTATTTCCATGTGCCTAGCTTAGCTATACAGATTATTATTTTCTCTGCTGAACCGCCAGCCCTAAAACCTAAACTTCGGAAGTGAGGCAGAACCTGGTTCTGTTTCTTCTCAKGTTCATCAGTTTGCATTTTCTTCCTTAATAAGAGTTGAGGTATTTCTTCTTACCTGTATTAAAGCCTATATTGGCTAAATTAGGCAATGTTACATCTATGTAATATCATTTGTAAATAATTTAAAAGTAATATTTGCCTTTTTTTTTTGCTGATTTGACACTTAATTCCCAGGATGAGTAAAAAGCAGTGAGAATATACTAAGTCAGCACATTTTACTTTAAAAACCTTGATAGGCTTTTAAATGAACAGATGCTTGTGTTRCATCTTATTTTCAAACTATAAAAATATTCCACTGTCCATTGTCATTTAGCATATCATATTTTTTACATTACAAACTTCTATTGGAATTAATTACTTTAAAATACAGGAGACTGCACACTGGAGCATACAGAATGTTTCATTCTTGTTCAGTCCAGAGTGCTGCTTTGCTGAAAGTGCTCTGCATTCATTTCCTCTGAGAAAAGTTTTCTATTTTAGTCTTCAGAACTATTTTTTTTTTTTTTGAGGAATAGCAAAAAAAAATCAGAAGGGTTGAAACATCTCAACTTGAATTTGGATTGTACATTTTATACAAATCAGATAGTGTGAGTGAAGATGTGACATTTGGACTATAGATTTAATGTTTCTTAAGCAAAGTTCAACTTAATAGGAATGGAAGAAAAGTTGAAAATGTTGGGATATTAAGTGGACCCCTACAGATGTGTTTATAGGCAATATACAAAATGCAAGTTCTGTCTTCTTATACTGTCTGATCAACCATAAATCTCTGTCTGGATTATTGAAGAACYGGGATTAAAAACTCTGCTAATAACCCAACTAGGAGTTATAGTGTGAAAACATGCATTAAAATTTGTGTACCTCCAGACCTGAATTTGTATGAAGATTTGAGCATATATGTATATGAGTATACTGAGTAACAGTGCACATAGTTTTCAAAATAATATTTATATTTTTGCCATGTTGAGAGTATTTTCATGGGCACAGATTCATTTTATTTATAAAAATCATTTTTTCCCTCTATTTCTAAAAAGAATCAAAGCACAATATTTATAAGGATTGTATAGTAAACGGAATATAATAGGAGTAGGATTGAAAATAATCTTAAAATTTGACTGCTCCCACTAATTGCGTGACAAGAAACATCCCTGCTTGGTAATAACATAAATTCAAAAAATAATTTACTGTTGTTATTTTAGAAGTACCATTTCAGTTGGCAGAACAAGAAAATCAGAGCTCTCCTCAATGTACCTAGGCTATGTGACTAAGGCAAAAAAAGAAGAAGAAAAAAAAAAAAAAAGAGAATCACGTTAGAGAGCATTGATACTAATATCTTGTAAAAATTTAGTTGCGTAATGGAGTTATAGCATTGAATATTCGAATTACAAAGGAGATTAAGCATCTAGATCATTATGAAGAAAATTTCTTGTAGGGATAAATTTGAATGTCTTCTATAATATATTCATGAGATATTTCCTCTTCATTTTGTTTGTATATTTCTACCAATTTTATTTTGTTTGAAGATTATTACAAGGATTAAATACTACAGAAATTGGCTATGGTGACAAAACAAAATGCCATTTATTGAAGAATTTTTCTTATCAACTAAAACACACATATATTTTTGACTAAATTCAATGCCAGTAAAGTGAGTTTAAAAATGCTCCGTAATAATAAGTCTTTACAATTTTTTGTAATATTGATTTTTTAAAAAATTGTTAAATGAGACACTTGCATATTTTTATTGTTGTTGTTTTTACTAATATTATGTTCAGAATGCTTCAGTTCTTCGGTTTCTAAACGATTTAATGGGCCATGCTGTTATCTAGGCTTGTAAATGGTCTGCAGCTGTTCATGGAACCTCATCAATAGTGTAGTGGTTTCAGTTAAAAGTTTGATGAGAAATCCATGAAAACAGTTGAGATCTGGCTGTGACTTGTAGTTTAAAATTTCTAGGAATGTCAACTTAGACTGTTTAGCMGAACCCAGGTAATCATAAATGTTACTCAATTCTTAGACCAGTGCATTAACAATGCATTTTAACATTGACATACTTGCATTTTTACTTCTTAGACAATTCAGTTGTCTTGAACAGTTGAAGTGTTGCTTAACTTTAGCTTTCTAGAACTTCAGTATACATAATTTAAATATACATTTCCTTTCATAACTTAATTAGTCTTTGAAGTCTAATAGTAGTAGAGAGAATCAATGATAACTTTTCCTAACTGTTGTTAACATATGTTTAGAAAGCAGTTGCATGTCTTTAGAGAATTTCTGTCTAAAGACAAGCCTAGAGTAGATAAGATATTTAACAGTTGTCTGAATTAAAGTTYGACACAATACGAATTTATCTGTGTATGGCTTTTCTTTACACTTAACTGCTAATCAACTAATTAATTATTAGGCCTTTCCAAAAACCAACCCTAGCATAAGGCCTTTCATAAAGGGAAAGGGTTACTGTAAAAATAAAAATAAGATAAAAATGTGGTTACCTAATTTTGTGATTTTTGACTCTAATCCCAATGTCACTTTGTTGTCATTTTGTACACCTTACAACAAAGCACTTTTTTTAAAAATTAAGGACAGAAAATAAGATATTTAARAGTAAGATATTAAGATATTTGTTGTTGTATGATTTTTAAAACTTGAGCTTGTATGAAATTCATTCTCACATGCTTTGTCTTCGTGTGGAAAATGAAGTATATAATTAGCAGTTGTTGAAGGATTTTGAGATGCATTCCACTGTCATGTTTAACCAAGATGCAAGTTTTGTTATTTGATAGACCTCACAGTAAATGACTTTTTCTTTTGTCACCAGGGGCAAATAATGTTAGACACCAACATATGCCAACCTAACAAGGAAAATGAGGCTGTGGTAAATGTGACACACAGAGCAGAGGAGTGAATCACTCACTGCTGTGAAAGTTCAAATAATTACCCTGGTTGAAAACAGGTCTGGTGGTAATGCCTAACTTCCATACAACGCAGTCAGGGTTTATTTTGGTCACAATTGAATATGATTTCTAGCATTTAAGAATGGAAGTTTGTTTCAAAAGCTGCATTTTTGGAGACTGAGATGAATACAGATAGTACTGTACTAGAAAAGCCTTGTAAGAACTGCAAAAACGATAGCCGTAAAGAGCAAGAGAGAGTCAGACTTGCCTGCACAGGGACGAGGTGAGAACATAACTTTTAGAACCCTCATGAATAGTGTTCTCTAAATAGAAAAGTGTGGGAAGGCTGACTGTGCTGGGGCTGATGTTATAGCTGTGCGGGAGCTTCCTACTCTAACTTTAAAAGTGCTTTCAAGAGGTAAAAATAGAACGGCTCTATTTTGTGTGCGTGTGTGTGGGGGCTTCCCTCACACACTCAAAAAAAATTCTATTCACAAGATTATTTGCAGTAATTCAGTCATAGGGTTTTATTATGAAAATGAACCAGCTCTGGTAGGTGAGAGTCTCAGTTTGCMCTTTACTGTAATAAAAATATTGAAATAATGTTGCTAGTGGAAATGTATGAGAAATAAAATTACTGATTGAAATATAGTTTCCCAACAAACTTCTTAYTAGTATGTACATATTGATACATAAGATCATCAATTTACTCAGTGAATGAAGACCTTTCCTACCTTTCTTTCCCTTACCATTCTTTTGGCCATTAAACATTTTACTTTTCTGTTAAAATAGCTGTCTTATTTGTGTGCCGTCTATTTTTTCAAGTTTAATGACCACCCATCATCCATACAATTGGGCCATAAGAAGTGCATTTAGAAATGTATAATAAGAAAATATGAGACAGGATCCTTTGGAGAATGGCTGGTTGGTATAGATTTGTGTGTGAATGTTTGTTCCAGACTTTTCTTCCTAGTATTTTGAAAAATGAAACTCTAGGTCTTTCAAATCGRCTACTAGTTGTTTGTACCCTTGGTCTCTTTGTTTCATTTCTTTTTCTATAAAATGGGACTAGTACAGCCTCTTCATCTCATAGTAATGTTGTAACAAAKTCATTTGCTTTTCTGAAGAGCACAGAAAATTACATTGATGAATACTATAGAAAGTCCCATGAAAAATTCATTTTCTCTCTAGAAAGTTTGTGGGGTGAGTAGTAAACGAGGCAAAGGTCCAGCACTGAGTACTGAATGTCAACAGTATTGAATAGCTGCCTGTGAGTGAACAGTCACCCAAGTATAATTCACAGGGTAACCRTGATTGTAGTGCCTCAACTTAATATTCCTCTTTAACATATATTTTTTTGTTTACAATATCACTAGCCAGTACGGTACTTCTGCGAAAATATTTTTGTTAATAATTAGTAAGGCGATCTATTTATATATATTTTTAGAGGATTGTGGGGACATTCAGAAATGATAAAGCAGAATTTCAAATCTATGAAGACTTTTGTTTAATCACTATTCTACTGGGGTCTTTCCTGAGTTTTGGGAAACATATGAAAGTTTTTTTTTATATTTTAATACAAAAGTTCAGCTGTGAAAATAGGTGATTCCTTGTTATTTGTGTGCACAAAACTCCTTTTTACCATATTAAAAGTCACACACTTTCATTAAATAAAGAAAAAAGTTTCATGGAAATTCACAGCAAAGCTAGAATTAAATCAATGCTGTGAAGTTTATTTTCTCATTTAATTAAATGGCTTTCTTCAACTAATTATTGCTGTGTTCTCACATGTGCTTATTACTGACTTCTGGAATTGATTTTAATGGCTCTTTTAACTCTGAAAGCCGTCAAAATTTTTTAAAAATTCAAAATAAATATATGAAATGACCTGGTAACTATAAGTCCATGTTATATTTAACAACTGATATCGTTGAGATCAAATAATTTGGTCATATGTCCAAATGTCTTTTATATTTTTCTACTTTATTCAAGAATTTGTTAGTACAAAATGCAGTAACAGGCCCTAGAACAGAAACAAGACTGTAGGACTACCCTTTCTCTGCTAAGAGTATATGCCAGTTGATTCCCTCTTGTCCCTTTCTGACTGTGAAARTTGAATTATTTTTTTTTCCTCGTGATCTGAATCCTTCTGCTGCTCCTCCCTTACTAATTTGACTCAGGTTCAAGCATMCACAGTCTCTGGAATAAAAATACACTTTGTCACTGGGAATTGAAACCTGAACTTCTGGTTCTTTGAGTTTGCATTGGAGTGTTTTAGGGCCTCAGAAGTGTTTTGGTGAAAATGCAGATCTATAAAAGTTCAAGGGGTTTATAGATTACACTCTAGTACATGGCCATTTAAATTCTGCCTGGTTTTCCTGTGTGTCATCTTTGTCCTTTATCAGACACTAGTTAAACATCTGGTCTGCAGATCTGATCCATTCCCTGCACTAGACACTCCAGTCATTTGTACCAGCCAAAACAGGAAGGTGCTATTGCTGTTCCCATGTGATATTGGTTCATGTTTGCTTTCCCAAGCTATTGCATTGGTGTAGGGCAACTCTGTGCAATAGTTTGAATAATAAATATTTCAAGATAAATATTCAAATAAATTACTTGAAGACCAATATTGAAAAATAGATGTTTGAAGAATATATGTCTAAAATATTTTAAGTGGATAAAATGTAAGCAGGTAGGGCACTGAGATCAGAGTTAAAAAAAAAAAAAAAAAAAGAGAGAGAGAAAAAAAAAAAGAAATCACAGAATCACAGAATGTTTAAGGTTGGAAGGGACCTCTAGAGATCATCTACTCCCACCTTCCTGCTCAAGGAGGAACTCTTAGAGCATGTAAGACTCTTAGAGCGTGTAATGCTCTGGAGCATGTAATGCTTCATATTGAGAATTTACTGAATTTACTGAAATTTATTGAGAATTTACTGAAACCACCTAAAATGAATAGACTTGCTACTGCATAATATTTCCAATAACTTGGCAATATGTAGAATGACAAGTAATTGTTAAAGAATTGTTTCATGTAAACTCATTTTCAGTCAACTTTTCAAAACAGGAGAGCAAAGCACCTTCTTTAATGTTGTCCTCTGTCACTAAAATTTTTCTCTCRGTTAAAACATATGCAGTGCTCAAGATTGTTGTTTGCCTAGTCTCTTTAGAAAATCATTATAGCTAATTAACACATGAATGAAAAAACATGTTGAAAATTAAATTTAGATTGAGAAAATATGTTTTCAACAACAGTGGGATTCATAGTCTAGCTAAAAGGTTTTTCGTTTTTATATTTTTCAAATGCAAAATCAAAGAATGCAACTTTTATAAAGATAAGTGGAATTAAAAAAAGAAAAACCTTTATAAGTACAACTGATTCAATAGCCACATTATAAATGCAGTAGATTTCTTAATTTTGGTGTATCTGTGATTCATGTTTTTTCCTRATTGGATCAATCTTTTCTTACGAGTGGTATATTCTTTATAACCAGAACCACTTTTGAAAAATATCGTATACATAACGGGTAAAAATGCTTATTGATGGCTTGAATTGAAGTTTACAGTAGAAACACATGGAGTAAAATGCCAAGCATTCCTGACTGTAAATACATTTACATGTACATTTACAATAATTGTCTTGGAAAGAAATCCTGATAAATCAGGCATTTGTGTTTCATGGGTGAAATACATCACCTAAGCTGAACAAATCAGGACATCTATACATTATGCCTGGCTGTTTGGGCATGCTGATCAGGTTTATAAAAGGATTTACTAATCCCTATGATAGGACTTTAAATCTACTTGCTATGTTTTGCTGTCTTGCTACCTTTAACTGTTTTTTTTACGTGGTGATCACATTGTTAAATATGCAGATAAGCCATACTGATAGTAATAGAGTCAGTGAGTGTATGAAATATTTTTGCAGTTAGGGAAGTTTAGCGTAATATCAATAAATATATCATTATTTTAAATTGGATGCTTATTGATCTTTCATCTAGCTTGCAGAAACACAATCAAAACTCATTATCTAAGAAATCTGTTGGATCAACTTATCCTTCCTTACCTGGATAATGAAGCTGTGTTGGTTAATAATAGAGAAAGAAGACTTTTTAGTTTCCAAAGCAGTGGAAATTCCTTTCATGTAGCCATTTTATTCTTGCAGTTTCTTGCCACACTCTGGGTAAAAAGCACCATTTTATTTAATTATGAAGACAACACAATGGGCTGTGTTTGTGCTTCATTGACCAGTAAGCCTTTTTTTCCCCTGCTAGGTCAGGCTTTTCATGGGTTATAATAAAGAAGGTAATGTTTTCAGATGTAATGCTGCAGAAAAGGTGATTGCCAGCAGTAAGCAGTCCGCTGAGTCCAACAGAAAGCTGACTCAGCTTTTTCCTGCCTTGACTCAATCTTCTATGTGTTTTGTGTTTACTAATTTTGTTGCTTAGGACCACATCTTTTTATTTGTAAGGCTCTGATCTCCTGGGGTTGGTGACTAGTAAGTAGGTTATTAGGAGAGGAATTAAAATGGGGCTTCGAAGTTAGGCCATTGAGTCAAAGGTGATGTGGGTGTAACTATTTTAACACCACGTAGAGTATGCCAGGCTCCTGCTTATCGACCATTATAAAGAAATGCCAGAATCTTTTGGTCCCTTTAAGAACCATATTGGTCAAAGAGGTGGAAAAGTTGTTGTGCTAGTTCTGCAGATACTTGCCTCTGTGCAGAGCACGTGCAAACCTCCCACCGTGGATTGCTAACAGACCATTGCACAAGGACTGCTCATCTCCTATCACGATTTATATCTCTGAGGGTTTTGCTGAATCTGGACTATCTGATTGCACTGGATATTTCCCCTGGGATTCTCCATGGGTCCTCGGTGATTTGTGCGAATTGCATCCAAACTTCAACAACAGTCATTACTGGTGACTGTTTTTTATTTTTTCTGACGTTGTGGATGTGATGGAAGCCTGCTTCACACTGCTAATTCCAGCCTCCCAGAAAAATTCCTTTTCTGGTAATTACTGCTGCTATGACCGAGCTAAGGCTCATTTTGATTCGTCCAAATTCAGTAASACAGTGGGTTAACTCAAAACCTATTTCTTTCTACTTTTCCCACTCAACTTATCTACTGAAAGAGGATGAGCATGACCTGGAGGGTGGAGTCTCTGCACCTCAGCCACCCTGGATACCYCTCAGAGTGACATAAACGGGGTGAATAGGAGCTGTTCGGCAGACTTCATTCCTTTAAGAGTCAAGAGATTGAATGCAAATTTGTAGAACAAATGACATTGCTGTTTATTTCTTTTSTATGGAAATCTGCATCATTTGCCACTTAGAAAATATTTTTAGAATTCTGGCAGTTTGGAAAGGAAACACTTGATAGGCAAATAATTTCTCTTCAAAATTTCATTGTGCTCCTTTAGCAACATCAGGCCTTCATTCTATATTCTTTTACAGTAGATACATTTTTTTTTTCAAAAGTATAAAATCCAGGCATACTAAACTCTATCATAGCAGTATAGCTAAGTAAACCATTTATACAACACAGTAAAATAGTTTACAGTAATCTTAAAACCTTTATGTGCATTCTGGGAGGAATTGAATAATTATTTCATCATAAAAATTAAGGAACTAGTAATGCTCCAAATGTAATTGACACATTATTTTRGGATAATTACTTAAAGATGAACAGCTAGTTTAAGTTGTGTATATGTGCTTTGTGAAAAATGTGCTAATTATTTTTTATATTTGTGAAAATGCATATAAACTGCTCTAGATTACATAGTGCTTTTTAAATTGAAAGTATACATTTTAGAAGCTTACGTAAGATTTTTTTTTAATACATATGCACTTGAATTTTTGGTATTTTTACATTCTGCCCACAGACAGCCTTTTGATTGATTATCAGTTTACCTTCAGCTTATTACAAGAGGATGATCGCCATCACACTGCTATAAACTTTATAGCAAATCCTGAACAGGTAAGAAAATGTGATTAATTTTGGATAAATTTTGCAGAGCAATAATGAAGATTTGCATTGTATTTTTAATGTTTGTCAAGTGCCTATAATAGGTTAGTGTTGTWGCAAATTTGGAAACATTGGAAAGTATTCCAATGCATCCAGTGAGAAAACTTTTTTTCTTATATTGCTAGGTAGTGCGTGAACCAACAAGTGTCCCTGAAATATATCAGCTGCTTTATTTTATTTTTTTATTGTTCCTATGAATAATAAATTTTAGTAACTTCTGGAGATTAATTAAAGAAGAATAACCTTCAGTTAACAAATCTTTATTACCAGAGTGAGAAAGGTCATTTAATTAACACATATCCTTATGTTATGCATTTTTCTCTCTTTAATTTTATAAAGCAAGTGATTTCATTACTTGAATCATATTCTGAAAAGATAACCTCTGTAGTTATATGTCCCCAGTCTTTATGGCAGCAAAAGAGAGGGTGGTTTTTGCTTCTGTAGACCAGAATATTATATTTTGTATTTCTGGTACAATAGAAAATAAAGAAGAAGATTATGAAGCTGTATGATGTCCACTACAGCTATA
Source organism: Nothoprocta perdicaria (assembly GCF_003342845.1). Classification (NCBI taxonomy): domain Eukaryota; kingdom Metazoa; phylum Chordata; class Aves; order Tinamiformes; family Tinamidae; genus Nothoprocta; species Nothoprocta perdicaria. The sequence goes on from NW_020455976.1 coordinate 6,920,572, forward strand.
ATATTAATATATTATGAACTATATTTAGTACATTCTGATAGATTTTTTTAACCTTTTTTTTCTGTTTTATCCAGTCAAATAAAAATTTGGATATATCAATTAATGCATCAAACAACTTTAACCTCAATATTACATGGTCTATTGGTTCTACAGGTAAGGTCACATTTTGGTGCGATGTCTTTTCCTATMTGATCTCATGATCCATCAAGCTGTTTTAACATGATTATCTCTTTGTTGCTAATTTTGATAATAAAACTTTATAAAATATATTCTTTTCCTATTATCATTATGCCTTATTAATTATATTATTTAAACCTCAGATGATAATTTGCAATCAGAAGAAAGCTTCATTAATATGTTAACTTTCACTCCTATTCAATTAAAAATTACTTTGGTAGGAAAACCTTGTACTCTATTTAAATTTTTAAAATGACAGCGTTATGAAATGCTCTGATTTTAATTAAGATAAATTGCTTSCTTAACTACTGGAGAGACTGAGATTTTAATTTCTTTGTTTCAGTGTTCAAGCTAAAAATTTAATTATTAACCTTAACATTGATATCAAACAATGAAGTTCTTCTGTGTATGCTGATAAAAGGAGCTGCTTATCTATTTTTCCCCAACTTTGAACCCCATTACTCTTTTTTGTTTTAATAGAAAGGAAGGAAAGCTGTTGCTTTMCTTAGAAAGTTTCTCTGAATGAGTTCTGTTGACTTTCTGAAAATACATCCAAGGAGAAAAATGATGCCTATATTGAAATTGTACTTAAAAAAAAAAAAAAAATCCCATTTTTTTAAAAAAGGTTGTCTTGCATAAATATCTATTTTAAGCTTTTTGATATACCACAGTTAGAAAATTCTATTGATTTAAAATAAGCACAAAGTCATCAGTACATTTGCAAAAAAATGATACATGTGTATTAGCAGATATGGTATAGAAGCTTTCAAGAACAGTTAAGACACTCTAACAGTAATTTAAGAGATCGACAGATTTTGTACTGAAATCGAGTGTAATTGAAATTACTAGAGAAAACCATACTATTTGTTTAGCTAACTGGGATAATCCTAAACTTTTGAAATCAGAGGAAAAGTCTTTGCTGATTCTCTGTAGGAATATGAAATATATTTAATATATCATGCAAACTTAAATACATATTAATATAGCTTCTGAATCTAAGTTTCACATGCAAATTTACTTTGACATCTTTTGTGATTATTGATCATAAATGAGAAAATATATGTGTATGTATATGTATTTTTTTTTTTTTAGCTGGAACAATATCTGGAGAAGAAATTCCTGTTGTTTCTAAGACTAATATTAAGGAATACAGAGATAGCTTTTCCTGTGAAAAATTTAACTTTCGGAGCAACCCAAACATCACTTTCTATGTCTATGTCAGCAATTTTTCCTGGCCCATTAAAATCCAGGTTAGTATGACCACGTGAGCATTTTATGCTGCTGAAGATGTTGGTATTTTAGCTTAATATTGAAGTGAAAGTTTCATTTATATTGAAATGAAAGTTTTCACTCATACAGAAAGCAGTCAAGTAACTGTTTTTTGTATGATATATTTCTATATATAAACACTATATTGCATTGCTTGTGTTTTTGTCATTTGGGGCTGTTCAATTCCTTACTAAAATGAATCAGACTTTTGTTCCCCCTTTTTATGTCTGAAGTTAAAATTATTGAACACACATTTATAGTCATATATTATGTTTATCTATATATAGACATATAGATATGTTTATCTATAGACACATCACATAAAACTACGTTTTAGGATGGTAATATTTAGGATGGTAATAAACACAAGTTTACTATTTAACTCTTAAGTTTTACACATAGTGATTCTTTCTATTCCAAGCAAGTATCTGACATTATATCTAAAAATCTCGCATTGAATTCACTGATAATAGATATGCTAAATRGAGTAGGAAACTTTCTCAGAGAAAATACGAAGTCTTTTTTTGTTTATGCTAACTTTATGATTCTGAATATAGAAGAGATTTTAAAAGGCCTTCCCAGGACTCAAAGAGAGGGAAGTCATGGTTGTCCCTATCCAAAGGAGAGTTGCCAAGGGCAGCCCTAAGTACACTCACAGTTCTAGTATCTATAATCTACAGCCGTGTATCTTAGAATGCCGTATCTCATCTTCATAATCAGCAAAGGTGATTGAAATCAATCTATTATCATATCARAGACCTTCCAGATAAAAGATTATAATCCTTACAAAAATCATGTTATTGTTAAGCTGATGAAAAGACTCTTTAGGAGGTTCAAGCTAGTGATGGCAGAGTTGTGTTCTGGTTCAGAGTAAGGAATTCCTTTAGATGATCTTTGAACACTCTCTAGACTATGCTAAAATTACATTTCCAAGATTAGCCACATTTGCCKTTCTATGATGATTAGACAGTTTTATATTCTAATGCAAAGTTTGGCTGCCAGAATGCTGGGTTATGCATAAATGCTCAGAAACTCAACTGTAGTCCTTTTCACTACTGTACTTGCATTATGTTGGTCAGATCATGTTGGTTAAAAACCAGCAATATTTTTTATCAACTTGCCACTTCAGGATTCATTTAATCCTGTTGAAGTTAAGGAAATTGCTGCTTCCTTGGGAGGTATTCTATTCTTAGCAATAAGCAAGATAGTAGAACTGAATCTGATACATGCCTTTACTCAGTACTTTAGTAAAGGACTGTATATTCATTTCAGCAGATGTCTTACATAATTCAAATTCATTCTGAGTACCAGYCTCCTATCTTCACGTTCTTCATTGTGACTTATCAAGAATAGAATATATGATGGATGGGTTCCTGAGGAAGCAGAAATAGTTACTTCACCAGCCTTGTAACTGATATTCAAGTTGTGTTGTTCATATGTACTTCACCACTCTCCTTTTATACCTGCTGTTATTCTGGAACTAGAGCTGAGATTACTCATGTCTTTTGCTGGGAAGGTGTGGTGCTGCAGTTGCTGATCATTACCATGTCCTTTTCTGTGGTAGAAGGATTTGCAGTTCTCATTATAGAAGACACTTCCTTTTTCTGTCAAAGTCATACATATTACCTCAATTTTTGCATTTAGTTATCTTCAGGCTTTTCAGTTGCATAAGAAAAAATCCACATCCACACAAGTTATTTTTGTTTGGTCAATGCTCACAATTGCTTCCTCAAGTGCTTTTATTTTGCACGCTTCCTATTTAGCAATTTTGCATACTGTTTTTCTAAGTCATAATAAATTCTTGGTAGTTCTTACACAACATACTCTCTTTTGAAGTGCAGTCTTTCTTGACTTTGAAATCAGTAACTACTCAGTGACCTGACCCTGGTAAATCTAATGACCTCAGAGCACAAGTTGTTCAGCACTGAGTAGCATGGACTTGCCAAAACTAAAATAGAAGCAAATATTAACCATTTCGGATGGAAGTCCTGTTCTCGTCATAGATTTATACTCTAGTTTTTGCATTAGTGAGCGCCCCTCTTCCACACGTGATGGTAACATCAGGCATACAGGTAGCTGCTCAATCAGCTCAATTCTGAATGGATTACATAGCAAAGCCCCATCACTTGCTCCTACTTATTTTTGGTGTATTTTGAGAGTAGGTTTAATTCAGACTCCACTGGTAATGGAATTTGAAGACTGTAATACTTATTGAAAAGCAGGAACTGAATTGCAACCAGCACCTCAAATAATGGTCAGTGGTCCCTGAAACAGTGAGTATTATAAAGACCGGGCTCCTGGCAGATATGCAAACACTAATAGCAAAAGTAACAACATGTTCTTCAGACTCAGAAAACTCATTTATGGTAAGGAATTTCTCTCATTATCAGTATAATCAGTGTAGTCAATATATCTATATATTCTATCACTATCAGTAACCAGATGTTTTTCTCTCTCCCTAAGGACAGCAATAGAATTTTGGCCTTCTGATAGCTGCCTTCATGCACCTATACCTCTCTATAACTGTCAGACTTTGAGTCTGATCTCAACTTGAGTTAGTATCRAAATTTTATCCCAGTTTTAAAGCAGATTCTGTTGCCTTTGTGCAGGAAATATCATCACATTGTACCTCAGTAGTTTCTTACCTATGCTGTCAGAGATTATCAGCTGTCAGCTATTAGGGAGGGAAGAGGGATTCACATGGTTAGGAAGGCTCAGGGGAAAATAGTATAACAATCAAGACAAAATAACTATTGTACTCGTTATTTCTTTTCCTCTCTAGAGTAAACTAAAGGTCCAAAAATATCTGCCTCTGTTATTGGGAGGGTCAATTCTAATTCCAACCTTAACAGTAAAGCACTCCCTGACAAAATCAGGTTGTATTTAAGAGTAACAGCACGTACACACAAAAATTCATCATTAAGTAATTCCTACCTTATATGTTTCCATAGCATAGAATAATTGCTGTTATAATCAAGTTAGATATGATGTTAAATGGACATTTTAAATGTCCAAATGTGTTGGAAAGAAATGAATTTATTTTTGCTGTAAGAAACATGCTGCATTAGACTTCAGTATGTTTTAGTATATATTCTGTGTTTTTTTTTTTCCCAGCACTTTTTTTTTCTGGGTAAAACTAACTTTGACACCTTGTGTTAGTTTCTGTGCCAAAATAAAAAAGAAAATTATGTTTACATTATATTTGTATATAGGAGAGAGGACTGTTTATGTTTAAAGCTAAAATAATCAAAGCAACAACATATATAAAATTTCAAGGGTTTTTGAGAGGTAGCCTGTATTCATTTAGCTTACTGGCTTCTGTTACAGAATTGATTTTCTTTCCCTTGTTAATAGCCTGCCTGTAGCAATTGAAGAAGGAATTTAATGTAAGYCAAGAAGCACTTCTACGCTTGTAATAAAATTTACTAAGTATGGTGTACTCTTATTTCAACTTTTTTTTTTTTTGGAATTCCTTCTGAGTTTTTTATAATTCAGTTTTATATTTTTTACTTTTTTTTGTCTGTAACTGCCATTAGAATTTACAAATGTAAATAACAATAAAATGAGTAACACAAACCTCATTACTAAATTAGCAAATAAAGTTCAGAAATGCTAAGACCTTTCAGATTTTTTTAAAGGTCAAAATTCTGGACAGTTTTCCTTGGAAATTATGTGTATAGGCACACATAGCTGTGCTTGTACAGCCCTTCCTCCTGTCGCTGGTTGCGTGCCTAAATCTAATCACTGTGATTTACAGTGAACGGTTGGTTTTCTAAGTGCTGTAATGGTTTTCATTGAGGCTCAGGAGTAAATGCATGTAGCTGTGAGCAAAGACAGTATAATTTATACACTGCACAGGAATTGRTGATGAAGTGGATACATTAGCTTCCAAAATGACTTTGATGTTTTCTTACTGTAAATATAAAATCCATTTCACAGTGAAGTTTATAAGTAGGATATAGAAAACAAATATCACCAAACCGCTACTTAAGTACAATTCTATATGGAACCGTGAATTATTTTGGAGGACAGGAAAGGAGGGTGACGTCTATGAAGAAAGGATGGGGTAAGAGTTTAAAGACAGCTGAGGTACAGCATGAAATATGTGCTCAGCTTCAGTTTTCACTRGGGGTGGTGATATTGATCGCAGTGTAAATTCACGATTGATAATAATAATACTGAATGTAGGTTTATTAAAATGCCCCTCATCAGAGTGGGAAATAAAATTGAAGGTGCTTAACGTACTTGAATTATTCACCAGATAATATATGCCTACCTAAGTTGTCAACATAACTTGGTTCCATTGACACTGCTGCTTTACAGGCCATTTTGCACAAAACAACCTTTTATTGGACTAAACATGATGTGAAAAGGGGTGAATTTAGGACAGAAAAAACAATTTTGGATCCTTCCAGGTGGCTTTATGTGCTTGTGAGAACTGTCCTTTAGGTCCTTAATTAAACAAGCATGAGTTTTGCTTGGTTTTGTTGGTATTTTTCTCCAGAATGGCTGGTTAAAATAGAAATAAAATAGAATAGTAGAACAAGTAAATAATGATCTCTGCCATGAGGAAGTAACATTGTTTTAGGTATGTTATGCATGACAATAAAAGCAAAATAAAGAACCAGGTTAGATGAATATGGAACTAAAAAGAAAAATAGATTTCAGTAGCAGATAACATTACTGTTCGAGATACACGTGCACATTGATGTTCTGTGCAAGTGGCTCCTAATTATATCTAGGGCCATGACAAGCATTTAGTTCGTATTATAGGAAATAGAAATTCAGATTTGTATTTGATGTAGGATTGTTTCTTTATAGCTGATTAAAATAAATGAAAAGATGTTTTTATCATATCATAGTTCAAAAGTAAGTAGAGTTTTTTGCTTCAGAGTTAGAAATGGTAGAAAAGCAACTTCATTAAGTGAAGGAAAATGTTATCAAAACTGAAATAAGTGAGACAACGTGGCATGGAGTTAAAAATTTGCCCTTGGGAATTCCTTTCAATGCTAAGTTCCTAAATTAAACTTCCAAGTTCTTGTTTTGGAAAACTGATGCTCTATAGTATCTGTAATCTTTTTCCTTGTAGTTCAAACACCAGTTGCATCAAGCAAAAATATGTCTGTAGTATTTCACAAAACTTTAAAATATGTGTTTGGATCAAAGATAGCATTTTCCAAAATGAATCATGGAATCTCTAAATGTCTTGCTAAATKTAAATGGTGTTTCCTGATGATTTGGTTATACCAATATTTCTTTAAGAAATAGTGATAAAGGTTTCAGAATTTGTCTTAAAATATATTGGAATAATGGTGCTAACCATATTTTGCCAACTCCAGTCCTATTCCRGTTAATGTGAATGTGTATTTCATCACTGTTGCTGGTAGAAATGATGGTTGTATTTCTTTTTCACATTTAATATTGGTATCAAGAATAGCAGGAAATATTTAAAATAGTTTATATAACTGTTATTCCTTGAGAAGCAGAAGCAGTGTTAATACTTCAGCTGATGATTTAAAGAAACCAAAACAGCTAATTAAGAGATAATTAGTCCTTAGTGATGCATAGTTTTAATTGGTGTATAATTTGAATGTCTGAGATAAGAACTGCTGTAACTGATGTGCTAATTGTACAGTTTTCTTTTCCAAAAAGACAAAGGCACTGACTACTAGTAACTGTATAATACAATACAGATGTATAGATACAATATTTGCAAATAAAAATTACCTCCCAGTGCTGTTAAACAGGGAGATATTGAGAATTTTTATGATTTTTTTTTCATTTTCCTTATCTACTTAATTAAGCAAATTGTAGTTATAACATTCAGGATGTAATAGAAAATATTGCTCAAAGAGAGCTTCTGTTCAGGACTTTTGATTAGCTATAGGAAGTATATCAATTGCTCATCTTGCGATTTTGTGGGGAGCAGATGACAGGATATAGAATTTTTTTTAATAATCTTGGAAGGTTTTTATTTTTCTCTTGTTATTAGGATTCTCCCTGAAGAAAACATCTATGCCTCGTTGAACCGTAGAAGCCTAGAAAGGTCATATACAGCAGCTCCCGCACAGTCAGAGTAATTTAGAAAGTAAATGTTTGGCTCATAGGGAATCAGAAGGGAAATAGGAAGATGGGAGCAGGGAATAGATCTTTTTATCCTGTTTATCATGGCTGTCTCTTCTAGGGATCTTAGTTACCCAATCAGAACAGGTTTTTACAGATAAATGTGAACAGCATGTTGAATTTCCATTTCTCAGATTTTTGTTTAAATTTGGTTTTATGCCAGACTGGATCAATCAGACTGGATTTTTTTTTCTTCCCCATATTAAGCAAAAGGCTAGTGGTCAAAATCAACTTGAAAATACCAGCAGAAGTTGTTTGTGAAATAGGCTAGTTGGGTCTCCCATATCTCCTGTGTAACGGCAGTCTTGTCAGCATCACCAATRTAATGGTGGCCACAAAGCTGGCAGGATTTTCAGGTGGTCAAATTAGAGAAGGTTCTGGCTCTCAAGTCTTCCAGCTACAGGTGTTTTCACTAATGAGACTGCTCTGAACTCAGACCTACAAGATATCTGGAACAGCTGGCTCCCCTATCCCAAAACCCACCAGAGCTTAGTGGTAATGTGTTCTATGCTTGCCTCTCAGCAGCTACTAGTGGTCACTTGTTCCATGACTTGAAGGCTCTAAATCTGATACTGTAGCATGGAACCTRCCAGGTAGGTAGTGGCTGTCTGTCTCTAATCCTTGAAATGGCAGTCTCCAGCCCTAGGTAAATTTAACAACAATAAYCAAAACTATGGGTCTGGGTTTTGCTTAGGGCTTCAAAGCTTAGTTCTTCAGGCTGTGACAAGCTAACTAGAAGCTTCTTGTGGTGCTGGTGCTGCAGGGTCTGCTGGAGCTGTGAACCTCCTAGTTTTATAAAGGGCTGAACCTTCAAAGGTTGAGGGAGTTCATGTGGAGGAGCTTTCTTGTCAGAAATCAGCATTTCTGATGGAAATGTTAAATCCTAATGTGCAGGAATTATTGCAGCCATGGTGTAGAAAATTATATAGATCAGGAGTTAAACTTTATGTATGCTATTAGGAGAAAATACCTCAGAATGGAAAAGAGTTTTGATCTTTGACCCTCTTCTTGGGTATTTGTGATGTGCTAAGGTTATTTGTGTAGACCTTTGGCAAAGCTGGAGTGTCAATCTTATAATCATATGGTCAAAGTATTTATCTCTATGATGAAAAAAACAGAAAGAAGTCGGTAAGTCAGTCAGTACAGAGGTAAGATCAGTCAATAAGGCCTCCAGGTCTCCAAACGGTTCCTATTTGGATAACTAATTTTCATACACTTTGAGCTGAACTTACCAAAGTGTGAAGATGTGAGGAAATCAACAGCCACAAATGTGGCCTTTGCTGAAAAACGGCAAAGGAAGAGCTTGGTGCTGAGTAGAAGCACAGACTCTTTCTTTGGCAAGAAGACTAGATCTGGCTTGCAAACTTAGTCATTAAGTGGGTAGATGGTGTGGAGCTGGTCAGAACATAGCCTGAATTCTCACTTCTTTAGACTGTACAAAAGGCTGTCAGGGCTGTCATCTGTTTATTTTTATTATGAGATGTTGATTTGTTTTATTATGAAATGTTTTAAGGACTTTTAAATTGTGTTAATGGTGTCATTTTTGTAATCTCTCTTGAGTGCTTTGTTATCATGAAGCTAATTGCATATACTTTGAAGAAATGGAAAAGAAATAACTGCCCTGTCTGTATTAGACAAACACTGTGTGCTTTGAGTGAGGTAATATAAACAACTATCACAGATAGTCAGATAATCATATTAAGCAGGAGGGTGGTGAGCTTGCAGGACATCTGCTTTTTTTAAAATCTGGCTATAAGTACATTAGTTACTTGCCATTAGTTTTTCATGTAAGCATTTGATTTCATTGCTATCTTGGTGTTATATCTCATAGACGATAAATCCAGAAGGGACTACTGCGGTCATATAATCTGAAATGAGACATAAACTGAAGCGTAGGCTCTCACAAATTAATTGCTGCTTGAGCCAGAACATATATTTCAAAAAAAAAAAATCCAGTCTTGACTTAACTATTTCTAGGAATAGGAAACATTCAACTCTTCCTAAATAGTTCTGACTGTTAGTTATTGATGTTCTTTTTTTTTTTCAAAAAAGAAAAAAAAAAGGTGCCCCATTTTAAGTATAGTTTTTCAAGCACTAGTTTTGAAATACAGTTTCTATGCTAAAAAGAAGAGCTTCCTATTATACAATATATAGTCTTATCAATATTTATCATGTACTCCATCAMCTGTTATTCATTTTTCTCCAGTCTTACTGTCATTCTTGTGCCTTCTTTCTGAACCCTTGAGCATTTCAGTATCCCTTGGGAAGTGTGGATGCCAGAACTGGATGTGCTTTTCCAGGAGTGATTACATATGTTTCAGATCTAGAAGTAATGATGTGCTTGAGGGGGCAGAAAAAGAGCTTGGCAGCAGCTGCCCCATCAGCTGGGCAATGCTGATGAAGGAACCAGAGCTAAATTAGCAACATTAACACCTCCTTTTCTGCTCTTTTTTTTGTGACTCCAGCTCAGACTTTTTCTTACATTCTGTGTTTTCTTCTTTTATACTATATTATCTAGTTAAACTGTATTATCTAGTAAAGATTGTTAGCCCTTTGGTCACATGGTTATCTTAAATTCCCAGTGGAACTGGATCCAGAATAGAGTCTTTGATCTTATGTTTATATCCTTATAGGTGATTTTTATGAYTCTTGTCCTTCTGTTCGATTGGTTTGTAAAAGTGACCTATTATTTTCRCTTTTTTTTCCTAACACCTTACACATCAAACATGCCTTACACGAGACTAGGGGAATGTGAACCTTGTCTGAACTACTTTCATTTTTATTTATTTATTTATTTCCCTTTTTGTTTCACAAGGTTTTGATTATACTTTTTTGGGTACTTTTACTTTGGTTGTTTTTGTTATTCATTACTGTGACAAGAAAAATAGGCAAGAGTGACACTCTTGCAGATTGCAGTCATGTTAAATTGCCATATTAACTAGCAGTCCAGGTAGTGAAAAACCATTCAAGCTGTCAGATRTTTTCGAATGAGTGAAATAAAAGCTGTTTGTATGTATATGGAAACATCATCATTACTTCTTTGTCTTCTAATAGCATCTCTTTGCAGGCTTTGAGTTGTTTTCATTTAGGGTAATTTTATTTTTGGTTTGTTCCTAGTGACAGTGTCTGAAAAATGCTTTGCTGTGTGCATATGAATATTACAGAAGTGACTAATTTTTGTTGATAAGAAAATGTTTGTATTTAACACTGCTAATGAATAATAGGTTTCTTGATCAGATTAATATAGGTGTAGCACAGCATTTACTTGCTGTGGATACAGAAGTTTAGAATCTGAGGATGACAGAATAGGTTGAAAGAATCCCTGAAGTTCTGTGGTTCATCTCCCTTCTCAAAGGGAGCAACATCAAGTTAGATCAGATTGCTGAGATCTTTGCCCGGCAGCAAAGGGTGAGAGCTGAATGAGCCTCTCTCTTTTCTTTGCATCATCCTGGATACAGCCTTCAAAACAGTAAGCACTTGTGTACCTCTGACCTCGGTGTAGGGGCAAGGCACATTAAAGAATGTCATGTAAGTATAAGAGCTGGAAAATGTGTCATGCCCTGCAGATTTCATGGAGGCATATTTTTGTCTACAGGAGTGCTAATCTGAGAATTTATGGGACCCCATCCTAAAATTAATCAGAGCAGTATAGACTTCAACAGCCTATTAGTATTTTTCTAATACTAAAAAAGGAAAGGGAGTGCTTGTGTGTGTGTCTTTTTTTTAATCCAAATAACTAAATATATCTGAAGGTAATAGAGATAAAATTTCAAACAATGTAAAATTCATTTCAGCCATGAGAGAAATGAGTGCAGGCACATTTACCTTTTCACTCTTTCAGAAATGCTATTAAATTACAAGTTATGAAACAATTTACTAACTGCTGATGAAACTGCTCAAAAACATTTATAAACTACACAGGAGGTAAGCAAAAATCTTGAGAAATGCTTTCAGTAAAACAGAACATGCAGCTCTGTTCCTTTTGAGAGAAGACCATTATTTTTGCTGAAATGTCCAAGAAGCTCTTGGAGCTGAGATGACAGCGTTCTCTTTCTGAAGAAGTTTAGCTAATTAATTTAGCTAAAATTACATTTGTGGAGCTGTTGGATATGTAGAAGTATTGTCTGCGATTTTAAGGTAGCCTTATCTGTGAATTACTCCAGCATGAATGGTAGTATGTTGGCTAGGGGTCTGTGTATTGCTTCTAAATGTTGTATGCCTATTTGTGCAATATTTACATATTATTACATAGTTTTACATACTATATAAATGATGAATTAGACATATTTACATATTATTACATAGTTTTACATATTATATAAATGATGAGTTTGACTTTTGAATTGAGGGAGCAACTTTTGTGGATCTATGAGTTTAAGAATTAGAATTTAATTACACTAGCCCATGTTTTGATCTTGCTCTGATCTCTCTGGCTGCCAGTAGTGAAATTTCATGGAATATCTGGAAAGGAGGGATATTAACTTTGCTACAGGAGATTGCAGAAGCTTTGAATTGTGTATTTCACTTTGGAGTTGAAATATCTAATTTAAAATTCAATGAGTTTTATTAGTAGTGAAAATTTGTTGCTGCATAGAACCAGTTTATATCCAAACATTCAAGAAAGACATTGCTGTTCTTGTGTCTTACCTAAAGAGCCAGTAAAGACCAGAGCCAGTAAGGCTGGAAAGCTCTCTGAAACGGACAAGATTTCTACCCCAGATATGTAACAACGTGACTAAATTTTCAGATTGTTAAATTATGTTTTTTAGGATGAACTGTAGGTGATACTGATGGTATCTAATGGTTATGTTGCAGTAGCAGCTCAAACCTGCAAGGACAGTCCTGTGACATAGGAGTACTGCTCAAAAGGAGATCCAGGACTATAGATAATAGATTAGATTATAGTCCAAAGAAAAGGTACAGAAGCATTGTATGCCACAGATAAACTAGCAGTTAGTGGTAAAAGGTCCACAGTTGCAAGCTAGAAGATGCATCAGAAATTCATGTTATATTCTCCAATGTTATATCCTGATGGCTATGGAATACGAGTGCAAGCCAAAAAGCAATGAACAGCACTTATAATCCTGTTTTTTATGCTGTCTTGATCTGTAGAATGATACAAGTCCCTTGATGTCTCTCTGCTTTCATTTCTGACTGTAAAAAGAAAGTAGCAGTCTTATTTAGTTTAATTAAGAGGAGTTTTTAAAGCATTTAGAAATGATAAAACACTCAGTACAACTAGGTAATGTGTGCAGTTATACCACAGTTGTTGTTCTTTTAAAGTTTTTGTATAATATTATGATTTCGAAAGTAAACAAGGAAAGTATTTCTTAAAATATTTCACACGTGCCAATTTAGACCTAACATTAACAACAATAAGCTAAAACTATGGATTATTCATTTATATTTTGCATTTTCTTGGTTGCTTTAAAAATGTGATTAAAATAAGAGATTCAAAGATAAGAAGTAATTACTGTGCAGTAAACTCTGGACTCAGTGAATTTAAAGACATTAAAATCATCCCTGGAATTCAGTGCTCACTCATCCAAAGTCTTTCCCTCTGAATCTTGAGGTTATTATTTAATATTTTACATAATACTAAATGCAAGATAGTTTAGTTTGCTATTTCTTCAGCTGCTTAGCCTTTTGAATTCCATATTTCTTTATGTGCCTCTTGAAGCTAAAAGTATTACTTAAAGGGCGTGTGGATGACCTCCTTTTCTTATAAGACACTATTTCTTTAGTTTCTTTGGCTTTTGTAGACACTATTTCTAAAAATAATAAAATGTGTGAGCTGTGTTTTCTGACAGAATTGTCAGAAATTCTGTCAGAATTCTGAAATTCAAATTTTATAACTGTGGGACTTAATTTTTTTGCTTTTGGAGTTACCATCTCTGTGAGTGCTTCTTTATGTTTGGATGGGTGTTATATAGAATGTAACGTAAGAAGTGCCTTTTCTATTGTTACCTTTCCTGTATAACATAGTCACTGTTCTTATTAAACTCATTGGTTTTTATTTTTCTTCACCATTCTAGTGATTATTTATATATATATTCCAGTGTTAAAAAGTTAACAAGGGTCCTGTATCCACAGTAGAGAYTGGGAAGAATAAGGATGTAGTGCATTTCTTCAGTACCTTCCCCTAGTGAAAAAGGGGAAAGTAGCATTTAAACTGGAATATAAGAGGGAAACTACATTTTTTTTCTTGTTGCTATTATATATTACAGAGTTGATAGATGTCAACAGAGCAAGTGATTATAAAGTGTATATTTAAATGTTTTAAAAGCACCATTTAGGCTGCACTTCCTCTCTGGGGATTTATTCTTGAAGCAGTCATTAAAATGAGTGTGGTGTAATTGTTTTTGTACCCAAGTAAAGGCATTTAGTGGCACTCTGAAGTGCTTATGTCAACTCTTCAGTAAGAATATAGCAAAAGGTGTGCTTTGCGTTCTAAGTAACAGGCATATTAGCACTCSTGGTTAAGTCCCATGTATATAAGTAAAAATAGATTTTTTTTTTCCTTAGCAGTTGATTCCTCTTTAGATATTAGAAAAGAGACAAAGCTATTTAATTCACATCATACCTGCAATAACTACAGTAAACTGATAACGCTTTTTTTTTATTTTTTGGTAAAATGATTACACTGATTTTGCTAAACTAATAACACTTCATTTATATTCTGTGARTATTAACCACAGAATTGCATTTGTTTTGAAAATCCATTTCATCTGTGGTAAGGCTGATGGTGGTTTAAAAAAAAAAAATCAATTGCAGCTGTATTATTTGCAAAGTAATCAATTCACTTCTCCATTYTAACTAGAAGAGGCATCTTGAGGAGCTGGCAAAAATTACCCTAATCTGATATGCTTGAATCTTGTCTTTCTTTCATTGTAAAGAGTGATAATCATCTCTTCTCATCCAATTTGCTTGAGTTTTATTTAGAGTTCATATAAATAAGAGCTATCTGAAAGCATCTTGAACATGAGTATAAATTTTTTTTCACTATTCTTTGTCTTATTTTGTCTTATATTCTCTTCTTATAAACTGGATGTATTTAAATGCAATGTTCATCTTGTGTGTTAATTATTGTGAGCTGAGAAGTTCAAATTATTTATTTAAAGGACATTTAAAGGAGAAGCCTGCAGTCGCTTTCAGTCTTTAGTTTTCATACCTACTAAACATTATTCTATACAAGATATTATTCCATTATTATTCTTTCAACATTTTACTCTYTTTAAACTGAAAGTGAGAGACTACAAGTTCTATGTACTGGGCTCAAAGCCTTGCAAATATATTTGGTATATAAGGTTATGTTATTAGTGGTCTTTTGAAATCTTAATGAAAGACGCTTCTCCACCATCAGGATATTGGTACCTGTTATTGCAGGCAAATGTTTTCCTAAATTCATCAAGCTGCTTTAAAAACAGATTTCCTCATCAGCTGAACCTAGAATATTTTCAGAGAAGTTTCTTTTTTTTCCAACCCAATGCAGTCATTCAGTTTATCCATATTTCTTGTGTACTCATTTTCTTTGGCTTCCGTAGCTCTTGCCTYAGTGTATTAGTAAGCATTTACCCTCTCAACTCACAGCTAAGCAAGCTGTGCTSTTTGCTTTGGTGAAATTTGTGTTCTGTCGCCCTCCCTGCCATCCTGAGGGTTTATCACCTTCAGTCTGAATCCATCTTTGAASAGAGTGACAATCTAGTATACAGTTATTAGTCTGTCAAGACATCATTTTGCAGTTAGAAGATTAAATTGCATAGCAATATTGTTATCTTTACAATTTCTGTTACTCCATTAAAACTCTTCACATGCCACTTTATGTTTTTTTCTTTCTGCTTTATTTGTAGTTTGATGTCATAGTCTGTGGAATTTTTTTTTTATGGTGATTATTTTACACCTGTTACTGTAACCAAGTGGAAAAGAACCAGGAGTTSTGATAGAATGTTTTAACAGCATAAACGTTTACCATGGGAAAAATAAACAAACTGATCTCATTTGAGATGACATTTTTGCGTGATATTGTAGTATGATAGAACTTAATCTTTTCAATCGGGAAAGTCAGCATGCATAATTACAATGTATGCACTCCCTTATCTTCACCGATGTGAATTTATACTCTTGAATTTCTAAATGCTSTATCAGGTTGTTAAATATAATTTCATCTGTGGGATGCTTTCACATACTTTCATTCATAACAGTAAAATACATGATATTATGATATGAAACTGTCAGGTTCTACTCATATTTGCTTGCTCCCTCCATTTGCATGAATACTGAATAATTGGGGCTGCATTCTTTGTGCTGAACAGCTTTTTTTTCTTATTTTCTAACAAGTTGCTCTATTGCTTAAGTTCCTGTTCTTATTTTTTAAATAGATTTTCATAATAATTGAGTGGTAGCTTTTATATTACCTAGGTCACTATGTTGAGATAAGCAGATCATGAGGGAGGTAATTTTTATGAGTATTTTTGATTTAAATTGATAAATATGCAAGAGGTAGTAGTGATGAGTTACTTTGCAAAAGCTGCTGTGATTAACTGTGTTTTCCATCGGAAGGAACAGACTAATGACTGGTTCCTTAGCGCAACAACATTTCTAGAGTTTGTAGAAGTAAAGTAATTCAATACGATTTTTAAAGGCTTTCAAAACTTACAATGTAGAGGGAAAAAAAAAGCAAGCTATTATTTCTATTATCATACTAAATAATATATTTTTAAAATTCCATTTCTAAGTACACACTTCTTGTGTTGGTGTTCAAAAGGAAACTCTGGATACAAATTGAAAAACAAATGAAAATGAATAAAAAGACACAATAGGATTAGTTACCTTGAAGAACAGTTTTTTATATTAAGCTTGTAAAGCAGTCCTTTTTTCTCTATTCAGATTTTGCTGCTTTCAACTGGAGACTTCAGTGGATAGAAGAAATTGGTAACAGGTCTTGGAAAAAAAGATAACTCAAGAAAATAATGAAATGCTTTTACTTGTTAATTTGGTGATGGGAAGATTAAGGGGGTAGTAATACAACCAAGTAGGTGAAGATGTCTGAGGATGGGGGAGAGAGAGGAGGAGAAGRGACAGAAGTGCTAATTGTCCAATATATCAGAAAGTGATATTTACACATGCTAATAGTAAAGGTGACACAGGTAGTTTCTGAAATGTCTAAAATAAGAGGATTTTAAAAGAAATTTCTATCTATCTAWATGGGGTTGATCCTTCTTTGGGGAAGCAGATACGTGTCCTCTGCTGTGCTTGCTGTGGTTTTAAGATGCTTTCTGTGATRCTATTTTTTGATATTTCATGTTTTCTTTTATGATGAGATGCTTCATAACAATAAAAGTGAAATAAACTCCCTGGTGTTATCTTAGTAAATGAATGAATTCATCCTCCTCACGATATGACATCCCCATGCCCTCCTAGTCATTCTTTGACCCTGTAAGGGAAGATATTAATACAGATGAAAAGTGCTTTTAATTGGCTTTAAAGTTGAGAAGGACCCGCAATTAATAAAAAGCTTCTTTGAATTAAGCAGTGGTTACTGGAAAGCAGTCAATAGGCCTGGAATAGGGAAAAAATAGATTTTTTTTTTCAGTTCAGGAAGTCTTGTTCGAATGTTTTAAAATCAAATGAAATTGGTCTTTTACCGATTTACTCTTCTTTCCCTGCTAGTTTGCTGACACTTAGGCTCTTTTGCTCCACAAGGAATGGTAGGTAATACAATTGGTCTAATGCGTTCTCTTTAATTAAATTGACTTTTTTTGTCTAGCCACCTAGAGAATGGATAAATTGCTACAGCCTCCTGTTCTGAGAATTTTTTAAATCTTTTCTTTAAGGAATAGAAAGTACCAAAAAAAAAAAAAAAAAAAAAAAAAAAAACCCAAGACACTAAGAACTGGTTAAATTCCTTACTGAATTTGGCCTTCAGCCTAAGGAGTGCTTTAACATCTGACTTCTTAGAAATTAATCAGTGTTTGTTATTACTTTTTCTAGTTTAATAATACAGAAAAGCTAATTTTTTCATATTCAGGTTGTACCATTACCAACAGAATGTACCTGAGTGTTATGAACCCTCCAGCAGGGAAGTTACTACTTTGAGTCAAAGACATTGTTGCAAAGAATATTTTTCATAATGTCAAAGACATTGTTAAAGAGAATATTTTTCATATTGTCATAAGGCACATATTAATAATGTTATTGAGTTGATCTGCAGACACAATCTGAATATTAAACAGAGGTTAACAGAAATTCACAGAGTGATTATTGAATGAAATAAATACATCAGGAAACGTTATGGTTTTCARCCAAAATTGATATTCTGGTTGGCCATATGATTGATAGTGTCCTGCAACCTTCTTTGTTGATATCCTCGCTGCTTCTGAGATTGTGTAAAACATCATACATTTAGGAGCTGGTTGGATTTTAAAGTTGGCTAGAAGTTTTGATACTCTTTTTCTGAAAATGTTTACAGGTTGGGGCATCTTGGATTGTGTGGGTATCTGTATAAATACCAGCATTTATTATTATATCTTGATTTTATCCTCTGTGTGTGTGTGTGTATGGCCTGGGGGAGTGTGAGGGAGAGTCTTCTCCAGCTATTTTTTACCTGGAGATGTGTTCCATGCATTGGGCAAAAGAGGGTGGAGCTAGATACCAAGCAAGCTTGAGGAGGAACAGGTAATTTGTTTTTGAAAGCCTTATTCCTGAAGCACAGCTAAGTCATTCAGTGATGACTTCTGGAGAGGACACCCGTTTATCCATTTGTACAAAGCATCACCACCATTTCATGAAGTTGCCACAGGWGTTTGAGTGCACGTAGTGGGATTGTGTGCTACGAGATACAGAAGTTCTAAGTGTAGGACCTTGAAAGAGACACTTTCCAAAGAACTTGGAGATCAATAAAATAATGTTATTTTTCATATAATTATTGGTGGCTAGCAACAGCTTACATAAATGTAATTTGGAACTTTAATTAGAGCTGTACTTTTATGATGGTTTCAAATATTTCAAGTGCAAAGGCAGATGTACTTGTTCTCTGATGCAAAATAGTTGGAATGATTTATCAGCGCCTCATAGCCATCAAGGAAGCTTTCAAAGTGAAGCTTAACCAATTTTAATTTCATGTTCTACTTCCAAATTACTGTAATAATACAATTCCAGATTTCTCTACAATTTATTTCTATCAGTAAAGCATTCTAGATATTCAGAAGCAGGAAGAAAAAAGGAATTTTCAGTGTTCGTCAGTCATTTAGCTTAATGTCTCCCCAAATTTAGATCTCTTTAATCTTGTGTGGAGGGGGGAGAAGTAGTTTAGAAGTTTAATTACTTCGGTTTTCCTTGAATCATCACTTGTCCCTACAAGCACAGTATTGGTAAATGTTCCAGTTTTAGCATCATTACATTGCTTGTAGTTGCTATTTACTTTTTCTAATCTGATAGCAGTAAAACTCTCAGCAGAGACTTTTACCTATGGCTATAAATATATATTATATATTTAAAAAAAAAAAACCTCTTTGCTGAAGAAATCAAAGTATCTTTGTATGGTCCACTAGGAGGTTTTTTTTTCTCTCATTTCCTGATGTCTGTGATATGAACCTCTTTTGTTCCATCACAGCTCTGTCTTTATCATTTTCCTGCTGTCAAATAAGGTTTTCTTTCTTTCCTATTCCACTGTATCAGTATTCTCACCTTTTGCAGCCACTTTCCTTAAGATATTCTCCACTCACAGAAGCAGTGGGAAAATGAGCGTGAGCATTCAGTATAACCAGAGAACAAAAAGAAATTGCTTCCTCGTTTTCAGATTTCTTCAATGTAATGAAATCCAAAACAGGTTTCATGAGCTACCATGCAAGGTGGTGRCTCCTGTGTGTCACTGTTGAAGGTTGTGGCAGGTTCATATGTAACAGTAGGAGCTGTAGTCTGCCTTTTGTAGGAATATTGTTGAGTCTCTGCTTTTTCTTTTTATATTTCAACTTCCCTCCCTTAATTTTCTTTTTCATCCTCTTTAAATTTTTGTGGAAATGCTTTTATTTATGAAATGTAGTGTACTTATTCAGCTTTAGAAAACATTGCTGTATGTATTAAGTTTGGGACAGAATTTAGTCTGAAAATTGTTCAGATATCTTCTATTGGCGTAAGGTTATCTCTTCATACCTGATAGGTATCTCCTTTTCGTCCCTCTATTATTAACTCAGTATTCCTGCATCAGTGAAAAGGTCTTCTGTGGTTCGAGACTGTGATGAAGAGCCTGGGAACTGTATGTGAATAGCTCACAAGTTATTTTATGTTTGTGCTTTTTATCTTTTTTTTCTCTTTAATCAGCTAAACAAGATGTATTATATTTTATGAAAGAATGAGTGTAGTTATTAGAAAATATGGTGTGAAGTGTTACTGCTCTTTTTATTCTCCCAGGGGAAAAARAAGATAGGAAGCGTTTGTTTAGTTGGGAAAAACTAAACTGCTTATATTAGCAAATTTACAGGACATGTAGAGACCCTTTTAGAAGATGCTTTTATTCTGACCTTATCTGAGTCATCGCTGCTAGAAAAATTAGCTTCATATGACATTAAAATTTAGTGTAAGATTTAAAGCTATTTTTCCTTATCGCACTTACAGCCATAACAATTTGCTGCAGAGCAGCACCCGTCTTTTGCACTTTTGTAGTAGGAAATTTAGTACTCTTCCTTTCACCGGAAATAGATTTAATTCAGTCACACATCAGGATTTAAGTCGAAAACCTAATTTTTCAAAAGAAGCTCATCAGTATTCAAAAGCACTTTTTCAACAGTATTCACTCAATTTAATATTTTCCTCCCCCATTTTACTAAAAACTATGTATGTCAGCAGGGAATTGGTGGTTGGCACCAGAAGATACTAAATTCAGAAGAGAAAAACTGAAAGAGACATTCAGATATTTAAGTAAAATGTGGCCTATTGGGTACTTTCCGCTAATGCTATTTATTTTCCACCTTTATGAATCTTTCTGGATGTAGTGCTTTTCGTCCTCATCAGTACATCAGTATGTATCCAAGTCTGAGATGTTTCAGTGTTAGAACTATGTTGTTGTTATCCTGTTTTTCAAAAATTGAATTCAAATTTGTCCATTTAGGTTGTTGGATCATGTTTTGGATTTTAGTGTTCTAAGTTCTTAGTTTAGGATGTGTTCTCCTGGTAATTCTTATGGAGAAGCAAATGCTTGGTTACAAATATATCTTGACCGATGATGAAGCCTTGATAACACATATCAAGATTTCAACAGATTAAAACTTCAATATAATAGGAAATGTCAATGAAACTGAAAAATAAAAATAAAATACATATTTTTGCATASAATACATATTCTTGCAGAAATATTTCATGATCCTTTGGTATAGCAGAGGCAGAATTTTTTGTTGTGTATTTTCATTAATTTCATCGTGTTGTTATGGCAGTAAATTTTTAGTGAATACTTTAGCAGGTTAAAATTTCTAATTGTCTTTTGTAGCTTACTGTTTATGTACCAGTTGTCCCTGACAGTGGATTTATCCAGACTTTTTAATGAAAACATCTTGGATATGTCTTTTCATAGCTCTGGTTCTATCGTCATTCACCTGTGAAATAAAGACCAGTAAATGTAATACTGCGAGAAAAGCATTGGCAATTTGGTGTAGGTCAGTACTGTTTTTTTGAAGCATATTTTTACATGTGGTATCATTCATTGATATCTGTCATCAATAAAAATTAGCAAGCAGTTATGTATTGTGATGGCAGACCTATGTAGAACTTGTCATGATTCAGGAGCATGCCATTATTCCAGACGCTGTAGCTGACATGTAAGCTGCATTTTCTGTGTTGTCAATGCATTGAAAAGGGTTAAGTTTGTAAACGGARTATGCTCTTGTCTGTGAGTTTCAATGCTTGCAAATTTGTAAAAAGTATAATATACTATTAGACCATGTACCCTGGTAGCATTGTGATGTCAAACAAGGGGAAGCGCACCATGTTTCTCCAGAGACTGTTAACAAATAAAATATKTATTAAACATACTCTATAAAAGAAGCAAGAATTGTTCCAATAACAATATATGAATTGAATGCTACTGGATATTATCATCATGAAAAAAAGACAATTTTTRCTGCTTCATGACGCTAAGGTATTCATCTTAGATGAATAGCTTTTTCCTTCTCATCCTTTTCTAACTGCAGTGGATAATTGTAAGAATTATCTTAGTTTCTAAACCATCTAAAAACTTGTCCATGTTAGCTGATTATTTGCTGATTGTTCTGTAAGGCAAACTTAGAATAGAAATTAATTCCTAATTGTTCTCCATTATGTGAAAAGGGATTTTGAAGAAGTTTTTGCAAGTTAATTTTTGTGTAAAGTAGGTTACAAGAACCGGTTGAGGCTTTGAACCACTGATCT
This sequence comes from Nothoprocta perdicaria, assembly GCF_003342845.1. Classification (NCBI taxonomy): domain Eukaryota; kingdom Metazoa; phylum Chordata; class Aves; order Tinamiformes; family Tinamidae; genus Nothoprocta; species Nothoprocta perdicaria. Next base: position 6,942,538 of record NW_020455976.1, read on the forward strand.
ATTTTGTTTCCAAAAGCCTTCTGTTTTATAATTATTTGAATGAGTCTCAGTGGTTTTATTAATTCCTTTTATTCCTGTTTAAACTCAGTGATACTCCGTTCTGTTCTTAGTTTTATTTTTCCTTTAGATTTCTCCACTCAAAAAAAATTAAATGATATTAAATGAAATATTTTGAAGAATAAAGTTTGAAGGTATATTTTATAAGAAATGTGAATTTCAAACATTAAGAGACTGCATTTTTGAAGAACAGTGATTGTAGCTGTATATTTCACAGGGATAAGCCCATGACTATGGCCCCATTTATGAAATATTTTGAAAGGAAAACATTTCTAGCTCAATTAGTTTGCAAAGATAGCTTTTTTTTTTTTTTCTGCATTATAGGAAATCATACTATTGAATTAGTTGGTATGGATTCCTAGGTGAGATTTTATTTTACTAGCATATGTTCTTATGGTTCCTAATATCTTGCAAAAAATGAAAAAGGGATCTCCTGTAGCTTAAACAGCAGTGACTTAAGAAACTGAACTCCTTAAGTACTCTATATTCTTATGCAATAGTCTCCTAATCAACATTTATACATCACAGCTAAAATTGAATTAAATTAGATTGAAACTAAATTACTAAGTCCTGAGTAAATTGGATTTGGTAATTCACTATTAAGTCAATYTACAACTGATGTCATAATTTAGATTCGCTACTTATGTGAGAATGATGCCAGGAATTATTCTTTGCAGTTTCAATTTGTGAGCATGAGTAAAAGTAATCTGCTTTTGCTAATGATCAAACTTGAAGCACCAAACTAGTAAGTGGCCAGATGTTAATAATGAATATGCTAAGATGCCATTACAGGGTTTTCAGCTTTTGTTTTCTTGAAGTTGCAAGACAAGGTTGGGATTCATTTRCTCTCAGGGCTGATCTGAGTTATAGTTATATAACTGTATATATATATATGTTATATATAGTGATATATATATATATAGTGATCTGAGATGTGTTAATAGTTCTTCAGTATCAAACAGGGCAGAATCAAGGTTCAGGAGAATTGTTATATAGAAGCTACATTTAGCTATGTTTGTAATTGCTAGTCTTGTTAAACCGTCTATTTTGAGCTTCAAAGATTGTTTAGCTATTGACCAATGACCTGTTTATAGTTATCATCCTCATTTTTGAAGCATGACTTACACAATACATATGAAATTATTTTTATGACAGATGTTTGAGGATGCAGTCTGTATTAACTTTTTTCCATTTTACTTTTCCTTATTTTAAGTATTTCCTTTTTGTGTGTTCTTAGATTTGGCACATGATTTCCCACTCAGACATAAATCAGGATGTTCTTTTATTAGATGTTAGGATGGCATCTCATAAATACTCTATTTATGAAATATCTTACCTACTTAAGGCACTTCATGATAAGCCATATTACTTTCAAGTGTTCTTTCCACTGGAACAATGATCTTGGGCGTGAAGCTGCACATTTGGGCAAAATAATGGCATATTTTTATGGCTTGATAATGGCGCCCTTAGCACAAGATATTATCATATTACCTTTTTATGGATGCTTATATTTTAAAGCAAGCTGTATCATATGACATGAAAGTGCAGCATTGGAACTATCTTTAAAAATGAAATGATAATTTCTTTTTCAATGACTTAAATATTGTAACATTTACATACTATTTATTCTGCCTAAAACAGTAAGCCTCTCCTTTAGATGTTTATCTGAAATATATATAGTCCGAGAATTTGGAATCTGACATTGGTATTGAAGTGTAAGATATATTTGATCAATCTAGTATGATTACTCCTCCCAAACAGGATAATGGTCTTGCCTTGGCCAGTCTGAGGTGGTTTTTCATTCTKCCAGTCTGATATAGCAACTGATGATCCTGAAATTATATAAAAGCCAGTTCCTGGCTGTGCTGGAATCAAGTCTAGTCTAAGTTTCTGCATCTTTTTATGGGTACAGACTAAAGCCTGATCTTCAGATTTAAGTCTTAAAGTCTTTTTAATTCCTGAACCCATGATGCCACATCTTCATTTTGCAGTTCAAATGTTATGGAAGAGATCAACTTTCTTAGGCACAAGCATTGTTTTAACAGTCAAATTCAGCGGCAAAGTTTTCTGATTTTTTTTTTTTTTTTTTTTTTTTTTTTTTTTTTTGTAGATTGGTCTTTGGGTATGAAGTACTGAGGTCTGTAGAGCAATCATAGAATCAGAGAACCACAGAATGGTTGATGTTGGAAGGGACCTCTAGAGATCATCTAGTCCAACCCCCCTGCACATGCAGGGTCACCCAGAGCACGTGGCACAGGATTGTGTCCAAGTGGGTTTTGAAGATCTCCGGAGAAGGAGACTCCACAACCTCTCTGGGCAACTTGTTCCAGTGCTCTGTCACCCTCAGTSATAAGAAATATTTCCTTAAGTTCCTGTGGAACTTTTGGTGCTTCACTTTGTGGCCGTTTCCTCTAGTCCTATCTCTGTCCACCACTGAAAAGAGGCTGCTCCATCTTCCTCACTCCCTCTCTTGAGGTATTTATAGGCACTGATCAAATATCCCCTCAGCCTTCTCTTCTCCAAGCTAAACAGGCCCAGCTCTCTCAGCCTTTGCTCACAGGGAAGATGTTCCATGCCCCTGATCATCCTCATAGCCCTGCACTGGACTCTCTCCAGCAGCTCCACGTCCCTCTTGTACTGGGGAGCCCAGAACTGGGCGTAGTCTCCAGATGTGGCCTTACCAGGGCTGAGTAGAGGGGGTCAATCACCTCTCGACCTGCTGGAGATGCTCTTCTTAATGCCCCATTGGCTTTTTTGGCCACAAGGGCACCCTACTGCCTCATGGTCGACTTGTCCACCATGACGCCCAGGTCCTTCTCTGTAGAGCTGCTCTGCAGAAGGTCAGTCCCCAGCCTGTACTAATGTCTGGGGTTATTTCTCCCCAAGTGCAGGACCCTGCACTTGCCCTTGTTGAACTTCATGAGGTTTCTCACTGCTCAGTAGTCCAGTCTGTCCAGCTCTCTCTGGATTGTAGTGCGGCCCTCTGGGGTATCAGCCTCTCCTCCCAGTTTAGTATCATCAGCAAACTTGCTGAGAGGACGCTCCGTCCCTTCATCCAAGTCATTGATGAATAAATTGAACAGGACTGGACCAAGGACTGACCCCTGGGAGACATGGCAGATAACACTCATACTGTAGCCTCTAAGAATGTGGCTTTCTTGATACTTCAGCAAATTTTTGGTAAGCCCTATTAGTGTCACAGCTTTTTTGCTACAGAAGTTTGTCCTCTGGTTCTTCTGAAGTGGCCAGTGAGTGTTTCATCATCAAGTGATCGCCACTCCCTAAATTTTTTCCCATCTCTTATTTGACATTTTGGAGCTTATTTTTTCTTTTTTTTTTTAAAAATGCCATATAAGTGTATTAGCTCTTGTTTTCATTCATTCTTCTAAAATYGTTGTGTTAGAATATTCTATTAGAATTGCTATTGATCGAGAAACAAGTGAATTTTGTTTGTTCCACGCTGCTAACAGTGACCTAGTGGAGAGGCAAAGCCAATGCTGACCGTTTGTGACTGTCTCAGCTCATTTTGCTCTCGCATTTGACTTCTACTCCCCAGTGTGCAATTTACAGTCTCTACTGTAAGCAGAAACAAAATGGGATTTGGAGCTTTGTATTAAGAGGTGCACAGATTAACACTAATGCATCCCAATCCTCAGCTGACTATTGTAAACTCAAGACACAATACACAGGACAGCAAGTAAAATTAGGATAACACAGTAAAAGTGTTGTAAGATTTTACTTCATTAGATTGTACACAAGTTTTTTTTTTTGGAGGTGTAATGTGTAGTTTTAAATTGATTAGATTAGGTTTGATTAGATTTGATTAGGTCATCATGTTATCTGTTTTGAAGCTGCCTGTCCTGAAGAATACATTTTTTGTGCTTTGATTGTCTCCTTTTGGAAACTTGTTAGACAGCTTTCACTTTAAAAAATCACAGTTGAGATAAATGGCTTTGAAAACATTGTAGAAAGTGTGTAAAGGCTTTGGCTTTATTTGTAATTTTCTCATATCTGTGATTTCTGTCAAGCTTTCAAAATACACCACAATGAATATTCCAAGAGTCACTGAAATTTTGTGGATAAAGTTTTAGTCAATATGATCCAAAGGAAAATAAAGTTAACTTCCTCTGTTGGGTTTAAAAAAATAGAATCTGAAATGCTGTGGTAGAAATGTAGTTCAGTGTTAAGATATTGTTTTCCTTGGSATTATGATTTTGTTTCACCACAAAGGAAAAGTTAATGAATGGCAATTAATGTTAATAAACAAGTAAGCATAAAAATGAAAACAGAACAATAGYTTATGTATTGTTTTATTTGATGGAAGAGATGCAACAATGTTCAGTGGTAATAGAATAATAATGCACCTTTCATCCAAGTGTTCTGCAGTACAAGCATGGGTGGGTTCCCCTCTAAAGGTATTTTCCCCTTCTTCTGTGTTGTACTTAATTTAAAAAATTGATTGAATGTAAGATATATAAAGTACCAGGAAATAATAGTGCAAATGTTTTAAAATTTTATAACTGTGATTTGCATGAGCATACTGGTAACTGCTATTGCATTTTATCTTCAACTTTTTTTTTGGCATTCTGATATAATTCCTTCATGAAAGTTTATGCTAGCAGTAGCCTTATTAATAGATTTTGTGGTAGATCTAGTTGCAGAGATATTGATAGCTGGGACATTTCAAGCAAATTATATATATACACACACAAATAGCATATATCAATGTATAATTTTCATTGCCATTGAGTTTTGCAGCTATTGAGTTTCTAAATTAAGTGCAAACAATTTTAATAATGTAGCTAAGATTTTATGCGTACTAAGAGTCAGGAGATGCAAAGATAGACTTACCTCAGCAATTTCAACTCCCTCCTCTTAGTTTTAGAAGTATCTGCCAGGATTTATAAATATATATATATATAAAATTATATATATATAAAAATATATATTTACAAAAAAATGTATAAATACTTCCTATGTAAGATTTTTAGCTTGAATGCTGGCAAGTGTAAATTGTATCAGAGCTCTAGAATGAGTGTTCTGCATCCCTTTAACAAACTAAACAAGATAAGGGATGCCTTTTGATGTAGGAGTCTGGACTTGGTCACCATRTTCTTCTCTCCAGTCTGACATCTCATAATTCTGAATATTCTCAGTGTAAAATTAGCCATGTCATCACATTYGCATAAAGGACACATTTAATATTAGATTACTGTGCATAGTTGTTATATTGCATAAGACTAGGCTGTAATAAATCCATAACATAGGAACAGAAAAAAATGGGAATAAAATATGAATGTCGTAAAATATGATCTGTGTACCAGCTTTCTATTAGCAGAAACAAATCTAGCTGTTCAGGTGGGTTAAAAGTAAATAGATAAAAGTAAAAGATAAAAGATAGATAAAAGTAAAAAGGCAGAATCCTTGAACATCWATCACTTCAAAATGAGGTATTTCTGCTAAAAAAAAAAAAAAGTGTACTTTACAAAATGTAAGCATTGGTATTTCAGCAGTAGCATTCAGCTTTAAATATATTAAACTGTATCAGAGCATTAAATATTCATTGTTATTACCAGAATCAGGGCATTTTTTTCAACCTTTGATAAAAACAAGCTTGAAATGATCACTCCCTTTTTATCACAGTCTCAGCTGGTAATCTTTTTCCTTTAAGATGTTAGTAGTCATGCACAGGAATTATCTTATGAGACTGGGAATTAGCATTAAACGTAGGCATGAACAGAATACGTGGAAAGATTGTAATGTGGATGTGTCTGCACGTGTCAGTTTTGACCAAATGGCAAGAAAATTATATCTCAAATTCTTCTACCTTGTCCGTGTCTCCTGTTTCTGACACAGGGCTCTAATATCATACACTAGCAACCTGTGAGGATGGAARTAATAATGAGTTATGACAGAATCGGAGACTGTTTGAGGTTGGGGGACACCTCTGGAGATGGTGGACACCAAGCCCCTGCTCACCCCAGGGTTGGGCAGAGCAGGTTGTCTGGTCAGGTTTCAAGCATCTCCAGAGGTGGAGACTTGATAGCATCTCTGGGTCGGCTGTTCTGGAGTTCAGCCACCCTCACAGTAAAACAAATCTTATGTTTAAATGGAATTTCTCMCATTTTTGTTTGATTTGATTTAGGCTCAGGTTTAAGAATGCAAGTTTGATTTACCATTTTTAAAAAATGCTTATTGAGAATGTATATGCATTAAAAGCTGCTCGCTGGTGAAACTCTTATAAGCTTTAAATATGGTAACATGATTTATTTTCACCAGAACTATTTCCCAACAGTATAATTCAAGACTTCAGTAAACAACATAAATCAGTATTAAGCCCTCCATAGATGCATAAAATAATTATAAAACAAACTCACTTGCAGCTAGATAGCAATTAAGATAAAGTATTAGTTCTCCTCAGAAATCATAGATATAAAAAAAAATAGATAAGATTTTCCATAAACATGTTCATGTCTTAGTGAAAATCGCTAGCAAATTCTCGTTTAGACAACAAGATATGATACACTGATCTGATTTTAGGAAAATCTGCAAACACTTTGGAAAAAAGACTGCATTTAGTGGAGATGTCTTAGGGACTGTTTCTGCAAAATTCTTCTCTCTCAAAATGTACTGAAAARCTTGTTTGGAATCTTCTGATGGTCCCTAACGCACAGGGCTGGGTGGATTCCTTGCAAGCAAGATACCTTGAAAATCTGTACAGGAAAGTCCATTCCATAGGGAATAGGCATTATGATTTTAATTCTTAACTTGAAGCTAGTCAGGATTGTCCGTTAAGGAATTCAGCCCTTTGGGCAGGCATCGTTCGTTGTTATTTGCTACTCAGTGCCCTGCTCAGTGGAACTCCCGCAAAAGCCTGCCAAGGCTTTCACAGTGCAATAATTGAAGCTTGTCAAATATGATTTTGTAGGAAAGTTTTTGGGGAAAAGTGTTTTTTTTTTTCCTACTTCTAAAACTTTCCAGGAAACAATCTAGATTGCTGAACAAGTAGCTCTAAAAGCAGAGCTTAATCTTTCTGCCTTAGGTTGATGTGAAGCATTCAACCTGAGGAAGAAAAAGGCACTATCCATGTCTTGACAGAGTTCAGACCTGCGTTATAATTATGTGGGTCCCTGCAAAGTATTTTCTTTTACTCTGTAAAAGCCTAAAGTACCCTATCAGAAGAACAGTGTGTTGACTTTCTTTGGATTTTGTTAAATCGGTTCTACAACTGAATAGTGAAYGATCTGTTGAATTGAACATACCTGATAATAATTAGTGTTTCAAGAAAATATAATTAGGAAAATAACATTTTTTTTTTAATGTAAGTATAAAAAGCTCCACTGCTGGTATATTGGTTTGGGGTTTTTTTTTTTTTTCTTTCCCTTTCCAAAGGGTTAAGACACTTAAAACTAACAGTAGGCAGGACTGAGTTCTTCATTATGATCACAGAGCTCCTGTTCAGAATCTACTTAACTTGCAAATCATTTACCTTAATTAAGTGTCTTCTATTTGTCTGTTAGGTGGAAGCAACTCAATCTAAAGTGTGAAGGTGGTCTTCAAGATCACAGCTGTTGGTGAATGCCTCTCATTACCCTCCTACTTCTGAATTTCATTAAAATGTAGATATTTCATTAAAAAATAGCTTGATTTCATAGATACTAGCAACTGTAATTTCTATCAGTGTAGTCTTTTGTATTACTACCAAAATGCTGCAAGAGGTGGCAGCTCAGCTTAGAGGATATTTTATTGAAAAATAAATTTCAGTGGAGCAGGTGTTTGTTACCMGCTTTGGTTTACATCTCTCTGGTTCCATTTGAAAGCTAATTACCCTTTCACCTTTCTGCAGACAATTATTGCATGTTTAAAAAATATATATGAATCAAAGCTGTCCGCTTTCTAGCATTGCAGGTTTCTATGTATCTTTTTAAAATACCKTCTTGTATCTAACGTATAATATATCATATTGTTGACTAATATATCAATGATGTATCAGCCTGGGTCTACACATATTAATATATTAAAAAAAATCTAATCTGTCATTTCCSTGCCTTTTTTTCCCTACAAATTTATTACAACTTGTGGTATCATAGGAGTTTCAAATGAGGGATAAAATTCAAATGAAAGCGTAAATTAACATAACAAAATTGGATCATAATGTGTTCTGCTAATCCTCATCATTTAGTTATTTTATCTTGCAAAAGTCTCAGTTGTCAATTTCTGGATTTTGATCGTCTTTTGAAGAAGCACATTAAGCTAATTTTCTTTCTTTTGAGTTATATATTTTCTTCCTTAGTAGGCTTTTTTTGTCTGTTAACTGCTTTGTAATGTATGTAACTCATATTTTCACATTAGTGCGAGCTATTGTTCAAGCTTAATTAGTTGTAATCTTCTCATATCTTTTTAGATTGGGTATTCTCAGTCAAAAAGCTTTGTGTGTGTGTGTCCTCTTTTACCGTTGCTCTCRTACATACAATTCACGCACTCTTTTTGTGCATCTCAGTTTTCCTGCTTCTGACTGAAGGGGTGGATCTTTTGTAAGCAGCAGAAATAATGATAAAGCTGATTGACGTTTTCCCTCTGCTGTTTGATGAGGCTTCTGAATCTTTGTTTTTCATCATTTTACAAGGGTGATTTAAAAGACTTTCACCTGGATGCACATAGTTTTGAAAAGGGCACTCTACCTGAACTACCTTTCTGACTTAACTTTCTGGCTAGCTTTAGCCTTTCATGAGACGCAGGACTAAGCATTTCAACAGGCATGCGTGCCATTAATTTTAATGCAATCATCTTTCTAGAGAATAACACTYTTTTTTTTTAAACTTCTGGGTTTATTCTGCCATATTGCTGACTGTAAATTGAACAAAATTCAAATATTTGCTATATGCTTACTTGCTAGAATATGGAGTGCTTTCTCTTCCCAGAAATTTCCTGGGGTAATTATGCTCATGATGACTTCTGCTCGTGTGGTAGCAGCATTATTGGGATTGAAGCCTCTGTTTTCTTATTGCTCTTATSAATAGCTGAGGAGAGGGAGGAGGATCAATGCTGTACCAATGAAGAGCTTTGCTAAAGGAGGATGATTCCTTTTGCTTGTTTTACAGATTTGAGGGAGAAATCACCAAGCACCACACGGAAGATCAGAAAATGTAATTTTTGCAAAGTGGYTTTAAATACATAAATCTTATGAAAGACACGTACCTTTGGGATATCGTAGGCCGTACACTTCTGTGTAATCCATTACCCATGCTGATACAAACCTTTGATTCGCGGGTTAAAACCTGAGGCTGAGTAACCTCATAAATATGCTAATCCAGAGTAATCAAGGGAAGTGCTATTGCAAATACAAGATTTTTATTCCACAGTTCCAACAGCTTTATAGCATACTCCACATTTATAACAATAAACTTTGGGAAATGACTCTCTTCGTGTTTAAGAAAATGCCTTGCCCTTTCCTTGGCATCTCACCAATGCCAAGGAAATAATTTTACATACATTATGTTGAATGGCATGATCTTTATGCAAAATTCAGGGTATGTTTTGCCTTTTCTAACCAAGTATGCAGTTTCTAAGGTGCATAAAATGTTGCCTAAGTTTTTTAATTCAGCTTATATCACCCTATAAAAATTTTATTACTATTTTATTAAACTGGATACCAACTAGCAAGCTAACTAATAGATTTTCAGGCAAAACTAACTGTAGTGTGTATCTTACAAGATAAAGACTTCAAGGATTTTSCAAAACATGCTTTTTAGCAGCACATTTTCCACATGTCTCTATGTATTTGTGCACAAAATGCATAGTCAAGAACTTTATTTTAAATACCATGGTCATCATACTAAGTTCTATAACCATTCAGAGAATCCAGTATAGATTTTTTAGGAATAACTTCTTCCATGTAGGACAGAAGAAAAATAGTACACATCTCAAACTTTGGAATACCAGAATTTTGTGTTTTTGTTTGGGGATATAATTTCTGTTTAGTAATAAATCTTCTCTGAATGCTGTTTATGGAAGGGATATGTTCTTTTTTTCTAAGAAGTAAAATACAGTATTCTTTAGTCAATATTTCAACTCCTAGCTATTGCAATACTAATTTTTACTTGTCCTGTTTTAACTAATCTCATTTCTAAATTATGTTCAAAGAAAATTTTGTTACTTAAAATGGAGTAAAAAATAATCAGTTATGAATTCTTTTACTCCTTAGTTCCTATGAAATACCTGTCAAAAATAATTATTTTCCTAGTTTCTTTAATAAGTAATTACAATTTTGAATTAGCTGTCTGAAGGATTGGAATCTAAACACAAGGGATTTGAGCAATATAGTGTATTAGGTTTGTGCTGGTAAGATTAACTAAATAATGGAGATTTATGTTCTTGTATAAGTATCTTTTTTAAAAAGAAATGCAAAGTAAGGGTCCATGCCGAGTCAGCTTTGCAGAAACAACTTATTCACTCTTCATAAAATAAAAATGTATTTTTGTTTTAGATTTAAATGTGACTTTTTTTGAAACAATGCTATTAGCCCCTTCAAAAGAAAGTTAAATATATATTTTCAATTTGAATTCCTTCAGATCATTTTATCTTAAAATTCAGTTACATTTTAAATACTTTTTGTGTGCACCTATTTTAATTATCTATCCAGAGTAACATTGTCTCAGATCTCTAATCCACTTGCTCTTGAATCAAACTGAAATCCAGTCGCTAAAGGCAAGAATTGGTTCTTCTGTGAACACTCTTCTGGGACTCCCTTTTACACCTCCCAWACCTTTTATTTTCTCATTTGATCTAATTTCTATTGCTTTTTCTTTTGATTACTTACAGCAGTCAACACATTGATAAATAATTGAAGGCCAGTTGATAAATAATTGAAGGACAGTTATACTGAGCAGTCTGGCTTGCTATGTAAATTAAACTTATTTGAGCAATATGCTTTGTAGCAGAGCGACGTGCAAGGTCATTAACTGCCTACAAGTGTACTTAGGTAGAATGAGTTGAAAATTATCTATCTTTCCACAACATGCAACAGCCCTTGCTTATATCAGCAAGGCAGGGTGTATAGATGTACACAGAATTAATTCTCCCCAAACTCTTGGTATTCTCTCAAACTGTTGATTTTCTCCTGTAGTCTGTAAAGAGCAAGTAGGGTGTTTAGTGTAATCATATTACAGCCAGAGGCATATTGTAATGAGACATGTCGGGTACCGTAGAATTATATTTTCTCTTTCCATRGAATTATATTTTCCCTCTCTTTCCCATGCACTTCTGCACAAGTTGCCTCTGGCCAGTCTGTGAGCAGTTCTATTCAGAAGCTGCTGCCTGGTACTAACTGCCATAAATTGGGCCACATACGGACCCAATAGACTGTTGTGCTATGTAAGGAGTGCGATGAACTCTTGACTACCAAGGCAGAGACTTGGTAGTGCTCTGGGCTCACCCGTGCTGTGGACTGAGATGGTGCTACCTGAAGATGATGTTGCAGAGATCAAGGGTCAGTGCGTGTTGATTTTAGATGATTCTGTCTTGGTATGTGAACTGCAGGTAAAGTGGCCAAGTGCTACTCAGGAATGCCAGATATTTGCCCTAACAGAAACTTCTGCCCTAGTTAAGATAGTTTTGTGGTTTTATTTTTTTTTCTTCTCCCTTCCCTCCTAACTGTACTTGCAATGCTCTGTGTGATGCTTGTGAGAGAGCTGAGGTCTTGTACTGCTAGCTGGTGTGACAAAAACTTTGTAGTTCTTCAATTTCAGAGATTTATTTAACTCTTAGTGTAGGAACGCTGAGCTGCCCTCTGCACTATGTAACTGCTGTGAAGTGACCTGTTTGCCTTAACGAGATGTTCTCAGATTCATCAGCCGTGTAAAGCAGAGTATGCCCTGTCACAGTGGCTCTGATTCTGTGACGCTCACTCAATCTTTCCAAAAGCTTTTATATTATGAATCTATGCCAACTCCATAAAAAATATATTTTTAAATAGCTTGCTTTAATGTCATTACAGATCTGTGACTTTAGAAATAATCTGTTTAGTGATAGTAAGTGTGTTTCTGGGTATGAGAGTCCAAAGTGTCCCAACCTGCTGCTTGAACTGTGACCCTGTAGGTAGGGTAAGTGAGCTGGCACTGCCGGAGTTGTGCTTGTACCTGAAATTACATTTTGATGTGGATGAAAATATCATATGTCTTTTGCATATGAGGAAGTATGTTTTTGACCCTTTTGAGGAGAAAAGAGATAGGACTTCAGTGTTGCTGTGTTTTCAATAGGGTCACATTACTATTTTTTATGCAATGTTTTCTATTGCACTGTTCTTTTTTTCAGAAGTATWGAGTGCTTTGAGGGGTGAAATTAATCTATATGGGCAAATGGCTTGTGCAGAATCCTTACTCGTATGTAAAGTTGGGGATCACATTTTTTTAAATATAATTTACTCTTTTGACTTGCATCTTATGATGGTATTCCAGAGCATATTAATCTCAAAGTTATATGAATAGGATTCTGTACTATGAGCAGGAATTCCTGGTATTTCACAAGCCTATTGATCATGCTAGATGGGAATGAAGGTCTTACTGCATTACAAGCAGTTTCTCTCACACTTAAGCTGCAATATTGGCAGCCTGTACTTGAGTTAATTCAGATTTGACAGGAAAAGATCTAGATTTTATTGCTGGAATAGAGATTGCTTTTGGAAGATGAATGAGTTAGAAAGGGTCTTGGATGCATGGTGATTCGAGCGTCAGTTGAATGGGTGGTAGTGTATGTCATAGGGCCATGCAGTATTTTTAGAAACATGTAGGAGTTGTTATCATTAGTGGTACGAGCTTTTTTTTTTTTTTTTTTTTTTTGGGTCTACCTGTAAGAATTTTGGGGGAAAAGTAGATGAGATGCATCAAAGACCTGAAAAGGATCAAGGATTTGTTTTACTTTGTGTTTTACTTTGAAAGATGTGAAAGTTAAACCTGTTTATCAGAAGACCAAGATGCGTGAAGTTGAGAGTGGGAGGGTTTGATCTATCAAACAGTAGAGCTTCAGTTTAGATGTATGTTAAACTTGAAGACAGGACTAATTGAAACCTTGTGAAGCTTGCCAGGAAGTGCAGAGTGCTTGAGCAGGGTGGAATTATCAAATGCCAATATGAGCTGATATGTTCTCATTGCAGATAAGGCAAAACCCATGTATGGGGCCTCATAAAGAAGAAATTATCCCCTTCAATTCAGCAATGGTGAGGCTGTGCATTTAGTGTAGCATCCAAGTTTTGGTGTCTGAGTTCAGAAGAGTATTGAAAATCTGGAGAGGGTCCAGGAGAAGCACCACAAAAGTGGTTAGGGGCCTGAAGCACACAAGGTAGGTTGAGACCTGAGGTTTGTTAGCCTGGCAAAGAGACTCCAGTGGAAGACAACGATACTCCTGTGGAAGTTACCGGGATGAGGGAACTAATCTCATCTCTGTAATAGCAGGTAATTTAAAAAAAAAAAAAAAAAAAAAAAAAAAAAAAAAGAGAGAGAGAGAGAAGTGGTCACAAGTTGCAGCTTAGGAGATTCAGGTTGGACATTAGGGAAAACTACATTATGCTGGTAATGATGCACTGAAATTTACTCATAAGGGCTATGAAATCCCTGTCTTTGGGGTTCTTCAAGACCTTTTGAGAAAAAGCTGTTGCTGATCTCATTGGCAGTGGTCTTGCTTGAAGTGGACCACTTTGAAGGGAAGCTGAACAGCATGAACTACGTATGTTCCTTCCAACTAGCATTTCTATGATACTGTGATGGTAATTGTAGGGTATAATTTATCCAAGTCATAACAAGATCTATTTGCTGAAAGATGAAAAGTGAGAGATATCAAATTCTAGCAAGTGTAAAAACGCTTTTAAACTTATTTTGATCACCAAAATCATATAATCATTCAGTGCTTCAGGCTTTCTCTATGTATTACAATTTGAGTTTTAACATTTTTAAAATTCCTTTTGGATTCATTTTACTTAAATTCCCTAAGTCCATTTCCTGTGCTTATACGTTTCATTTTCCTACCTGACCATTTATTATAACCTCAACTTTTTAAAACTAAAATTCTTGAAGGTATTGGCTAATGATTTGCTGTTTCATGATGTGTTGATGGGAAACCTAATCCTGTAAAGATTTATTTCTAAAACAACTTTCTGATACAGTAGAACWTTGCTTCAATTACTTTTGATCTTTTTTTATTTAAGTTTGAAACATCTTTCCTGTCTATGACTTTTAAATTTCTTTCACTCTCCCATCGACTTAAATACTTAATATTTCAATTTTTAATAATGTCTGTATTAATCATTACAAAGATATTTTACATACTGCACTAACTGTAAATTGGAAAGCATTTTACCTTGTCATTTTTTTGGATGCTATTAACTGAATATTTCTATACTTAGTAAGTGTTGGTTTGTGTGTATGTATACACCCATGCAAACTTAAATACAGGAGCAAAATAAATGGGAATGTATACATTATCAATTTTACTAGGTAAAGTGCAAGGCAGGAAAAAAAMCGGCTGTAAAATCCTTCATTAAGCATGCCACTCATACCACTTGAAGACAAACCTAGGTTGTTTTCCAACCTTTCATGATTTGGAATAGTGGATATAATATTGTGTAATTATGATGATGTCTGAGAAAGGAAAGGGTGGGTGTTTGGATCATCTGGTGTATGCCATCATAGGAGAGAGGACTTCAGCATGCCAAGCTGCTCTCCCAGAAACTGTTTATCAAATCTTAATGTGAAGACTTTGATCTTGAGTGTGCTTTTCTTGAAATTTTTTTTATTGCTCAAGTTATACTATCAGGATGACAGTTTTACTGTACTAATTCTCATCTCTGGGAGGATTGTTTCTCAACACAGTACACTGGACCACATTTGTTATTGGCATTCATGCAGTGGAAAGCTGCTGGGGTCTGTCAGTAGGTAATTAACTCCGTATTGCTGTTCTGATCATTTCAGCCCAGGAAGAGTAAATATATCTCCAAAATATTATAATGCTAAAGCAGAAAAAGAAATATCTGATTGATGTTCAGAAATCATGGATAAAATGTACCTCACTTATAGCTATTGAGATGTTCTAAGTTTAACATTAGTCTAAACTAATCATAGACTCCGTATGTGTCATCTGAGAGAAAGGGTCATACAGATATCTGTCTTAGAGTGACTTACCTCTGAAGTGTCTTTTTATTTCTGCTGATTGTTATAAATGGTCTGATTATTTTTACTAGACTTTTGATTTCTATCTGGAATAATTAAGAGACATATAATTTCAAGAGACTTTGTTACGTTCCCAAAAAAGCCATTATTTAGAATGAATGTGTGTGGTATTTTTAGTCCATGTATAGATGGGTTTAATGTTTTCCCAGGCCATAGAAAAGTCCCTTGAATTCATTGGTGGTGAAGTTGTCTTTTTTTATTATCACGTTTTGGAGGAAATGTAGGAAGTTTTGTTGTACAAAGGAAAAGCAAATACTTTTTATGTTTAATAAGTCAAATATTTCTATTGTGAAAAAGGCCAGAGTTTCATTAATACAGGTACTGCTTCTATTCATATTCAAATTCCGATATGAAAAACAATCATTACCACTGAACTCTTTAAAAAAAAAAAGCACATATAGTTATGTTTAAACAAAAGACTGCAGTCATAAATCCCATATTTAACCATGTAACTACTAAGTTTAAAGATATTCGTAGAGATTTTTCTCACCAAAACATATGTAATATAGAATAATGTCTTTTAAAAAAAAGTATTCTTGGATTTCTGCAAATTCTATATCTAAGCCTCAATTCATATAATAAATGAAAGATATCATTACCTATCTAGTGTTTTCAACATCCTGTTTCCAAATTTTACAATAATTAGTATTTCCTATCTTTCCTGATAATAGCTTTTTACACAAAAAGTCTTGTTATCCACACAGCTGTTTTCTTGGCTGCCTTTTAGATGTCTGTCATCTAAGGTTGCTTCCCTCAGTGTAAAAGTAAAGTTGCTTCCGTCAGTTGTGCATCAGAAAGATGCACAACCAAGTTAACTGATCTTCATGTTCAGTCAACTCCCACTTCTGCTTTAGAAAGTACCTGTGTACAATAATTTTATCCAGAAAGGATTTCAGTTTTATTTTTCATGATACCAAAGGAAGTAATAATTTTAAGGGTTTAAATATCTGTATCAACACATAGCAGGTAGTTTGGGTCACCTTGGACTTTTCATACTATGTTTTGAGATGTAGAAGTGAAACCATCTACCAGAGTTTTAGTGGGGATTTATTTTAGTTTATTTGATTTGGTCATTTTTAATCAATCAATAGGCAAAGATGAAAGAATTTTATTAAGGGAAGTTGAAAAGAGACATTTGTTCATTGTCTGAGTGTCTGAACAGGCAAACTGTCACATTAATGGTTAATGCAAACTCTTTTGAAATGAAGCATAGAATAAGATTGCTTTTGTATACATTACTTGAGTATATGAACCATGTCATATATTAGGTTCATATTTAACAAAAACATGGAATTTTGATTCAGTAGACAACTGTTGTGCTTAATTTTCCTTTTATTTTCCTGATGCTATATTGTTTTGCAATTAGAATTACAGTTTCCTGATGCAGTCTCATTTAGAAATCTTGACATAATTGAAAAAGAAATGGGGAAAAGGAGGAACAAACCAATTCTTGACTTATTTTTTTGTAAGACTGTAATATGGCTCCTTATAAGGCTCAAGGTGAGCACACCTTATGATCTGTTTARAGCAGGGTCAAAAGATCTTTCCTTTACAATGTTAAATTTTAGAGCTTGGAAGAATCATGTGCTTAATAGTTGCTATTTTAACAGCCATATTCCAGACATCATTGCCCAGTGCAAAATATTTCCTACACCAAGCATGTAACTTCGTAAAAATTAAGGAATGCTAAGCACTAATATGTTAGTTGCATCCTGGTATGCAGTGTTCTCTGGCATTTTCTGCTATTTTTACTCAACGAAATAAATATTCTCCATAATTCTGGACTAGGTTTCTGCATCAGGGTACAGCTTCAAAATGGTCGGCCCTTCAATTCTACTATAAGAGGCATATCAAGGGTCACGGTGCCTTGTTCTCTGATATAAAATTCTTAAGAGCTTCTTAAGACTTCTTTAAAACCATGCAGCTTTTTTTTTCCCAAGGCCTGAGCCTGGCAGAGAAAAGACACAGCTACATCAGTGGTGCTTATTGAAATAATCACTGCAGCTCAGTCATTGCACATCAGCTTTTTCTTCAGTAGCTTTTCTATCTTTTTAAGACTGTCAGCTGTAACATATATATGTGTGTGTATATATGTGTCTGTGTGTATATATATATACACACACACCACTTGGTAATTCTATTCTGCAGGAAATGATGGAAACATGATTTAGAATTTAAATCCCTTGTCTGAGAGAATAGTTTATACTGTGTGGCTTTGCCTTGATCCTCATTTGTAAGAGAAGATGGAAATAATATTTGTGGTACCCACAAGCTTATTAGATATTTTGATAGAAGTGAGAACTTCTTAGGCACCAAGTGTTGCAAGCCATAAATGAACAAATGAATAGTACATCTCGAACATCTTTATATCAGAAGTTAAAATCTGGGTAGAATGAATTTTCTTTGTCTTCTTTTTATGACATCACAAGAAAAAAGATAATAGTATTCATAGCTATATGAAAATCTAGAATTATGACTCTTTCAGACAGGCTTAGAATTGTGACATTTACTTGCACCTGCAAGATCAACTCGTAATTAAAAGATATGTAATTTTGGTCTTAAATGTTCTGTTTTGAAATTAATCCAAGATGCATGGCAGTGTTTGGTTTTTTTTTTTTTTTTTGTTTTCTAAAAACACTGTAGATCATTTGTTAAACATGGCCTAGAAATTACTAGAACATACCAGCTACAGTTTAAAATTACTTCAGAAATAGAACTTTATATTCTCAGATCATACTCATTCTTTGCAGCAATGCCATCATAAACACTGTGAGAATATCTTGTACAAACAAACATTAATTCTTGCAGAAATTTTTATACTGATGTGCAGAAATGAACATGGCAATTCTTGATTTGCTTAAGTAGTTCTTCTSTAATTTAAATGATAGAAGCTTTACAGATGTGAGAAAATCATAAAGTTAATTTCATTTTGTGAGTGTGAAAACCATCTATTCCATCTTGAGTTTACAGATGTGCAAATTGTATGCTTAGTTGTGAACAGATACACAAAATCATTAAACTGTTGTAAATCTGTTTTTTTATCTTTACTGTGTGGGTAAAAAGAGGGTGGAAAGAAAAAAGGCACCAAGTTTCTTAGAAACACTTGATTAAAACTTTCCTTGTATGATTTTTATTTATATTGAGATTGCAATTTTTGCTTGCAGGAGTTCTTGACAACAGTCGTTTCTAGACTTGAAGAATATTTTCAATCAATGCTGACATCTTAAATGAAAATAATTGCAGTAGCGTAAAACAGAATGTTTCTTCAACAAAAGCACCTTAATAGTGTCGTCAAAGACAAACTGTTGAAAATACGTTATATTTTGTCTCTTTTTATTCATCTTTTGAAATGTGATGCTGTAACAATGTTCTGGAAAAACAAGCAGTTATTCTGACTGCTAAGTATTATTTGAAGGAAATCCTGCCTGCAATTAAAGTGCAGTTTGCTCTTTTTGCTTTTCACTTAAAGAATTGCTTATATTATGCTACATTTCCTATTTGCCAAATACCTCTTCAGATCTTTACATGGATAGCAACTTAGCAGCAACTTACTTTGAAGTTGGTGAGAATTTCAAACTTTTACTTGCCTTGAAAGACTATGAAACCTTTTGCCAATTAAAAGTGCATAGGGAGGCAGAGGAAGGTCTTTCTCTCTCCTGCATCGGCTTCAGCTGCTTTTCTTTCTCCAGGCTCCCTACTCCTAGGGACCTTCTCGCATAGAGAGGAGATTAAATCATTTAATGAGATTTTGCTGGTGAGGGGAGGACAGTTTATCTCAAGGGGTTTACTACACTATCCCTGCTCATTCATTTAGCTAGTRCTTTCCTTGGTGTTTTGGCAGGGGACATTGGAAATACCTGCTTTTTGTGCTCTTAATTCCATTCCTGCTACTTGCAATAATAACAAAATGAAGACAAAAGAGGGATTTGAGAGATGTGTTYGCATGATGGTGCCCTCTGTGCTGATTCCTGGAATGATGCTGCTTTCRGGTTCCTCCAGCTCAAGGGATATTCTCACCTATGGTTTGGCAGTGTTAACTGGCACGAGGCACAGTCACAGCATTCCAAAACTGAAGTTTACATTAGATTTTTTTCTGAAAAAAAATCATGACTGTCGTGAGTTATCATTTTSAAAGTTCACAAATAAGCCATGAGTCAGAATGATTAGGTGTAATTAGTCACAATCAGAACTTAAATGTGCAAAGATCTATAAAAACAATTATTTGGATAGGCTAGGAATATAGTTAGATAATTCAATGCAATTCAAAGCAGAAAACTCTGTATATCTTTACTAGAATAATTATACATTCTGAACATTGAACAATTCAAGGACTTGGGATAGTGAACACTGAACAAGTCAAGGACTATTTACAGATATAAATTAAATATTAAGTGCGTTCTCTAACATGACTTTAAAAGTAATTATAAGTTCTATTCCATGCAATTGTGAGTGTGTGTATGCATCTTAAAATAATTTTAGTAAACAGTAGAACTAGTGCATATACTGGTGACATTTTAAAAATGTAATTAATTGGTTTTAATTTTTTCTTCCTTTGAAATAGTTTGTTTTGCTATGCAGCAATTTTATCCCATTCTCACTTTAATGTTATGCAATTAAATGATTTGAAATGTATTTGACCATATAATTGCTTTTGTCATTTTAAAAATCTTTTTCAATGTGCAACTACAATGGGCAAATGGTGATAGCTAGAATACACTGAAGAGATTATAGACGTTTTATATCAATATAGCTTAACATATTTTGAATGTTGTTCTTATTATATATATAATTTTATTATAATAAGCAATAATTTTATATAAATATTTCTATTAACTTTACTGCAATAGAAAGACTATGTTCTATTCATATTTTAACACAAAGACATAGAATATATTTACTTACCTCACTTTATGGTAAATGCAGGTGTGTACATGCTAGAATTAAACACAGTTGTGTTTGGTTATCTATACAGCCATTAAGCCCCCGTCTAAAAACARTTATAATAAAAACGTTATAATTTACTTTTATTTTCTTTGCAGATTGCCTTCTCACAGCACAATACTATCATGGATCTCGTGCAGTTCTTTGTCACCTTTTTCAGGTAAATTGCTTTTTCTGCCTTCTGAAAGAATCTATGCTAATTCTGTTCCATCTAAACAATATTTTCTCCAGCTCCTTAACCTTAAGATATCTCTGAAATGAAGTCTTTAAACTGTACTCACTAATTTGTACCGATAGATGATCTTTACTATAAGCAGTTCTTGGCTTTTGATATATTCAGTGACACAATCTTCCCTTCATTTACTGCACAAAGCTTAGTCAGATGTGTATGTTGTTTTACAGGCRTTAAGACAGCGATACTGATTTAAATTCTAGTAATATAATTTACGTATGAGATTTTTTAGTAAACTATTTTACGGAATTATTACCAATGATGTTTCTGTTCAATGGCTTATTAGCTTTTTCTAATAAAGCGTAAAAAAATCACTCCTAATATTTTCATRTGTTTCATGTGTTAGAGATGAATTGTGGGAAGCGGTAAGTAATTCATGATGAGATATCGTTGTGGCAGCAGTGCAGGAATCTTCTAGATCTCTTAGTGGACAACTATTCTAGTATCTCAACAAAATTTCTAGCTTAGCCTCAGCCCCAATGTGATTGTCCTACCAAGGCTTTCAACAGGCAGTCAGCTTGAAGAGGGGCTTGCAGCTGTCCGCAGTATAAATTTAAAATCAACCTTAGGAGTCCTGCTGCAGAAACGTGTAATGTCTACAAGYATAGACACATTTTTAAAGAAAATAAGAAATGCTGTGAGTCACACATTGTGCTAATCTCAGCACGGTACAGAAGACGGTGAAATTAGTGGCAGGGCATTCTTCAAAGAGGATGTAAATTCAGCTAGGTTTGACTCTTGTCTTTGGTTACAGTAACTAAAGACAATATTGATCAAAATATATTTTTAAATCTTTATGTAAGGTCCTATGGTCAACTTATATGAATGAATGGAATAAAAAAGTTGAAACATCATTCAGGAAATTCTTTGTTTTGGAGTGCAATGTGAGGCCTTTTTTTGTCTTCCAAAGCTGAGCATCACTTGGTAACCAGTTTAATCAGGAGTCTTTGGGATATTCACATACCAACAGCATAAACAAGTAGTAAACTTGAGAAATATCAAAAAATGTTGCCTGCTGGAGATTCTCTCAAATGTCTTTGAGCCATTTTCCGTGCTAAGATGTAAACAAAGTCTTTTATTTATGCACACGTGTGTGGGTGGAGTAAAACTCCGAGCAGGCAGCAGCCTCCTGTTTAGTGTAGTGATCTCTTAGAAGAGACACATTCCTGTTCTCTTTGGCTGGATTTCTGTCCCTATGTAAGTGTGGCTGTTCCCAGGTTATCAGACAATAGATGAAGAGGAAAAGCTGGTTTTGGTAACCAGGTCTCCATGAGGACTGAGCACTGCTCAGCACCTGCCTGTCCTGTGAGGGTGTTTTGAGTGGAACGAGCTGTCTGGTTGAGCACCTCAGGATTTTGGSAATACGTTCAGATGGTGATATACATAATATTGAAAATGACTTTTATATACATACGTATGTGTATATTTATATATACGCACACTAGAATGTCACGTTGTGTCTGTAGGTTTGGTGACCTTTTCTCTAAAAGTAGAAATACAGCTTTTTCAGAGTAGTAACAGATTTCTAGCAGTCTTAAAGAAACCGTGGTGTCTGCGTTGTTTTAGTGCAGGCTTTCTAAATGATGATCTAAATAGGCCTCACAAATGGAGAAGTGACTTTTCTTTCCTCTCCTTTGCAGCAGTAAAGATCTCACTAGAAAATTACACAAGCAGCAAATGTGAATGATCTTTCTTTTTATATGGAAGAAATTAAGTCCCCACAGTTATATGATGTCTATTCCTTCCTTATTTTAAGCTGTAAAACAGTAATTTCAAGCCTGACTTTTTTTCTACACTGTTTATAAATTTGTTTTCAGTGTTTGCAAATCTTGCATGAATGTATTGGTGTAGCTGAGCAGGTAGTCAAGACATTTCAGGTGTTTCATAGTCGTATGTGAAGTATCTTTATTTTCTAAAAATATTACTTATTTTTTCCTTACATCGTATTTTATCATGCATAAGAATTGACAGGCTTCAGTATTTTGTAGTTTCTATTGCTTGTGTTTTGCATGAGTAAATCTAGAACTGAGAGCCAAAAAACTCCTGAGTTCTAGTTCGGCTTCTGACATTTACTCAGGGCAGATTTCAGCAAACTTTTCAATCTATGATTTTTTTCACTTTTCATACCATTTGCATCAAGCACACATGAATACAAGGCATGGRTTAGAAGGCACACTGTTTTAGTTATAAACCAAACTCTAATTGTAATACAGTTTTAAGTATATTAGGCAAAGACAAWATTCATATATCAGATAGAAGAACAATATTTTTGCAGCACTTTGCTGTAAAAAGTGCTGAAAGTGTAAAGTGTTGTTAGGTGCTAATTATCATCCTTAGTATTTATAACTGATTTTAAATAGATGTGGTAATTGTGTTATWTTTTTTCTGTAACAAACCTGCTAAGATCTTTGAGACTATTTAAAAATAACTTTTTTTTAGTGTAAATAAAGTTATAGTTAGGAACTTACAACAGTGCTCATACATTTTTGAAACTTTTTTTTTTGTGTGTATTAGGAATCAGAAACAGGATTCTGGTAAGAAATATAGTTGTGTCTCCTATTCCTGCAGGCATGAAATTGCTGCTGGTGGCAAGGGTTAACTATTACCATTTTTCTGCTAGGTGATGGTATCCAATGCTACCTTGAAGTAACTCGGCAAAGCAAAGCCTTGAAGTAACCCGTCAGTTACTCTCAGCACACACCATCTTTTTGCTCTCAGAGATTCCTTCCTTGGTCACTTGTTAAATACTGTCTGAGAAGCTGACAAGGAGAGGTGTCTGTGATTGRTTAGCATGGTGCAACAAGCACATTTCTAAACATAATTTCTTTATTAGTGTTCTTTTGTTTGGGGAGAGTAGGTGTTGTTTTTTGTTAAAAATAAGTATGATAAGTTAATGCAAAATTTTAGCATGCTTAGCTTTATGAGATGGATTATTGATTACTGAAAGAAAAGACAACTTGCAGCCCTTCAAGATCAGACCATGTCCACCATGACTGGATTCAGAAAATACAGAGGTCTGATAAATTAAAATATTTACTGGTAAAATGAAAATTATCTTGACAAAATGGATTTTGCATTTTGGAATAGAAAAAAATGGATTTTTACTTAGTGAAGCACTGAACAGTTTTCATGTGACTTAAAAGCAGGTAGTTGTTTGAGTTCCATAGTATAAGTGTGTCTATAGTGCAGTGAGTGATTTGAGGATTTTGTCTTAAAAATGTTTTGAAGTATAGAATATAACTTTGAGTCTTCCTTTCTATGAATCATCAGATTTTTTTCATCTTTGTATAGATATTTGATTTATTCATTTTTTTTTTTTGAGGAGACAGCCACTTATTATTAGCCTACAGGCAAAGAAGATTCTTYAGCACCACTGGATTGGTTGCTTGTTCATAACATCATATGAGTCATTTAATCCCTTGGTAACTAGAACAATTTTCCATTATTTCCTTTGTATTCAACTTTTGAGTCATTTAGAAGTGCATTTGAGTGTTCTAGTACATGTCTAGTACACCCAAAGTACTCGGTGTATTTTGGGTTCAATGTATTGTGTTCCTCAAAATGCAAATTGCTTGCTCTCTGGAGGTGGTCTCTATATGTGTTTCTCATACAGCAGGTTTGGGCTTCCTTTTTAAGTAGATGCATTTAAAATTTTGCATATCTGACAGCATGTATGTCTGTATCTGGCTGTGAGAGCTGCTTATTCTACCTTATGAAATAATTAATCTCTTTTTTTTGCTAATTTGATAAAAATAAAAAAGAAAGTAGAATCAAAATAACTTATGTAGTTGGTTCAAATTTGGAGGGAATAAAGGAGAGTTTTAAAATTCTACCTTTTGGGAGTTTTTTTTCTTCTGAGGCTGAATGAGAGAACCTTAGGATGAAATACCCTCARAACTAGCAGATTTGGTACTCATGTTRGTCTCTAGTCAAATGAAGCGCAGAGGGCAGCTAAATTAAAGCTGCAGGTTGGTATTAAAGTAGATTTGTGTAGAATGAGAGGAGAGAGATACATGTGTATACCAAGTTGTAAGAACAGTTTGTATGTAGAGCTCTGTGTCATGTGATGTGTGTTCRTTAGCAGCATGATGCTTGAATTTAGTTGCAGTGCCATATCAGTGCTCAAATAAGGCTTGRCTGATAAGTAGAGCATATGAACAAATACACAAATACCACTTTTTTTTTCCCTGAAAAAGAAAAGAAGCTACTAATCTTAAATTCAGTTTTTAAATTCAGGGTTCAGTCTGCATGGTCCTGTAACCTAGCATTCCAAAAAGCTCTTTATCAGCTCTCTTGATTTTATGAAATCTTTTGAAAACAAAGCTACCATTTATTTAGTAGTGTTCCACCTAGAAGGCTCTCAAAGTGATGCTCAAAATAAATCTCAAGAATGCTAAAAAAAATAGTTTTTCCTTTAGAGATTTTAATGAATTTTATAGGCTCCTTTACCCTGAGACAGTTCCCTAGTATTCACCTGTCAGGGATGTGTCTTTTTAAAGCTTCTTTGTATTTTGTTTTATAAGAAGCCTCATAGATAATTCACATTGTATTTATGTTTTGATTCCCTACATTTTTTTTGTATTTTTTTTGTAATTTGCTAAATCCAATTAGCAAATTTTATTTTCAGACTAAAAACAATGCTGGAGCTCCAAGCTAGATAGCTTTAGTCTCTTAGAATGCTTTATTCTGGTCACTTGTTTTCCAAAATTCTAGTCGACTGTTCTTTAAATTAAACAAAAAAAGAAAAACCCACAAACTACAGCAAGTTTTTTCTTTGCTAAATGGACCTGAAGTTTTGCTTTTATGATTTAAATTTGAAAGAGAAGAAATTCTGCCTTTTCGTGATAGGTGCATGTGCCAGTTGCAAAGTTAACTGAAGAAGTTTGCTTCCAGGTATAAGTGTATAGTAAGCTGGAGCAAAAGCTAATAGAGAAAAAATAAAATAGAAATAAAGGAAGTAAAAAAAAAATAGGAGGGTTATAGCAAATGACAAGATTTCTCAAGCAGTCTGCCTGTCTGTCTTGGCAGACGCAGTCAGTATGGCATGCTGTGAAATGAATGACATTAAAGAAATGAACAGTCTGTTTATGACAGTAGAGAAATATTGAGAGACCTTTTATTTGTTGCTGTTAAGCTATGGAAAAACAGGGGAAAAAAGTGCATGAACTACTGTGGATTTCATATATATTAAAATACTAAAATTAGTTATTAACTTTTTAAAAGAAAAATCTGGATTCAAAGGACTTCATTTAATGACCTTTAATGACCAGTAAAATTTCCCTGAAGATTTTGTTTTTGCTGGAAATGAAGAGGTCATTTTATTAACAGAAGGCAAAATTAAAACTCATACATGAAGAAATTGTTGTATCATTGGTTTATATTTTAACATTGTAATTTAGTCTGTATATGCAGCCCAAATATACTCTATAGGATAGTGTTCTGTGTACTTTCAATACTTTTGCCATAGTTTAGGAAAATACTGTTTCAAAATGATATTACTTTCCTCACGTGTCTTGTGCCAAAATTCTAAATATTAGTTTCTAGAGTTAGATTGCAGAAAAATTAAGGTCCTTTCTGAGCCTGGAAATCTTTTTGCTTTAGCTTAAGCAGACTTTCTTGTTATTTAGATTTTTAATGGTGTGAGCTATGGCTTGTTTATACTTACAGCTTCAAATATGTTTGCCTCTTTGGAAAAGCTCTTGGAAATTTTTACATAAAGAACATAAAAGTCCTTTAACGATGTATAAGACTTCATGATTATATACAAGTCTAACACTCCAATCAATAACCAWGGGTTTCTGCCTGTTTGAATGTCTTTTATATCTGTGTGCTTTGCTAGCAAATGACAGCATCTGCACAAGAGAGGTAGTGGAGAAAGAAAAAAAAAGATAAAGCAGAAATGTTGAAATAATGTGTTTTTTTTTTTTAATCTGTAAGGCAGCTGAAATGTCACTGTGGCAGTCCTCTTTCCACAAGTAGGCTAATTGTCTGTAATTAGATTAAATTAGACTTTATCCCCCTTAATTTCAAGTATCAAGTATAAATCAGCAGAATCATTACAAAAGCTGATGTGTAAGCACATTTCTTTTAAAATATAAAGATTATTTTTCCAATCTTAGTACTTGAAAGTTATAGCATAAAATTTTCAATTCTTTTTCATAATTTATCTTCAAATGTAATGGACATAGATTTTTTTTCTTCCTTTTTAGGTGTTAGTTTTAATATAAAATACTGCTTCTTGGGAGAAATATAGGGTATTTCACCCATGAAGGGTAAACTCATAAAAGTATATGAAATACTAAAGTATTTTCTAGGAGCAAAAGAAACATAATCACATTCTATGGATGTGATGTTCTATTTATTCTATGGAGATTGATTACAGTTTGTGTTAAATTAAACCTCTTTGATTATAAATCCTTATTTGCTGTTTCAAAGAGGTCACAGAGAAAACATCTGAGTTAAAGGTCACATCTAGAGCTTTATTGCATAATATATTATAGGGTCCTTTAAATGGTTCACTTTGATTCTCTTTTGGCAGATAGTGTTGTATGTTAGTCTTCAATACAACTTTCTGACTTGCACTATATTCATTTTCCCTTCCCAGTTGCACAGGAGACAAACTGACCATTTATACTTCACTATATTATCTTTTGATATGGCTGCTGGTATAGTTAATATTTATGAATGTAAACATCAATCACCATATATATGTAATATGTTTGTTACACATTTTATATAGGCTGTTAATTGTTTAATAATTATCATATGTAATAGAGATATTAATACTGCAATTCTATATAACATTTAGGTCCAGGTACGTACTTGCAAAATAAAACCCCAATATCTTACTTTCCATAATCATCTTCCTATAAATAACCTTGTCAGACATATTTTTTTCTTCATTATGTTCAAGAGCATTTAGGTGATTCATTGCACAACAAAACCCAGTAAACTTTGGCTTTGTTGGGGCAGTTGTCAGAGATAATTTTAAGGTATTGTAGTATTTTATATCTGGATACAGAAAGGCTGAAGCTGCTTTTCTACATTCTCTATATATCAATAAGCAATTTCCACCAGGATGCAGTAGCTGTTCTTACTAATTAACTATTATGTAGTATATTGGTTATATTTCATTGGTGTTACTGACTTTAAGTAAAATATATTTTGTATGAAATCCATTTGTTGCCATTAATATTTTGTGTCGTCAGTTACACATTCGACGCTTAAATTGCAAAGCTTTATTAAAAGCAGTTTTRGTGTCTTAGTATATTTTTACTTAATTTGGTACTTTTTCCTCAGCAAAATTTTTAGTTACATTTTTAATTCTCATGTTCAATGCGCTCCTCCAGAGTTTTCTTACTGCTTTTACTTTTAGCAGAATTTCATTTTTAAGGCTCATATTTCTCATGCCTTATATAGACGAGTCCAAATATTCTTTGTCACAGTAGCATCCAGTGGTCCTAAGGAAGCCTCTCAGAAACCTCCACAGGGATTTAGTTTGTCCAGGATCTCTATTTTGGCTCCTCTGCAGTGTTGCATCTTTGCACTGTCAACACCAAACTGCCCTAAAACAGCGAGGCTGCTCCCATCGAGAATATTTCCTGTAGGCAATGGGCAACCTACAGGCAACACTGTCTTATATCACAAGTGCTTCCAAAAGACATTACCTTCTGCATGTGAAACAGCTGGTCCAGACTGGAGCCTCTCAGAGTGTGTGTCCAATCCTCTGTTCATAATTTGTGTTTAGATAGAAATTCACTGTGTCATCTAGGATGGGTATTGGGGTGAATAAGTCTCTGAATGCAGTGCCACCTCACTTTTTATTGTTTTCATTAATGTTCACACTGCTGTTTATCTAAGGCAAAACAAATTGTTAGYTTTCGTAAGTATTCATCTCCCAGAGTTGCACTTGGAAATACAGATATATGTACTTTTTCCAGTGGAGTCACAGTAGTTATATGTCGGTGGTCCAAGTGGCTGAAGAGCARCTTCTAGGATCTTTTAGAAAAGTATCCACTCAGATCATTCACACTCATGTGGTAGAACTAGTATTATGCATTTCCTCACTCATTTCTTGGTTATTTSACTGGGCAGCTGCTGTTGCTTAGAGACAGGTAGCCAGTATGTTGGGACTGGAATAAATCAGTTCACTTCTCATTTCAGAGGATTAAGCACATRCCCATGCAGCTGGTACCTGCTTCTAACAGAGGGATGAGAAATCCCAACTCAAGCGTAGATTCTTAAGTATATGGTTTCTTTGAGAAGCTTTTGCTTGATTACTTGTAAAAAATATTTTTGTTACAAAGGTCATAGGCCAAAATAATGTTGGATAAAATCTTGGATCAGCTACTGCTAAGGCATTTGGGATTCCACAACCACCAAAGTGCAATTGATTCCAATACGGCATGGGGTTTCAGAGAAGACAGTTCTAAAAATTGTGTAGCTGTATGCGGCGTGCCGTGGAATCTACTTTCATGTCTTTTATAAGTGATAGTGAAAAGAGCTTGCAGACATAAATTTGTGACCCTTGCAATAGATTTTTTTTTAATTGTTTATTTTATTTTAAAGAACATTAATGGGCTCTGAGAGATAATGCAGAGAGTCAGACGTGTTTTCCAGAACTGGTTTTAGAGTTGTTTCGTGATAGTATCTATAATATTTAGATTAGGTAGTATTAACGTAAATCTTCCCTGCTATTGCCCTTAGTTTTCCTGTGTGTTTGTGGAGTCCCAATCCCATGGAGAATAGTCGGCACAGAAAATCTACAGCCCCTCAGTCCATCTCTTGAGATAATTAACATTTATAATCAATCATGAATTAAGCCTGGCCAATTGCAAAAGATCCATATCATCTGTCTGAAGCTGCCCATGCTAATTCCAGAAGAACAAAATAATATCTGTGTTTTAGAGAAGAGACTTTTTAAGGTTCAGAATTTTTCCATATGTATTCATTCTCTGTCACTGTCATATCAAAATAAGAGTAAATACTCTCTGCCACTTTTGAAAAACATCTTTTAAGAGCTTTTGTCCATGTCTGGTATACCTCCTGTTGAGAACAATTTAATGATGCAGTCATATGATATCTGATACAAGGTGTGTCTGAGATTTTTATAGGGCACTTAATTTAAAACAAGTTACAATAGCCCTTTGTTGTTCAGATACCTTTCTTCATAAGACAAGGGAGTAACATGCCTGCTGAACAAGTTGCTTTATAGTCTTTGTGCCATAGTCATAAAAATAAACATTTTTAGGAAAATAAATTTTTCCCTTCACATATGTCTGTTCTGCGGAAGCTGAAATTCTGTGGAAAGATCCATWACTCTGATTTGCCAACTTCCCTTGGCTTCTTAAAAAATCCAACCTCTCTGAATTCTGATCTGCAGAGTAACAGACATTTGTTTCATGAATTAAGAAGGGTTTCCCGCCTAGCCAATTATCTCTGAAAAGGTTTCATTTAAAGTTCAGGATCATCAGTGATCAGTGTCTCATTTACCAGGAGAAGATGGTTCAGATGATTTCTGAACTGAATTTTTGTTCAACAAGATGAGTTTTTTGCCAGTGACTCCTTTCAGTCTTTCTTTTATTTTCTTCTAAGTGCAATAGGTATCAGTCACCTCTTCTCCCAACAGAAGTAATCAGTTTGTGCGTGATTGAGGCTCAGAGAGYGCAATTGTGAAAATCAAAATTGCAGTATTTTCCTACACCAGGAGCTGAAAATTCTTTGGATGTGGTCTCCTGTTCCACTAAATTAGAAGGATACAAGGTGGAAATCTTCAGAGATTTGTTGTTTTCTGATGTACAACTTGAGCCTGTAGTAGAGACTCTTGATAATGGTTAGGCTGGCATAACACTGTTGAAATGTAGGAATCTAAAATCATTGAAGCCTATTATTTCAGGTTTAATGCATTTTTTATATCTGTTCAATACTCAAACAAACAAAAAGCTGCCACACACCAGTTGTTTCTTCTATATTCTGACCTCTAACAGCCTTCCTCACCTTAGAAAAACTTCATGTATTCTAGAGTTTTCTATCCCAGCAGAGCTGCTCATGGCAATACCCCTTTGTGTGAACTGCAGAAACAGAATGTATATTTTCTATTGTCTTATTTAAAAAGTATTGCATATATTGAAGACTAATGTTTTTTGCTGATTCCCAATATGCTTGTGTATATATTTATGTGTGTGTATATATATATGTACACATTTTTTTTTTTTCCAGCCAGGAACTAAGGTATCATATTTGCAAACCTTTCCTTTAAAGATTTGATCAGTAATTTTATGAATTAAATYTCTTTGAAGATATTGTTCTGCAAATCTAACAGCTGCTTTGTCTTGCATTCCTACCAAGTGTGGTTTCTGCCTGAGAGACCCAGAGTACTAGAAGGTCATATGTATTTCTTTTCCATTGTTGTTCTGGTTTTATGGACCTGGTAGTTGCAAACATGAGAGAAGTGAGTTTTAGGAATAATTTATATGACTTTCATGTTTTTTTCATGGGGAATGTGTTTAACACTTGTATAGGCTTTATTTCATAGAAAATGTCTGTTTTCTGGCTTGTTTCCAAAATAACATTATAAGCACCGTGACAGTTCTGTGTAAGAATTGTCCCTCTAATGAACTTCAAACTTTGAGGTTGTTGCTTAAGTTTTGTGAATTCCACTTGAGCAACAAATAAATAAATTTAAACTTACATATGAATGAATTTTAAGGATATTTGCAGTTTTAAATAACATTTTAGATCATTTATAGTTCAAAGTTTATGAACTCGTCGTAGGTTCATAGAAAGCGGGAAGTTCACAAGTGAATTAGGTCTTGATATAACAACAATAACTACATGTTCCTGGGTTGCTGAAGAGAGAAAAATTGGCCAACTATTAGTTGTTTAGTTCCAGAAAATAGCTTGTGAGGTGCAGTGAGTTCACAGAACCACTGGTACTACTGTTTCTTGGGAGTAATTTCCACTACTAGCAAARAGAAGGGAAGGAAGTTCTTTAATCACCTGAATGGTTATGGTGACTTAATAGGTGGTATGTTTCACTGGCTGTGACAGCCAAAGTGATCTTAGCCCAGGAAACAAATACACTTGTCTGAAATGTCCTAGCTTCCCAGATCAGCTAAGATTTGTTTCTCTGAGCCCAAACATTGCACTGCTATTGACTGGGAGTTGCACGTCCTACGCAATTACTAGACAGGGCTGCCTGCCCCTTTCAGACACACATGCTGCAAATTTGGAACCCTAACATTTCATTTCCAAAATAATTTAGGATTGCTAATCATTGAAATGTTCCTATATGTAAGAATACTTGCAAAACCTGCATCGCTGAGCATTAAAAACATTACAAATTTTCTATGACTTTCGTACATATCATAGACTCCTAATATACTGCTTACAGTGCTTTGAACTTCAGATAATCCTCCTGAAATCTTTGGAGCTGCATGTCAGGTGTATTAGTTAACACAAGCAAGGATGGTTGAATCGATCACATCATAATCATGAACACAATATTCTTGTCAAGTACAATGGGACAAACAAATTGCTGTGATAATAATTGCTTTTCAGAGTCAGGTTTCAGAAAAAAATAATTGTTCAATTATTTTTATTTCAATATTATGCTAGCTTTATAAAATAACAATTGAAATATGCTCTATTTGCTGATAAAACAAATAAAAACTTTTTTGTAATGAAATATTAGGAAAACAATATATGTGATCYGTTTGCAAATTTGTGCAATGTTATTTTAAAAACATTAACTTACATATGAGACTCATTGTTCATTTGCCTGTAAGAACATTGACAAGATTTATTTCATTAGTTCTTACAGATTTTCAGTTTTTTTCATTTTTAAAAAATGCTACAGTTAGAATGAAAGAGAATTAGTTAATTAGTTACATTAATACAATGTAAGGATCGTTGATGTGGTTACTGTCTTGTGAAGACTTCTTGTACTGGTCACAAAAATACTGAAATCAAGGGACGTTCTTTGTGGATCTATAGAGATATTTCACCATAGTCACACCGAGCATAACAAGGTTTAAGTAACAAAGCAGCAGTTTTCTTGATGGTCCAGTGTCCTTTTTTCAAAAAAGACTTAGGAGGAACTTTTAAAGTATATGCGTATACCGATACACACTCAGTRATATTTCTATACCCGAATACCTTTATAAAAGCAATATTTTGGGTGATTATGCTATTCCTCCATTAGTAGGCAATGTGGCCAACTGGGAGAAGATATTCAGAGCTGGTGCTGAGGACTTGATATCCACATTACACATTTCCTTTTTTTTTTTTTTTTTTTCTCCCACTGTGGACAGCTCTATTTGCTATGCGCCCATTCATATGGTGTTATATCTTCATCATGTCGCTCCTTATAGTTTCAAAACTGAAAAGAGTGTTTTTATACAACCATTCCATTCCCCTAACCGTTTTGATTATACCCCTTTATACCTATTTAATTCAAYTTACTCCTTTTGAGATGAGATGATGTGCCCTTCTGGCTGTCTTCAAGATGCAGACATGTCATAGATTTATGCGCTGACATCTTGTTTTTTGTTTTGTTCTTTATTTTGTGTCTAATCTCTCCCAATGTTCTATTTGCTATTTTGACTGCCACTAAACGTTGAGCTGTTTCATTCAAAGAACCATCTGCAATGACTTCAAGACTTTTCCTGAGCGATGATTGCTAATTTAGAATTGATCACTGTGTATTTATAGTTAGTGATTTTTTTTTTCCATGCATATTGCTTTATATTCACTGGTACTGAATTTCTTTTTCTTATTTTATTGCCTAGTCGCTCAATATTGTGAGATCCTTTGCAGTCAGCTTTTTTTTATTGCCCYAAATAAACGAAAGCTGTTATCTCACAATAGTCTTGAAACCAGGTTAGTCTGACAAAACTTGCTTTACTTCATTAGCATGTTTTGAGATATTTTCCATGTAATTTTTCATGAAAACAAAAAGAAAATGATTGCTTGTATAGAAAACAGAGGAGAATGGTCAAGCGTTTCATGGTTTTTCCTTTTTTTTTTTTTTTTTTTGGAGAGTTAAAGATACACAAAAAAAGATACACAAAAAGATACACAAAAAAAGATACACAAAAAGATACACAAAAAAAGATACACAAAAATGTTAACTAAACAGTGGGTCTTTTCAATGTAATTTCCAAATTATTTGTATTATTTTATAGGTCTCTTCTTGGAATGCCTCTTTCTGATCTTGATTTTGCATGTGAAGATTTTGACTAGTGAGAGGAAACATAGATGTCTGATCTGCTTCCATTAATGTACAGGGTAAATTTTGGCTGAAGTTTTGCAAACAAAACCTCAGCTCTTTATTCAAATAGCTCAACAGAAACATTCAAGAAGCTAATAAAGATAGAAAGGTTTCTTTCTTTAAAGGAGTTCAATTCCTGGCAGTGACGAGGCTGTTGCACAGTGCAAGCTTGTCTTAGTTTCTTCTGCATAGCTCTCTTAAATGTGTTCAGCTTTTACAGATTCCAGGACCTTTAAGTCTGCCATTCTAAACAGCATTACAAATGTTTCCCTAATTTATTATCTGGAAGGGCTGTAGTGGAGAAAAGTGAGATAGGATACCATTACTTCCTTCACAGCATGCTAATGTAGAGCAGCGCATCAGTACTCTGGCATTATCTTGCTCATAAACGTCTGCGGCAGATATTGGCCAGATTGTACAGTATTTTGGAAATATTACTGCTTCTGGCAAGTATTATTTGTCAGCAGCTTTTGGTCTTAAAAGCAAAAAAAGGAGTTGCTGCAAAAGGGGATTTATTCTGTTGGTCAGCAGGGTTTTTTATTCCGCTTTTTCCTAGACACCAAATATAAACTCACGGTCAACTTGTGATGGATTTCAAAGAAAACTAGAGAAAGGGAGACAGCTAAAGACAAATTTTAAGAAGTGATCTCAGTAAATCAAGTGATGGATTAAACAAAGAGGTGGCTGTTCTTTGATGGTCAACTTCTGTCAAAAGTGTGGCGCTTAGATCTTTTGCCATAAAAAACTCTTAGAAAGAAATACTATGTTAATAAAATGGTGTATGAGTTAAAATGTCCTTACTGCATTAGTTCTTTTCAATGAAGACCTATGTAGAAAGATGATTTACACTCTGATTCATTAATGTGTAAAAGGTTGATATTTCTCTTCTAAATTCCCAAAGGTTCCTGAACCAGCACTTGCCCTCTCGCTTCCATTTATTACAGCTCATTAGCTGTCTCCTTCCCCAGTTTTCTTTCGTCAGGATGATTCTGATATGCTGAACTGTTCTGATCTATTGATTAGAAACAGTCAAAATTCAGGGTACCTTTGGTTTTTGAAGGAGCTGTGCTAAGAACCAGAAAAATCACACTTTAAAAAAATGCACCTATAAGTAGAAGGATAGGGAACTTATCTTTCTTTCTAAGAATTCCTAAGTCCCCAAAAAGCATTAAAAATCTCTGGAAAAAAAAATGTTGGTAGTTGATATTGGCCTTTAAGAAAAAGTCAAATTTTACATTTAGAAACAGAACCTTTAACCATTTTGTTTTTCACTTCATATTCAGGACAGTCAGCCATTTTGTTGCTAAGTAGTTAGTTAAGTCTGTTAAGTAAAAAACAAGATGTTTTAGTTATGTAGTTAAGCTTTTTTTGATATCCAGAGCACTTTCGATATATGGAACTTCTGTCTTTCAAACTCGCTGTCACTCTGGCAGATTGTTTCAAGGGTACCTCAAGAAGTGGGAGAAAACAAGAGTCTACAGAGTTCCTAGTGAGGAGTTTTAAATGAAGATGGTGATAATTTATTTCACTTTAATTGTCAAGTAAAACTTCTTGTCAGTTATGGGGACTGAATTTTGTACATAGTCTGAGCCAATGGTGCAGATAATTCTCTGATGCTTTGCAGACCACAGAACGATTGGGTGCTTTCGTTCCAATTTCTGTCAACCACATTACCTTAATAGTGTCATTATGGCACAGTTACCATAAACTGGTTTCCAGTAGGCTTTCTATTATGGGTAAATATTGAATGACATGAGCTGCTGCTTCTGGTGATGTAACTTCTAGGCCATAATTTCAGTTCTGGTTACAGCACAATAGGAAGAAAAAGTAGCATTACTCTAGATAATGATCATGCTTTGCATTACATGAAGCATTCCACTCAGTTATGTTACTTAAAGTAGTTCTTGATATTTCCTATAATAGATAAAGAATACATGTGGAAGCTTTTTTTTTTTTTTAAAAGATGATTAATATAGTTTAACAGCTACAAGGTTTTATTAATTGCATAGCAGATGTTCAAAGTTCATACAGCTAGAAAATTCTTATATTTTTATAAAAACTGTCCAAATCAGTTAAAAATGTGCTGACCTCACATATAGTCTCAGCTTTGAAGCTGAGAGTTTTGAAGCTTTTCATTAGCATCCAGAAGTTCACTATAAGAGAAAAGTCCAATGGTCTTTCTGCCAAAATTCTGGTGGACTGAATGTTACTAATGTAGAAATATTTGAGTAAGGGAGAAGTGGAGCAAGGCAGAAGGCATATGCAGCCATTGCAAACTGCRTAAGTTAGTTAATTTTGATACTTTTTTTTTCTGCTCTAAGGTCTGTAATGTGGTGATGTTCTCTGGAATGCTGCTCTTGACAGATTCCTTATAGAAATAATTGATTTGATGAAACAGATCTATTGTCATATGACAACTATATTTTTTGGACTGATTATGCTCCCAATGCAGTTATCATCCCTGCACCCCATGCAATTTTTCAGAATTATGAACAGGAGAGAAATATGATTTGGTATAATTTCTTGCTATAGATCAATCCCCCCACACCTCTTTCTTTTTTTATTTTATTTTTTTGATCCATTTTCTGAAATTGGAACATGCAGTGTGTATTTTTTGAGATRTATGTGCATATATAGTGGGTTGTGGGTATAATGGAGACAGTAGTATTATATGGAGATAATCTTAGCATCAGTGGTGTGCATTCATTTTTAACTCTAATCTGAAGGACTGACAGCGCTCTGTCATCCTGGAAGAGTTCAGTTATCCTCTGCATATGTGTTTTTTACTATGCTTAAATGTGTTTTATTTATACTCTAAAAATATGAGTTTTTTCAGAGTGTGATGTTATAATTACTTTTGTTTTGTTTTTGTTTTTTTGTTTTTTGTAATTGCAGTTGTTTCTTATCCTTACTGCTGGTAGCTGCTGTCGTTTGGAAAATCAAACAAACCTGTTGGGCTTCTCGACGGAGAGAGGTATCAGTGACTTTAAGATTATTGTGGTGACTTTAATTTCCRACAAATGAGAGCTTTAATGAACAATCTCACCTACCCGTTGCCCTGTCTGCACAGTTAGATCTCTCTCTGAACGTACCATCTATTGTTTGGAGTTTTGAGGAGGAAAGGAAGAAGAAAATTTCCTTTCCTGGTTAAAAATTACAGAAATCAGAGTATTAAATTACAGACAGCAAAATTGTCTTTCTAGTGGAATATTAAGCTCTCAAATACTGAAAATAGTGCTGTAAAAAAACATTGATAAGTAAAATGAACACCGAATCATATCATCTCAAACTTGGAAGCTATTCTGTTCTCTTATTATTTGCAACTGCTATTAAAGCCTTGAAACAGGCAGCAGGATAGAGCCCTCTGCAAATTCTTTTTTTTTTTTTTTGCCAATATTCTAATTCTAAGCAAAGTTTTAGTGCTTTGATATGAGTAGTTTTGTCATTAAAATCATGGCACAATTGAAACTGTTCAGTAAATACTTATATACAAGGTCACCTTACTCTTTTGAAGTGTAAATTGGTATCATTTATTTGGGCAATTGAGTCTAAATATTTGTTCTTATTTTTATTTTACAACTGATTAAACTTAGATGAGATTAATCCGAGGTTTGTGTTGAGTGCTGTATATAAACAGCGTGATTCAAACAACATATACTGATATTCGTTGTGCTTAATTTTATTCTTATAAAGAAAAGTCCTCAAACATTATTGTTTTCCCTTGAGGCATCTGATCTTGATAATTTTTAGAATCTTCTTGCATAATCTAAATTTCTTAAACAAATTAAGCAAGCCAAATCTTGGTCTAATTAATTAATTTTTCCTAGTATACTGGCACCCTGATGGTTTACTAAATTTCCTCCCCACCCCACTGCAATTGGAAATCTATTGCAAGTCTATGAGTTCTTTAAAAGAGTTAGATAACTCATTTACCAGTTTCCTTCAATTGAATTATAGTGTACTCATGCCCAGGCTTAGTTTTGCAGTACTACAGAGAAAGATGATACAGCTTTAGTTATTTTGTTTATATATTATTTAATTCATGTGAATATTATTAAATATATTTTTTGATTAAAGTGGTCATATATCTATTAATACTTGCAAATTATTTGCAAATTATTTTAAAGCTCATTAAAAATTCATTTGAATTTGTCTCTGCATTTAATTCGCTAAAAATAATGTTTTGTAGCTTTGTACTGTGACCAAATGCAGCAATTTTTGTTTGCATTTCTGGTGTTGATCAGATGATTTTGTTGACAATTTTAAGTTCATTCATTTAAGTTCATTGTCATTGTTGACAATGAATGAGTTTACAGATTTAAGGACAGTGTTTTCTGTCATAGCCCTCCAACATTTGAGAAATGTTTTTTGAAAATATAGTCTCTAAGCATTTTGGAACATGTCCCCATAGGAAGAGATTTTAGAAAATTTCCAATTTTTATTTGCCTGATATCATAGGAAGTATCTGTAAGTTAGTATGGTAGCTCATATGAGCTACCATAAATGCAACATAACTCTGTATTATTTCTTTTGGAAGAACAAAATAGAAATACTTGGAGGTTGACTTAAAATGTTCAGAAATTTTTGCTTCAAGATGATTCATTATTTTTCTTGAATATAGCTAGTGAAATTTTGTTGTCTTTCATTTCGGAATGTTTCTTGGAACATTTTGAAACAAGTATGTGTTTTCATATGTTTTATGTAAGGCATAAAACTGCATCTAGAGTGTGGCAAAGTTGTGATTTGTAAAAGCTTGAGCAAATGGCATTTATTTTCTTTCTCTTGCTGCTTATCAATGCCAGTCATATTGAATATTAATTTTCAGTCAAACTCCACGTACTGTTCTCCATTGTTCTAGATCAGCAGATGTTGGTTTTGTAGGTAGCACATACTTTAAGGTTTCAGAATAAAGAGTGAATTATATAAGTAACACATTAATAGAAGGATCAGTCTATCATTGATGAGAACTCCGAAGTACCTATGGCTAAAGCCTGCCCATTTAGACTGACAGGCTTTCCAGTTCTTTCATCATACTTGGAACACAGGCACATTTGACTGTTTAGGTACTACCTTCCTTATGTATACTACCTATAATGGAACAAGAAATATATCAGAAAGATAAACAAAAGTGAAAAACTGTGTTAATAATTATTCATCATTATTGTTCTTCTCAGTCTGTTTTCTACAAGAGGAGAGCCGTACTATTCAGTTCTTTTGATCTTTTAGTAATGATTTTTATTAGACTGTTAAGGTAATCATATAATTTTTGAGGTATTCGTAGATTCCTCTGTGTATTTGAAAATTCAGAACCTTGTCCTGTTTTGCCTTCTGACCATAATGCTTGGCTAAATTGGGTCATTGCTGATTTTAGTTAGAGGTGTGGCGTCAATCCAGCTCCTTGCAAAAGAAGAGAGAGCTGTTTGCCTTATGTAGAAGGAATGTCTCCATTTTCCCAAAGATTTAGAAATATTCCCTCCAATTCCTGCCTAATATTTTGCCCAATGAACAAACATTTATCTTCGGCTGTCCAGACAAGTTCCCAAATCTTACTGAGTAGTTCACTTGAATTTAGGATCTACTATGTAAATAGTAAAAGAATAGTGTAAGAAATTATTTTATATACATGTTAAAAGTTCCAGGTTATTTCTTCCAGCAGATACTAACTGGTGCTTGTCAATATTGAATTAAATTTCTCTTCTTCGTAGTCACTGTCTTTTTGATTAGTTTTTTAAATTTTTTTACATATTGTTTCTCATCTTTTTCTTAGATTGCTCTCTGTTAAGATGTACTTGATCTCTTTTTCTAAGTCTATTTGAACATCTATATTTATACTTTAACTCTTGGCTGAACTTTTTTTCTTCTTTCCTGACTTCTGAAAAGGCAAGAAACAGACGATAGACTCTCTCACCTTATACCATCTAAGTTATTCACCTTGTGCATTGAAAGAAAATAGGAAGTCCCATTTCTTTTGTTTCATGATTCCAAGAAGATCAATGAAATATTGAAGAGGAGAACATGAAGAACTTCCTGCCTGGCATCCCTTGACCCCCCCAAACAGATCAGTAGCATTTAAGAAATGTTTATAAGAAAGACTGGAAATATTGCTCATCTGAGAGAGCTTGATCCTTGAAAGGATTATTCTTATGGAATCATCCTGCTCGTGAAAAAAATCTGAAGGATTTGGGAACATTCTTACAGATACCGAGCTCCAAACTCTGTGTGAAGAGCAGGATATTTATATACATGTGGGAATAAACAGAGGGTGATATATATTCATTTGTCAGATAAATTAAAAGAGTTCCTAAGCATTTGAGGTTTAGAAACAAAAAAGCATTTTTAGAACAGTCTTGTACTGCATAAAATCTTAGATATGTACTCTAGGTTTTAAAATCTTTCATCCTTCTTTTTCCTTCAGAGACTCACAAATCTTTCTAGCAGTACCCTTCAGTGAAATTTCAGTTGTTAGCTGACAGGATGAAAAACTGAGAGCTGTCATTTTCTCCCAAAAGATTTGTTCGACCCCTCTCATATTTTATACCCAGAATTCACCAAGAGCGCATCCATGACATTTCAATCTGACCCTCTCTTTTTCTTATTTATACAACAACAGCAAAAAAAGATGTATCACTTARATTCACTAAATAAGAAAGTGGAAGAGAACGTTTATTTTCTTTCTGTATTCAATCTTTTGTTGAGAATGGATACAAGAAGATCTGTTCCTAGATCATATTATAGAAAAGCTTGACAGGTTGTCTGCCAGTCTTGTAGTGGCTCAAAGGTTTTGTCCCATGAATTGCTTCCAATCGAAAGGCACCACATTATGGATAGAATTTGCATCCAGAAATTTTCCCATGAATAGTATCCTGAATGTTTGTTTTTCCTAACAAGATTACAGTGAGGTCACTCGCATAGCTCACATGAATGGGGCTAGAATCTATTTGATCTTGGCAAATACTTGTCTTTCATTAGGTGAAGCAGTTGCTGGTGATGTAGTCTCTGTACTAGGAGTTCAGCTAGTTGTTTTAGAGAGTCACACATGCTGAAATATCGTGATGTTTGCTGTCATTGACTGACTTGCCCTCCCTCCCCACACAGAGACACACACACAAAATACACTCATGTGTCAATACTTGTGTCTGTGTTGGTTCAGGTTGATAAAATTAAAATGCAATTGTACATTCCTATTAAAACCCCCTTTTTACCTACTCCTATAATTACACACTAGAAAGGATGTGTGTATCTTAAAAAGATGACTTAGGCTCTTTCTTCCTCATGTAACACACTATATGTCTCCTGAAAAATGAGGAAATAATGCATGATTGCACATTTATGTAAAAATGTTTGAAAGCACCATATTATAAGTGTAAAGTGCTTGCCTAACTTTAAAGGTTAATATCATTCYGTTATTGGAATTTTCATATTTATATATAGAATTTCATTATACAGTCAGCTGTGCACCATTTGCCTGCCTGAAAGAATAGCACACACAATCATAAAAACATGAGCCTGGAGAGAATGCTCACTTTATGCAGTGTGTGGGTGCCACACAACTTATTGCTTCATTTTATTCGATAAGCTTATGTTTGATTAAAAAAAAAAAAAATCTTTCTAGACTTAATTTTAATATCAAGGTAGTTTTATTCTCCTGAATATTCAAAGATTCTTAAAAACACACAAATGAAACTGAAGTAGACTGTTTAATAGCAGTAACAATTCATGTAATAGGTCTAAGCTCATTTCTGTGGTAACCCTTATAAGAACAAGTCCACTTATGTCAATTGTGCTAATGAATGTAGGCAATACATGGATTCCAGATAGAGCTATTTTGCTGTATATTGTAAGGACATTTGTTTTTTAAAAATATTCTTTTCATAAAAGACAATAATGGCTTTTGGTATATTTAGCACAGTTTATGGAACATGTTTATCATAGGGAAATTAATATACATGGAGCATAATGTATTCTCAAATACCAAAAAAAGTATTTAAGGGAGTACTTTGTACATCTGTGCATTTCAATATGGGCAAGGGAACACCGATGGTAAATGCAAAGAATTGAAGAAATATTCATATGTATAATTGAAGTACTCAATTGCATAATATTATTAATGTGTGTAGGTGTCTACAGGATTATGCACTTTGTATTTAAAACGTGTGAACCTTTCATAGCACTTTTCTTTGTGGCTTCTCCTCTGTTGCTTAGCAAATACCTTYCAAGTCTGTATGTACTTAGTCATAGGCTGTGTGAGTAATCCCACTAAAGTCAAAGGAGCTATTCACAGGGCCAGAATCTCAGCTTGTTATATTGCTGTAGCTCTTTTGAAATCAATATAGCTGTGACTGCTTATATCAACTGAAGAGCTAGTTTTACTGAGGGATAGCTAAAGGTATTTATTTTAGGCTGACTTTTTCTGCCTTTCCAATCTAAAATGTAGGTATCTTTCTGAATGAACCTCTCRGGGATCTGTGCCTAGTTAGCACACTAAGTCTTGTCTTATGGATTCCTCTGAAGTCAGCATTTCTAAATACTCTACATTGTCRTCTCTATATGTATTATAATTCTAACGTCATGGAAGGTATTAAATGTAATGATGAAGACGCTAAAGGTGCTTATAGATGGACTGCTCCGTGTTAAAGTCAAAGCTTARTATATTTCAAATGTAATGGCCAATGCAACTGGATATGTGGTATGTATGTATACAAATATTTATAGATATGCTTTTACATGCATACATAGGTGTATATGCTTATGTCACGAGGAACCCAGGAACACAAAGTATACAGYAGAACTTTGGGCTAGAAGAAGTCTTTAAAGGAAGCTTAGTTACACAATACTTTCTGCAAAACTTAAGAGTAGCTATTCTTTTTCAAGTATATAATTACACAATGGTGATCTTTTCTGGAGCTATAGGTTTTATTGTTCCTACAGTTCACATAGAATAGTTGAGAGTTAATGTGAACTAATATAAAGGAAGCTCATTACATTTATTTTCCACAGATAATTAATAATTTATACATAACCTTTGGCTTTCCTTTCATCTATGAGTATTGACAAAAGTCACATAAAATCATAGTATGTGTGGAAAGAATGCTTTGAAATGCAAAATTTAATTAAAATTAATGTAATGTTATTTTAGGACAGTTGTGTAGTTGAAAAAGTACTATAGGGAATATGAATATTTGAATAGATCATTATTTTTAACTGTCCTGCTCTTTATACACAAGTCATTTCTGGAAAACAGAAAATACCATTTCTGTGGTATTTTGGCTGGAATTTATTGGATTCAGTGCACCATTACAGTCAGTTATATTATAATATCAATAAATTACTCTAGACTGTTTTACCAATCGATTGAAACACATGTAATTAATAAAAATGAAACCACAATAAACCTTGTAGCTTGAGCTTTTTCAGCTTTCCGATGCTCCTCATAAATTTTGAAAATCCTAATTAATTAGGCTTATCACATCTAAATAGCTGGAGTCTCTTAGTCTTTTATATTCTGTGCAGCCACCGTTTGAAATGCAATTGTGGAGGAGGCAGACAGGGAATAGCATGTCCCAGGCAGTAGAAACTTAGCTTTGAAAGGCTATCATTTGCTTACTGGGGTGTATTTGCATATTGATTCACCACTTTGGCCATCAGTTTCCCCATCTGTAGACATAAATCAGTTAAATAGGTCATCTTTATGTGCTTTTAATTAAAGATAGTGCTGGGTTTTCCTTTCTTTCCCAATAATCCCACTTGTCCTYACGCAACTTATTTGGGTAATTCTCYCTAGGCACAAAAAGTGAGTAGTTTCCTTATTGGTTGGGTACATTGTTACTAACTGGATACATAAAAATATGCATACTAGGAATACAAAAATCATCTATACCTTCCCAAAGTTAAAAGAACGTATTTCCAGAAGATAATGGGCACAGACTRCAAAAATATTATATATAACCTATGTGTAATTGAGTCCAAAATAGTATTGAATCATCATTCTGTGATATTTATTCTCATGAGCATTGTGTCATCTATGTAATCTAAAATAATTGTATTTTAATCAAGCTAAAATACAAAGGAATGGTTGATAATATGAAGATGAACTGAATGAAATA
Organism: Nothoprocta perdicaria; assembly: GCF_003342845.1. Lineage (NCBI taxonomy): Eukaryota > Metazoa > Chordata > Aves > Tinamiformes > Tinamidae > Nothoprocta > Nothoprocta perdicaria. Next base: position 6,986,359 of record NW_020455976.1, read on the forward strand.
GTGTGAATGTGATGTGCACAGGAGAGACTGGTCATCTCTTGACCCTTGTAGTTTTCAATGGCATGAATTATGCTAACAATTAGCTATAGTTAATATTCAAATGCATAATTAATATACTTGCAGCTAAAAATGATAGCCAGAATTTTGTTGGAGCTTGGTTCTTTTACCTGGTGTCTGTACGACTGTTTTTTTTCTCTTGTTCTTTAAGCTAATCTTAATGTCTTGATATATATATATGTGCTTAATACTTATGCAATTCTAAATCATGATGAATGCAAGTATTCATCTTTCTTCATTTTGAGTGAATGCTTTAGCACTACCCATTAGTAATATTTCTGAACATGTCCTCTTTTCTGCTCACATGGAGAGCAGGTCCAAATTTTGATGTTATTAATGACTAAATCAACCATGCATGAAACGGGCAAGTTTTACCTCTGGTTAGACCATCAGATGCCGTGAGCTGGTGGAAAGGCCCTGGAAAGCAATGAACATAAATTATTTCTGTGGAAAGGGAGGAAAGGAGGAGCCAGAGACAGGGTCAGTAAATTCCCAAAAAAACATCCTTGAGTAAAAAAATAATTTGTTTGTATGTACTTTAAAAAAAAAAAAAAAAAAAAAAAANAAAAGGAAGATTAAAAGCCTAGATGTATTTTCAGGAATACAATCATATGAGAAGAATATGCTTTTATTCCAAGCTATGGTAATAGTCCTTTTGAATGTAGACAAAGCATTTCATGTTTATACAGCTTGGCATTATAAAAACTTTAACAGTCTATTACATGATACTCTTATAAGCTAGGTAAAAAAGCATTGTCATGAATAAGTAGCTGTAGAATAGGTGCAAAATTGGTCAGAAAAACATCCTTAAATGTTCATTGTGGTTGAATAGAAGCATTAACTACTGGTTCTGCAAGGATTTATCATACTGCCAGTACTTTTTACTCTAAAAACACTGTAGTGTTTTTATTAATGGCCTGAATTATTAAATTTGAGAGTATATTTATTAAATTTGCAGATACTAGAAGCTGGAAGACTGCAAGTGTGTGTAGGCAGGATTAGAGTAAAATAATCTTTACAAACTGCGGAAAATGTGTGTTTTGCTATGTGTAAGCATCTTTGCCTGGTAGAAATAATATTGCTCACAGGAAGAGCATGAGGAAAACTGAGTGTGTTACCAGAATTAATCAGTGGCTTAGAAAAGGTTCAGAAGCTGAGCCTGAATTCAGCYGAATTCAGCATTACCTAGTTACAAAATATTACTGGGCAAGAATAATATCTCTAGGATATCTAATTATTTTGCTATAGTGAGCATTAGTATGGCCTTAACTGGAGCACTTTATTTGGTTTAGAAGCTCCAGTTCCAAAAAGGTGCAGAGCATCTGGAAAAGTTCAAAGGAGAAACAACTGAAAAATACAGCTGTAGATATTGTCTAGTGTAGGAAAAAGAACACAGAGATGTGGTTAGCAGTACCTCGAAGCTAGAGAATGGAGCAAAACATTTGCCATATCTCTAGAACAAAGCTCCGAAAAGTGGCATTTCTGTTGCAACAAGAAATATTCGGGTTTCTTTTTTTTTAAACTCAGCATGACCAAACACCCTTTCGCAGGTCCCTGAGTTGTGTTCTTACAGAATAATTTTGAGACATTGAAGGCACTGGCAAGTGCTGTAATGGTACCTGCATTTCCTCATTAAACACTATTTTAAAGTCTTGATGAATTTGATGTTTCTACTTGCATTGGAAAATTGTTTCTGAAGTGATAATGAAGGAAAATAATTAGCTGAAAGTTTTTGTTTTTTATTTTTCACTGAGGAGACTTTTAAGTGGCAGTATTATAACTAAATGCTTTCTTCTTTATAAATCTCTCAGGTATCATCTCTTTGATGTTATTGATGGCACATATCATGTTTGGAACTTTCAAAATTTCAGATATTAGAAAGTAGTCTCAAAACTGGCCAAGCATTTCCATTTATGATGCACAGAATTCTTAGCAAAGGTAGAAAAATACTGTGTCTTTGTGAATCAAATTTTTGCATTCCTCTGYTCTGTAGCAGAGAACTGATCTATCTTGCAGGTGACATGAATACATATTTTATTACTTTAGAATGGGTAGTTGTTTGGTAACATGGAGCTACCATAAATAAGGCATACTTCCTTCATATAGTTAATTATTTACATATAAGCTGTTCAATTATGGTRTTTGGGCCATTATTACTTTTTGCACATGCTATTGTTTTTCCATGTTGCTTATGCCTGAAAAATGAGTGAGTAGTTTAGATAGAAAATCTGGATCAAGTACAGTATGACAAGAGAGCTAAATTACAACCTTATTAAATTAAACTTTCAATTGCTTTACCAATTGAAATGCATGTAATTAACAAGTGAATACAGTGCTTACTGTTTGATTTTTATTTTGTTTTTCATTTATCTGCTTAAATGGAAATAATGTTAGGTCATAGAAGCTATTCYTGAGATCCTTTTTGACAAAGATACTTATCTGCAACTGAAAATCTAATTTTTAGTTGGAAGCAAGCCAGCTTCATTTACATAAAGCTTCTTTTGATGGAAGGTGTTTTACCTAGATTGCTAACAAAACAGGGTATAAAAAAATATAGTCTAGTATAATAGCAGTAAATAATTTTTTTCAAGTAGTTGATACAGGCAAAAATTCAGTGCCAACCAGTACAGTTCTCATTCGTAGCTAAGACTTGCACAGAAGAGTTAATATCCCTCTCTTTTGCTCACGTCTAGCTCAGGACAGTCTGATATCATAATTTTGAAAAGTTTCCATTATCTTAAAGGRTCATTCTCTAATCTAGATATTTTACGGGGTCTCGTTTTTGCTACTGGTTTGAGTATTAGCTTTACTTTTTCATTTCATCCCAATTCTTAACCTCTATAAGCACCCTTGTACAACTCGGGCCTGCTGCCTTTCTGCATTCAGTGCAGATATCCATATGTCACGTGACTTCTCATTCTAGGAGWCCTTTGTGCAGACTGGGAGGAAATTGCTTTGTTTTAATTTCATTTTTGTAATTAGTTTTTCCTCTCCTTTGCCTTTTTGGGACAGTGACTGTGGGATATGGTAAAGGAGTTATGGAAGAAGTCAGTAGGCTGCATGGCATCCATGAAGATGAACAGATGATAGATAGGGTATTCTTGGAGACCATACAGCTACATGCAGTGGAATTGCCGGAGGGCTCTGCAAAGTAGGACATCCTGACACTGTAGTAACACTGGAAACTGGCCACTCCTCATAACAGGAGAAGGAAGGCTCTTCCTGAAGACTGCAATTGAGGACCAGGTTTAGTGCCTTCCAGGCTGAGGAGGAGCTCGGTATAGCTTCAAGGGATGCAACTGGTCCMACAGACCCTGTGCCTTGCAAGAACACCTGGAGAAATGGAGGTGGAGAATGATAGTTGTGGGTGCCACTCTGCTGCCGGAGGTGGAGGTAACTATCTGTCAATTCGACTTCTTGTCTAGGGAGGTTAGTTGCCTCCAAGGGACTCATCTATGAATTATAATACAAAGACTGCTAGGGCTTGTCTGTGCATCAGACCATGACCCTGTACTACTTTTACATGTGGACGCTAATGACACCAAGGGCAAATTAAATACTGTCAAACAGGATTTCAGAGCTTGAGGGATGGTGCTCAGGAGTCATTTTCTCCAAGTCTCGCCTGTGAGGGGGAAGAATGGGAAGAAGTATAGACAGATTTTCCAAGTTAACCACTGACTGTGCTGCTGGCACTTGCAGCTAGAAACTGAAACCAGGATTTTGGTTCCTACAACTGTGGGACCCTATTTAAAGATCAATCTCAGATTTAGAGAGATGGGTCCCATCTCATTAAGAGTGTTGCACATGTCTGCCAACAGGATGACCAGCCTCGTAAGGAGGGTTTTAAACTCAGAAAGATAGGATAACGGAAGAATTATAGAGAAAGGATGTGTGGCAAAAGTCAATAATGAGGGATGTACAGGTATAACTCCACCTACATTTGCTGCTTTTTCTGGTTCTTGCTGGAGATAAATAAAGTTTTGAACAGATAAAATTGCTAAAAGGGAATTGCTATAGGGGCTATTAACTCACTTAGAAACTATTAACAGGTTTTCTTTTGACTTTAGTGGGATTTAAATTTTATTCTAAAATTATTTGGCTTGCTCTCCTCAAGATATCATTATAGCCACCACTATAGTCACAGTGTTGTATTTAAGCCTTTTAGCTTGTAATGAAAGCTGAGAGTGGAAATATGATGAAATGTGTGCGCTGTGAGTTACATGTTGTAGCTGTTCTGCAACTAGCTCTGATATATTTTCCAGTAGGTGAGTATGGTTGCCTTGAAGAATCCAATACAGTTTGTATTTCACACCTTTCATAAATCACTAGTTTTATTTTAAATAGATGAAAAAAATCTGAAAATAAAAATCTTTTTTTAAAGATTGAGTTCAATTTTCACACCTCAATATGCTATAAAATCAGCTTTTGACCTTGACATATTCTTAAAATATGTACATAATTAAGAGAAAAACAGAAAAAGATAAGAAAGTAAAATAGTTTATGAAAGACAATACATTAAARGATCATTTGTTTAATAATTGTATTTTGACTTGGAAAAATGTAGCCCCTCACACACTCATGCACACAGTCACACGTTTTTCACATAATAGTTTCCTTAATGGTGCTTGTGTGCTTTTGATATTCATGGGCAACTTTTGGAAGTTCTGGAGAGTTTCATTCACATTTTAGGTGTCAAGCATATTTAATATGGCTCACTGATGTAGAGTTTCTTCTCCAAGATAAATATTTGTTGAATCCCAAGGGAAGATGCCTTTCATGTTGAATGACTGACACTTGTGATAACAATGAGGTAAGTTGTGAAAATTGAAGTATGTATAATCTTGTCTTGTAGCAGGTTATTGTTAGATTTGTGCGAGGCCAGCGTAGTTAGTACCATTCTCTGAGGAGATGGCCTAGCTGTATATATTGGGCTCAGTGGCTAGGTAAGGGAAAAGCATGCCTTCCTAGTGTCCTAGGGAGTTAGGAGGGTACATTTTTTTCAGAGTGGMAACTTATCATTATAAGAGTGGCATTTTCTTTGGACTTCACTTTGTAGTTGAATCCTAAAAAAACAAATATGGAAAATTACACATTTATTTTCCTTGCAGGATATTGGCATCAAATATCATTGCCCAGAAGTAGTAGTGTTGCTGCCTAAATTTAGAGAATTAATTCTCTAAATGTCTAAACTCTCTCATACCTAAATTTAGAGAATTAATTCTATTGCCTATGTGTGAAGAGAAGGATATGCTTTACTAGAACATGTGGACCTGCTGGAATAAACACACAAATTCTGGCACCTGAAGTTTTCTGCCTTGATTTCAGATAATAAGAAGATTTTGAGTTTTCAGTTTATTGAAAATAATGCTATCTTTCTCTGGAAATCTAGATTTATTTGCATCGTCATGCTATTGCAATGTTTCTTTTCATATTTAACTKCATTGGAGTCACACCTAGTATTTTGTTAGTTAAGAGTATGCATGCTTGCTCTATCTGCCATTTATTCAAAGAGCTGCCAGAATTAAAAATTAGCTATGGAAAAACTTTTTCATGAGAAGTCTCTCCAAATAAGTTGTAGGATTTTTGGGTACCCTTGTTTTCTTACACTATTAGTCCCTGCCAGGAAATATGCTAAGAGCTTGTAATGGGCATATTAATCCATTTCATATATTTTCTCTTTCACCCTCCTAATTATGAATGAGTGACTGTTAGGTCTTTTCCCCCAATTTCTCTTTYCCCTCATGTCAAATATATCGGTTTCTCTTTTCTGTTGTTCATTGTTACTTATTTTTATTCTGTTTTGCTTGTACTCTCAGATATTCTTATGAAACACATCTCAGCTGCATTGTGTTTTTTGTTAAAATTGGCACTTCTGAAAGGTTAGGTTTCTGCCTCGTGGCTTTTGTACTTGAACTCAATTGTCAAAATGATTTCGCTAGATTGACGACTCTTTGGAGCAAGCATTGCTTATGCCTGAGTACACTGTTGGGACATTATAAGCATCAAAGATTGAACTACCCCTTGATGAGGAAAATCACCGTACAAAAGATTTAAGAAGACAAGAAGGGACAGAGCAAGAAAGTGTAAGGATGGAGAGAGGAGGTAGTAGCAAGATGATATTTCCTTGTGGCAGGAACACCCTTGCCACACTAGGCCAAGGCAGGAGAGGAAATGGGAATCTGAGGGCTCTTAACTTCTCTTTATAAATATAGATGCACATGAGCATCTAGGGCTCTTGTCATTGCGTAGGGCACCCTTACAGTGCTCAACATTCAATGAGTTGAGTTGGATAGTACTTCTGAGCTTCTACTCTGAGCAGTCTGGGCAGGCCATGGTTTATTACCCACTCAAAGACTGGACATGAAATCAAGTACGGAGAAGTTTTGATACAAAGGAAGCTGTAGAATAATCTTAACTGGGATGTAAATGGTTAAAAGCATACACTATCAAAAAGGTTGCAAGATATCAATAAAGCACAAACTTCATAAGGTATCTTTCAGTGCATCTGTAAAGGATTATACCTTTAATTCTTCACAAATATTTCATTTGCTGGAATAGCTGTCTGAAGTAAAAGGAACAACTGTTCAGATCCCCAGATGGTTATTTACATTTGACATTTTTTTAATTTAAAAATATCTACAAGCAGGATTTTATTAATGCTTTTAATTTAAAAAGTTGTCTCCTCATTATTGGTACATACAGCAGAACGAGAAGCAATGCAGAAATTGAAAAAGCAATCTGTAATTTATGGCTTAAATAAGAAAAAAAACAGATGCAATCTATTAACAGGAATTTCAGATGCAGCCAGTAAGTTATTTCTTTCAAGCCAGTACATTTTTGGTGGAGTCTGAGTGAATAAGAAAGACTAGGGAAAACAAAACGACAACAACAACAAAACCTTCTAATATCCCMATAGACTGAGGAGTTGCAAAAATATCAATAAATAATGTTTAAGCTTTTACTTTGTACCCCTGTGGATAGCACTCTTAAAAGGGTTCTGCATTTTGTGATATTAGTTGACTGCATCAGATTGAGAAGGCAAATAAAGGACTAAAACATTCAACCTCTTTCACCCTCACCATCAGGGCTTTTTCTGTTCCATATTCTCATTTATTTTTCTTGGAAAAGAGTATTAAGATTCAAAGCCAGGTTGAATTCTGAATTTAGTACCAAGGYTGATTCCATTTCACTGCATATTATATCCAATACATGTTCAGTAGCTTGGGAGAGTGTCAGTTCCCTCTTTTTATTAGATTTTAAAGTTGCCATTTACAACTTTAACTTTATTAATATTGTTTTCATTTTTGTGTGTGTGTTCTTATTTTTTTTAAAGAAATATGGAAGTACAAGTCAAAAATAAAACTGTATAGGAGGGGAAATATTTCAGCAACTATGATTATGATAATTATTCACTAATGTGCCTATAGAGTAACAATTGCATTTAACAATATATCTATAAAAATTCTCAGTATTCTTCTTAAATTATTTCATTTTACAACTAAAACTATACATGACATGTGTTTTATATAATAACATAAATCTSTGGCATTTATGCATCAAATCTACCTGCAGGTTACATCAAGAGAACAGGCAATAATACTTACTGGTCTTGCTTTAATTCCTTTGCTTGAGAGGTTTTATCTAGTGATGTAGAGTTCCTTTTATATGTGTGTATATATATATATGTATGCATATATACACACATATATATACATACATATATATTTTATTGTATAGCATCTTTAGAAGAGTACGAATCAAAGTTAYGTGTGCAGCAGACATTTGAAAACCTTAGGCAGTATTTCATGTTGTTCAGTATTACTTTTGGCATGTGTTTCTTCYGATTTTAAACCTTTAGAATGAAATCTATGCATATTTGTCACGTATTTCACAACTTTCAGCTATTTTGAGAGACTTAACATTTTACATTCAGCACTAATTGACATTTTTCATTAGTATAGAGGAATGGACTTAGTCTTGTCAGGTAGTGTTTTGGGGTTTGTCTCTTAACAGTGAATAGTTTTGGCTGTGCACTCTTGAAACCTTGAAATCTTGGCATCACGGAAGCCTAAAGACATGTTTATCCTTAAAATGGGACATATCAAAGGCAGCAGAGAGACAATTTAGCCGTAGTCCCCAGACAATTTGCTTTGTAATCAGTGTTCATGTCCYGTTACTTGCTTAGTTTCTTTTCTCAATTGCCCACATTCGTACCAATTGAGTTGCYTGTAGCAGAGAATTGTGTATTGTACCCTTAGCCCAGAATTAAATAAAAGCATCTTGAAAGGCTCATGAGATTTGGATTCTCTGCCAATATCAGGGCTAATGTCCTCACTACCGATCACATCATCGCCAGGCATATTTAAAATAGCAACACTATAAAAACAGAACTCTCACATCATTATAAATGATCACATTACTCATTGTTAGGCAGGACAAGAGCTGATCTAGTACTCTTCGTCCCTTTAATGGAGCTCAATAAAACATCATCATCTCAGTTTCAGAGAATATACCTTAGTAAGAGGTGTGTGAATAAGAACAATTCTGTGCAGCAGATGAACACTAAAAGCTTCTGCGTTTTTAGTTTTCGGGAAGAGGGTTGTTTATTTCAGGTGATTAGAAAGGCAAAAACGTTTTATGCCCTTACTGCAAAGTTAACAAAGCGTTATATTGCCACCTGGCCATCTGTTGCGAGAAAACGGTTGTTATTTTCAGTGATGCTGCCTTGATGCAGGTTTTTTTTTTAAAACTTTTGAATCTTGTGTCAAGTATTATGCAAAGTGGCATTTTCTCCAGGGTGTTTTAGTTGAAAAATTGCTGATTGTTTGTGCATAGCTATTTGCTGTACACACTGTGTGCTCACATACGATAACAGTTGCATTTTATACATATATTAAATTGTTTTGGAAGTACCTACCATTTTTTCTCAACATTATGTAAGGCAAACCTAAGCAGTTACATTTTCCAGGAATCAGATTATGTAGGCTTCCATCCAAGATGCTTTGCCAATTCTTTCATCCTCAGACACGTACACTCTTATCTTTCCTGGGTCCCTCCCTAATTGGCATACAGTAATGTGGTTGTTTCTGTGTTGATGTTGTTCTGCTAGAGGCTGTGGCATCTACTCAGGTGTAGTTAATTGCAGTATAATTATTCTACAATTTATCTATTTTTAATTAGCAGTATCATAAATATAAGATATTGACATATATAAATATATATATGTGTGCGCATACACATATAGAAGGTATGAGAGAGTGTGTAATTGATGTGTTTCAATTCTGAACAACTTGTACTACCTTTTGTTCCTGGACATAGATAAACAGTATGTCAGTTTATCCTTGAAGAGAATTTTATTTTCTCAGGTAGAGGAAAAATTGAGGATTAATGTACCACTGTAAATCTATTAATCCTCTGCTTTTTTCTGTAGTTGTGATGATCAAAAGGACACTTTAAATATCCCAAAAGAATGGAAAAAGCAAGTTATGTTTGTCAAAATTCTGGAAGCAAACCCCAGTTTTTCCTCTTGCTGCCCACTAAGAGGAAATACTGTAAATGGTCTATTCAAGAATTACACTTTTTTTGCCAGATCTGAACTCCTTTGTGAGGATTATACAAGGTGAACATATGTGGAATATTGCTACCAGCTTGCATTGTTTGATAAATCCAGACAGGCAGAAGAATGCTGGTGGCACAAAGTCTAGAGACTGGTGTTTCTTCTGGGTAACACAAAATCTACCTATATTGAGCTACAAATGCCAGTGAGATTATTACACAAGTTCTTGAATCATATTTTTTTAACTATTACATGATAATTCTATATGTAGTTGGCAGTAAATTAAATGATTTTGTGATTTCTGTGAATATTTACATCTGTGCATATCTATGCACATTCTTCATATGCATGTAGAAGAGAGATAAACCAAGAGATTTCCATTCATAGCAGAGGGAAAAAGATGTCCTTTTTTTCACTAAGCATCTGACTTCTTTTATATATACTTTTATATATACTTTTATATGCTGGTAGACCATTGCAGCTCTCTTGTAGCTCCCTGCAGCCCAGCTGTGGTTTGGGTCAGGTCCTGCCAGTTCATCCTTTTGCTGTGCAGAAGACGTGAGCTGGTGTTATTAAGCAGACTCTCAGTGCCAGTCTCAAACTTCTTGGGGTTTCCTATCACACTGGGCGACCAGAAATCACTATCACTAATGAACTATGAGAGGAAATATGATAACTTTAAAGGAATATTTTCTAACTTGTCACTGCAGAGAACAGTCTTATGAATTTTCGCCTGAGGAAATRGAAATCGTGTGATCTTTCTGTCTGTAGCCTCTTAAAATTTGAAATCAGTTGGCTGGAACAGAAAGAAAAAAAAAGGGGTGTGAAATCTGAGATTTCTGCAACATCAGGAAAATCAGTAGATGGACAGAGCTCAGAAACCCATCCTACTATGGACTAATATGGAAAGATCTGCACGCCTACACATATTATCTTTAGCAATAGCCAGCAAGCCAGTCTGTGCTTAGATACTGCCCAAGCAATAACCAGTTCCTAATGACCGACCAAGACAGTGCTGGACTTTCATACTTTATATTGTTATGCACAAAGGGAGAGGTAGAGATAGGGGATGAAAGATAAATCTAAAGGAAAGACAGTTTCATTAGCTGTGCTTTAATGTAATTCTTGTTATATCTTCTCTGTCTGTGTTGTAGGATGCTTTCCATATAGCATGTGGTTTGGCTGTTGAAATGGCAGGTTTCTCTAAGGAGAAATTACGTGGCTTGTAGTTTTGATAAAAATTCCTGAAATGAAATAACAAGGGCTTTTTTTAGAGCAGTGATTTATGTATTTATGATTTTCACTTGCAGTAAGTGTAGAGGATTTGGACTGTGACAGCATCTTTTGCATTTTATGGGGGTAATTTCTATTAATATAAATGAAATGAATAAAAATGCCTTAGCCTGCACTTCCTTGGTGGTCTCAGTAGCCTTTTGCTGAAAGGCATTGTGCAGCATCAAAGTTATTACAGAGAGTTTAACTTGCTGCTGTGATTTCCTTGCAAAGTTCTAGGACATCCTCTTGCTTATTCATCTGAGACCTCCTTTATTCCTCTGAAAGATCAGAGAGAATCTGGAATTAAATCAAACTGCTGAGTAAACTGGCATATCTTGGAAATACTTAAGGTGCTGGGTAAATTCATCAGATTCTGTTAGCAAAATATTGTTGAATACTTTTCATTAATTTCACTTGTTATTTTATAAGTCATTTAAATTGACAGCTTTGCATTTTCTGTGAAATTATCTTTCACTTGATGGCCTCTGAAAATTTACTTCCACAATATATATGYTTTTAATTAAATTTCATTTTTACTTAACCAAGAAAATTTTTGGACAAGGGATCAAAATGAAATACAAGACTTATAAATAATATATATTCCTATAATATGAACAACGTGAATATAAACCTATGCAACATTTAGCTTTACCTTTGGGAAGCGACTGAACAAACTTTTTGTGTCACTGGCAAAGAACTATAAAAAGAAACACAGCATTTAAAATTGTATTAGCAAATATTATTTGGTAAAGAGAGAGTACTGACAGCCCTCAACCTAGAGTAGAGCTGAATATCAGAGTGTGAGTGTACTCTTGCCTTTGTTGCTACCTGACATGTGAGGCTCAGTGTTGCTGACACCTGGAATATTYCTCCATGCGTTGGTATAATTTTTTTCTCTCAATCTGTTATTGATCATAGAGCCACTTGCCTCTGCAGTCAGCTTTTCCCAAATATTTGTAGCCTGTTTTATTCACTCTTCTTGCAGTACAGCAATTTCATGTCTGTTAGGATTTTCCTCAGCTAACGCTAATTAGAAAAGAGTCAAAGGTGCAAGAGCGAAGTTGAGGCAACCACTAAATGGAACCGAGGCCCATGGAAAATGTAGCTGAGGTTATTTGTTAGGATTTAAGGGAAATTCTCTTTGTCATAGTAGAAAATTTGTCTATGTTTATTATAGCAGAAACATTTATCACTTTGAATCACGAGGGGGAAACTTACATTGTATTAACTTGTTCGTTTAAGTATAGTAGGACATAACCATTAACCTGCCTATCTTAATTATCTGTATCTTAGTATCCATAGTGCRTAAACAAATGAATATTTATAAGACTTGGCATAGTATAGATTCAAAAGATATTTTTGATAGATGACCTCTGTTCTCATGACTAGAGTACTTCATATCTGCAAGTATGCAAAGTAACCCAGTTTGACAGAATTTTGCAAGCTTTCAGTTTATATGACTAGTTTTAAGTTTCTTTGAAACCTTAAGGTAGATTTTGCTCATTGAACTACTATTTTTTTTTTTTTTTTTTGCCCTGCTGCTGAAGTCTCATGGGCCAGATCATCTACAAAAGCCCAGCAGCATAGCTCCTGCAATAGCAAACACTTGGATTCCCCAGTCAGATTTTATTTTAAGTTACTGTGACACACACTGCTCTTGAATAAATGTTTTATTTAAAATGTGTAATTTGTACTGAAGTCTTTTATAATGGATTCGATGAATAATCATAAGGCGAGGACCAGAACTACTAATAGAAAGGTCAAGAGAACATGGCCAATAACGATGTGATTGCGTTGCCACTTTGGGCTGCACACTTTCTGTGGTGCTACTGTTTATCAGGCCTTTTCTACAAGATGGACAGGATCGTAGCTGACACTGCGTGTGTGTTAGATCCTGTCAGAAAGCTTTAACACAGAAATATATTCCGATAATGCGAAACGTAGCACTTAAGGAGTCAAAACACATGAGTTCAGTTTCATCAACATTGAATGGGAAGCATGGACAGCAGCAGCAGATCTAACTTGCAAAGGGTTGGATTGTTAAATGATTTACAATCAGTTACTGCCATAGGCTATAAAAATTAAAAAGGCCTAAGTGCTTCTTTCAGAAAGAGATGCAGAGACTAATTTTACATGAATGCGTATCCTAACAAGATTAGCGGCTTGCTCGGGCATATGAATTGCACTTCTGTTCTTTGCATTGAACGAGCTTGTGTTGTGAGAGTCCTTCGGAGCTCCTTGTGGTCTCAGCCAGGCCTGTACATTCGCCCCATGTTTCCCTCGTATTCCTGGTCTAGTGCTGGACATTGGGAATTTATGTTCTTGGTGTGAATTCTCATTCTTTTATACTTCTATTTTTTTTTCTTTTTAACAAATATTCTCCTCCTAACAATTTYGCATTAGTCCCTAACTAGAGAATGGTAAGAATCTGTTTTTTAACAATATTTTCACTACACAGTATATGCTGTGTTCCTACAATGGTAATGGTGCTGTTAGATTGGCTTCTGTCTCTGCAGCAGTTATGCAAGGAACATTGAATTCTTCTGTCATGGAAGTAAAGATTGATTTTGTATGTTGGCTAATCTATTGATGGTGAAATGTTGAAAATTAGAGATTACTGCAAATTTGAAAAAGTCCATTCTTCTGAAATTTCTTCTTTCTGAAATTTCATAAGATCAAATGCAGCCTGCTGCTTTATGATTTGTGAAGTAATTTGTCTGAAAAATAAAGACATTAAGATTTTTTGTCATTTTAGATGGCTTAAAGGTTTTGCAATATATTATATTTTAAGGGAATCAAACAGAATTTTGTTTTGGACAGATTCTTCGGATTCTTTCCTCCTCCTCCCCAAAGATATTTTCTGAAAGCTAAAACTACACCAAAACATTATAGTTTTATGCCCAACAGGAGTATACTAGTGAACTAACTGTGTTATTGCAGTTAACCATGTATCATTGTTTCCTTTATGTTTATTTCTTACCTGTTAATTCAGGACTAACCTATGTTAGATACTATATTAAAGAAAGTGCAGAATTAATATTTATAACTTTTCTTGAAAACACCAATTTTTTCAATTATTTCCAAGAATTTGATTATCTTGAATAATCTCAACTCAGTTTTTTTGTTGGAAATTAGTATTTTTAATATCCTTTTCTATAGCTCTCTGTTCTTTACCAGATTGTGTAATATTATATTTGCAATAATTGCAAATATATTCAGCATTACAATTTCAATAATTAACAGCAGCAGTTGCGAATGTGTACGTACTTTGGTATCTAGAAGCTGAGCAAGGCTTTACTGAGGGAACTATTTTAGACATCTGTAAAAACAGGCAAATTATTTTCCAAACCACTCATGCTAATTTGTGTGCATGAATGGATAGATTTCTGCATGCACATTTTTCTATTGTCATAAAATTGTTTGGGTGTTAAACCATGCTGGTTTCTCATTCTCCTTCCACTTTTTTCCAAAGAAAATGACAAATAATTTGCTTACATTCTTTAAAATTAAATCAACTTTAGTAACAAGGCAAACTACTGACCTCAATTATTATAAAAAAAGCCTTTACCCTAGAAGAAGGTTCTATGTCTCATGTTCATAATATGGGATAATTTGATAAGAGTTATTAATAATATTTGTTCTTCATAATATTATATTAGTTTTGTATTAGTTTCATCTGATTACAGTTAACTGTATTCATTTCAATAGAGTAGGAAACGTAGAATACTTTAGAAACCTCCTCGTTTGTGCTGTGTTTATTATTGCTATTAACTCAGTTCATCCTTTGTCATTTGGCCAAACTGGGAAGTTTAAATCTTCCATTTTAGACCTTAAAAGAAGTGGTTCAATAGTACAGGAGAAAATACAGAGGCAAAAAGGTATGGTAAAAAAAAAAAAAAAAAAAAAAAAGTGTTCTATTACAGTGGAAACAGTGTAATGAATACAATGGTATTTGAAAGTTAGCTTTAAATCTACCTCAGCAAAATTGCCTTAATTTTGGCTGTTGGATGCTTTCTTGCATCTATCCACATTGATGAAGTGGTTCCTTGCATGGATGAGTTAATGAAGAATGGTGCAAACCGCATAACATTGTTTGACATATATTCCYGTTTTATGGAACATAGTTTAACATGACATTGAACATCTTATTCTGGATCTAGATAGAAGAGGTTTTATACTCATCAAATGTTTTGAGGAGGTGCTTCTCAACTATTAATTTCTGCTGTGCATCCCTCCCTATCAGTTTGATCTTTGACAGAGAAGAGGCCGACTGGCTTATTAGTTGCACATGGAGGTATTCTGTGGTATCTGTCATGTTCAGCGACTCAAGAAGCATGAAAAGCAGCAAATTGCAGAAAGGAGTTTCTCAGGGATAGCTGCTGACTGGCAGCTAATCTGAGAGCACCCTTAGAGATTGACACTTGGAGCATCCCATCTCATCACAGCTACTCTGGT
The DNA here is from genome assembly GCF_003342845.1 of Nothoprocta perdicaria. Classification (NCBI taxonomy): domain Eukaryota; kingdom Metazoa; phylum Chordata; class Aves; order Tinamiformes; family Tinamidae; genus Nothoprocta; species Nothoprocta perdicaria. Next base: position 7,001,702 of record NW_020455976.1, read on the forward strand.
AGGTTCAAGAAGGGGCCTTTTGCTTTTTGGACCATATCTCGTACCAGCACGTTAGGGTATGGCGCASTGTTGCCCACGCTGCTGATGTTCGACGGACCTGCTGGTCAAAGCCTGGGGCATTGATGGTGAGTGAAGGGGTGCAAGAACAGAAATACCATTTCTGCTAGGCCCTAGGATTAATTTCCTTACTCATACCATGAGCAGACTTGTACCCTAACTGCATCCACTCACTTTGGATTTCCCAGAAATAAAATTTAAAAAAAAAATCTGCTTTATTTAGAGATGACAGTAAGTAAATTRTCATGAAGGCTGGAGATCAGACAGCTACACTAAGAGATACATTTTATTAGTTTTGGTGTAGCCCCCATGCTGACTTAGATCTACTGATTCGAGACTGATTTGTTTTCCTTTCACAAAGCTGCAGTGTACCATACATGCCTTGAATGATAAAATACATCTCTGAATCTTTTGCCAACCTTAACAAGTGCCCTATTACAACTTTTTAAGGAAAATAAAATTTTTTCACCTCATGTTGCCTATTGGTACCAGTTCAGGTAATAAATATGTTAAATGTGTACAAAAACATGTATATTTTTAACAAAAGAAATATTTAATARTGAAGAGGATCTGTTAAGGAGTGGTATCCAACTATGTGGAAATAATTTATTTAGCAAGACAATAGTATTTGTTAATTAGCTGCCGTAAATATTCCATTTACATTTAGTTGTCTGTTTACTTGCTCAGTAACATAAAGGCAACCACATTGGAAGTTCTGAATAACCAGCTGGCTGCTTTTCAAATGTGCAGGCTTTGAGATTGATTCAAAACTCCTTTGTGCAGTAAAACAAATGTAAATTGTTGACGTACTGATGACACTGCACATGCTGCATTTCTGTAAAAGAGCAGAATCAATTATTTTTCCTTCCACAAAATGAATCACCAAGATGTAAACCTAAGCAGGATCTTTTCTGCCTTGAGTAGAAACATTAGATTAGTCAGTGTTTTTCCAGCAGAGACTTTTATGATTCGGATTTTCTGCGAGCTGATTTATCGTGTTTCTCAAATATTAAATTATTTCAACAACTTAGTGTTAGATTCCTAATTCATGTAATTAATGTAGAACACAGCTATCTCAAAGTGTATTGCTTGTATCAATGTGCTTCAATGGATGAAGAACTGTCTTGCCTTTAGAAGCTTGGATCTGTATGTGTGCATCCTCAGGTGGCGCAGGCTAGGCTAGGTGTGAATATGCACAATCCTATATAGCCATGTAAGTCCACTCCAAATGTTCTTATCATTGCCTGTAAGAAAGAATGTGGCTACATGAGTTAGTCTGCCTGTTAGACTGCCTTTTTTTTTCTTTTCTTTTCTTTTTTTTTTTTTTTTTTTTTTTTTTTTTTTTCTAGGTTCTGATACTTCAATGTCCTTATAAAAATGAAAAAGTAGGAGTGAAATTCACCTTTTTGCAGGATGGTGCTATAGCTTTCCCTTGCCACGTCTCAAAGCTTGTGCAAGGTGTCTAGGGTGTATTAACCATACATGTATTAAAGTGCTCAAACAGTAGAGCTGTTGCCTCTTGATGTCCATTAAGGACAGCTACCACACTGCTTATCTAAGTACCGGCTAGCCCATGTCATGTCTATATTAACCCAGTTGTTAACTTTCAAAACTAGCTGAGATGTGTCTGTATTACTTGAATGCACTGTACCCTTGTTTGTTCTTTCAGGATATTCTGTTGAGGCTGCATAGGTATTTTTGATTTACTAATCTCTATTTCTAAACTGTGTGCAATGAAATCACATGTGGCCATATATATTAGTTTTTTTTATCATATTTGTTTTTATCTATAGGTGTCCTTTTGTGCTTATTAGGAAGGGATAACACTGAGAAAGCAAAAGCATCTTCCTTTAAGAAAATTAATTTATGACAGTAACCTTGGCTCTTTCTCCTCCTATTTTATGGCACAGCAGCAAGAGGCTAGCTTGGCCTCAGACCYCCATCCTTAGAGTGACAAAATTTGGCTGTTCTTACACTGTTCAGAAACTCTGGTAGTTCTGTACTGTAGTAATACATAAGGTGATGGATTTTACTTAAATAATGTGAAACCCTAGAAGGCTTTTGAACATTCAGCAATCCTATGTATGGAATGTGAGACATCAATTCTACGTTGCCAGCAGCTGTCAGATGTTACAATTGCCATAGTGCCTAAAGTACACAGTAGTAGAACAATTTCCCTCAAAGGTACAGTGCAGGAGACAGTYAAACGCAGATCTCAGCTATGCCTGAATCACTGAACTCTGTCATATCGCTGCTGAGCTTTCTTCAGCACGAGTACTTTATGGTATATAAAGGAGAAGAATGASCTTTCTCAGTCACTGCAGCCCATGGGCTTTATTAGAACTATTAAAGACGTGAATATGCTTTGCAGAATTGGGATCAATTATGGCTTTTGTGCAGTCAGGAATGACTATGGAGGAGGAGGCGAAACCCTGCATTAGTTCTTTGCTCTTCAACTGAAGTGACAGGAAAGCCTCTCAGTCCTTTGCCATTTTCCATCGTCAGGYAACTGAGACAGAATTCACCAATACAATAATTTTCCCTTTCTTCTAGCAATTGGAAGGGTAGAGCAAAGAAAGGACCCTTGGTAGAATCCTGCAATGTCGTATGCCTTTTCTGCATCTCTCACCTCTGTCTTCTACATCCTAGGAAAAGATATATAGAGTGTAGGAGGCTGGAAATACTGTTTTTATTAATTATCTTTCATGCAACTTTGCTTCCCTGTACTAGACCTCATTGTCACTTAAAAACAGATTTTGCTTCCAAGTATGTTTAAGGTCAACTTGGAAAGGAAGAAAGAAAGGTTGAAAGAGAGAAAGTAGAAGTTCGTTTAGCATAAGCCTCCTGCTATTTATTTACATACCATATGCTTCCTCATGCACGTTCATACTGGATGATTTTATTTGGATAGACAGCTGAAACATCAGAAAACTAACAACGGTGTTTGCACAGTGTGAGGCGCCTATTTCAGCAGCTTGCCATCCACRGCTAAGCTCACTTCTCAGCCGAGCAGTTCTGAATGCAATAAAAAGAGGAGAGCTGGCACTCCGTTTCATTATCACAATCCTGAAAAACATCATAATTCATAACTGCACTCATTTTCCTTCCTTTAAAGCAGATCCACAGCTTCTAATGCCACGTGAAAAATACCCTTTTGCAAATACTCTGTCTGCTGCCTGTCAGTAATAACTTCTGAACGCAGGCTCCAATTACAACCAGATTATATAGCTAGAAAGTCCAAAAGTATTCAGTTCCTGTGAAGTTGTCTGAAAATTGACAACTGGTCAGAGGAGCGAGGCCCAGAGCAGTAGCCTCGCTGACAGCAAAGCCAAGGTAGCTGAGCACTTAGCTGTTCCACACAGTGACCACCACCTAATTAGAGGACATGCGCCAGCCAAAGAGCCATCAGAGCCACGACGCAGCCACAAGCTGGCTGCAGTACCTGCTGCAGGTTGCTCAGCTGAGTGCTTGGGAACACAGGAGAGGGGAGAAGGAATTATCCCAGGAGACGTCAGGAGTGTAGAGAGAAGCCAAGCGTTTTACACGATCGAGAGGCCTGTGGATTGGAGAAAGACTTGAGAGTGATTCAGCTATGGCGTGTAAGAGAGAACTGCAATCATCAGTTTATGTCTAGCAGTGACAGTGACAGAGCCCTGGAACAGGCTGCCCAGAGAGGTTGTGGAATCTCCTTCTCTGGAGATCTTTAAAACCTGCTTGGATGCAGCCTGTGCCCTGTGCTCTGGGTGTCCCTGCGTGAGCAGGGTAGTTGGACTAGATGACCTCTGAGGTCCCTTCCAACCTTAAGGATTCTATGTTTCCCCTGCTTCTACTCCGTTTTTTTTTTGAAGACTGACAAAAAGGAAGTATTTAAAAATGCATAGAAGGGGAAAACCCAGTGCTCTAAAAGACGGGAAGCGAAACTTAGATGCCCATTAAACCTATAAAAAGAGAAACAGCTTTGCCAGTGTTTGCTGCTCAAAGTTTCAATGCTGCATGTCAGCTGAAAATTAACATCATGCCAAAAAGAATGTTGCAAAATCAGCATCCAGGGGAATTCCTTACTGTACAGTTACCTGAAACACCTGATTTCCTTTGGAGTATATGTTTTTGCTTGCATCACTGTGACTAGCACAAAACGGAGCTATCTGTACTATGATTCAAGTGCTTAAAATACAATTTCATAAATTAGCAGTGTTTATACTGAGTGGCTAAGTGGATAAAACTCTGGCGTGCTATACTGGAAATAGAGATTCTGATCATAGCGTTGCCAGAAGTGAACACAGTGAACCCAAAACTTTCTATTTGTAATATATGAGAAATGAGATCCTTTCAATATTAAGGGCTGTAAGTGGACAAAGTAATCAATACCAGTCAGTGCAAAACTGAGAGAACTCCTGTCCTCCCACTGGTTGCCACCGTGCCAATGGGATGACAGTAACAGCTGCCATTAGTGTTTCCAGACACAGCTCTGTGCCTTTGAAAAAGGCTGTGTAGGTGCCTTGAGCTGTTTCAGGCTTCAATTCCACAAAATACTGACAAATACATTTGAAAGTCATCATTCAGYAACAAGGCTGGAAAAGACATCCTGGTGTCACACTGAAGCTTATATGCAAAAGACCCATTTCTACCCCCCCATCCCCTTAGTGAGTACCAATTTCCATCCAAATGAAATAAAAAAAAGCCTTTTGCCATAATGACTATGCTTATAGATGCATCAGCTACCTGATTATCTAGACTGGATTATGCATGTGTCATTAAAGTGCACACTTGTGTTGTATGGCTTAGGAGGTTTTAGAAGTATTTCTTATTTCAGACACAGAAAATGGCTCACTTTCCAGCATGACAAAGAAGTTTACAAGCATTTGAGTCAAATGACCTTCTGGCTGACAATGCATTAAGTTTCATTTTGCAGGAAGTTAGAGTGCTTTCAAGACACATGCATCCATGCAGTAAAATTGGCATAGTGAGAAATGCTTTATATTTGGGTCAATGGTGGTGATCGAATTTTGGCTCTTTATATTTCTTTGGGAAGATTAAGCTTTTTTTTTTCTTCTTCTTTTAGCAAGAACTAGCTAACCTGCATTAATATAATTATATGCTTCCTCCTGGCATAGATTGAATTGGTAGAATAGAAATGTTTTGCAGCTAGTCTTAGGTATTTTATTTCTTTGTTGTGTAGAGACATACAAATGAGCAATTCTGTTGTTTTCAGTGGCTCTAGTTGAGGTGCATGCTTCAGTATTTCATAATTGCTGCCTTAATGAACAAGTGAACCACTAGCAGMGAAGTGGAAGAGGCCTTTACACTCAAGGGCCTGACGTAGGACTTAACACTACAGCTGATGCAGCAACTAACTTAATGCAGCAGATGTTGGCCTTTTTTTGTGTGTACTCTMTTAAATTGCTTTATTAAAGTATGTAAAGTATGGTTTGTTAATGAATCTGTATTAGTAACAATGAATATCATAGACCATGTCTAAATTAGAAAGTAATCCAGCACCCTGGGAGTATGGCAGGAGACTGAAGCAGCTGAGGATCTTAGTTGTCCTTATACAGAACTTGGGAGTTTTTAGGCTGCTTTCCCTGAGGAACTTTAAAATTGTACATTCAGTAATAAAATTTCAAGATGTTATCTATGTCTTTTTTTAAGCTAGAAACTGTTGTCTGAATCATCAACTGTATTTTTTTATGTTCTATATGCAGTTCTAATCAATCCTCTGACATTTAATTGAAAGGTACTAATACAGATCAAAATTTATTGATTTTTAAAACAAAAATGGCATTTTTATTTTTTATTCTACTGTGTAAAGTGTACTTTTTTAAAAAAATTTTATTTTGGGAAAAAAATACTATGGGTAGATGCCAGAAAAATTCCTTTTAATCTTTTTTACTAATAGCACAAAAAAAAAAAAAAAAGAAAGATTTCATTTCAAACCAAGATGGTTTGAGTATGCTCCTAATATTTTTTTTCCTGGATTGCTATCCTTAGCTTCAGATTGCAAAGTTTGTCCTGAAGGTCTAAATTCTTGGAAACAGAGACATAAAGGAGTATCTAACAGACCATTAACTATAGAGGAAGTATCAAGCATAGCTTTAATATCATACAGATCTTGCCTTTTAGAAAAGTCTAAATACATAGTGAGGTGAATATCAAGTGTGGAGGTCAAATTTTTTTAAAATGGGTAAAGACAGAACCAAACAAAGAACAATATTTTTATGTTTACCCCTACTTTGATTGAAAAACAACTTAAAAATGCATGAAGTATACCTTGAAATTTTACATTCATTAGTTATGAAAGCTGAACATTTAAAGAAAGAATTAGATTAATGGTAAGGTACTGTTAAATATTTCCAGTCTGAAAATTTAAATTAGGATATTGAATTCTTGAGAAGCCTGAGAAGGAATCACAGACAACTTTTATTTATTTATTTATTTATTTTATATTTATCATAATAAAAGGCTAGATTTTCACTTAGGATCCAGAATCTTCTGCCCCCACCAAGGAGACAACTTGTATGAAAGAAACACAAGTAAAAAAGCAAGAATGCAAAATACTAACTGGAGCTTTTAAGTGGACTTCAGATCACCTGTCACCTACATCAGACTCTATTTTCTACTGCACTCAGTGGAGAAATGAGGTGGTCATCATAAAAAATGCCACTAATATGGCAGTTTCAAGTATCTTTAGGCTCTATTCCCTTTTATCTGCTTAAAGGAAATGTGGTCTAATTACTAGGAATGTTGTTACAGACAATAAAAATGAAAATCTAGCAAATTGCATTTGGAAATGTTCTGTCACTAAAGCCCCMAAAAAATGTCTCCTGCCATTCTCTTGCTGTTCTTTTGTTGTTTGTTGAATTATGCATTCGCTCAACAAGTTTGTAATTTTCTTGTCGGGTATGTAATCCATAAGGAAAAGATCATAGTATGTTGGAGAGGAAGATGCAGAGGTGTGGTAAGAAGTGGTACATGAACTGTCATCTGCAGTGGGCAGGTTTAAGCAAGGATATGGGTTCTACATACTCTGTTTTCTTGCGTGATCTTTGTGCTGCAGGCTTTTACTTCCTCCTCTCCTCCTCCGTGGTCTTCTGCTCTTCTGCTCCGTGCTTTCCTCTTCTTTTAACCTGCAGATTTCCATTTACTTCTGTTTTTCCAGGCTTATAGAACCTCAGCACTTTTGAATTCAGTATTAACTTGTTAGTTGTCTCACTCCTTCACATTTATTTAATTGTCTCACTGCTATTTTATTACTGACATTTTTTCCCATTTAATTTGTCAAGGAGTGAAGAAGGCTTAATGGAAAAAGGGAAAGGGAAGYGAAGAACATACAAAATGAATGATCAGGAAGCCCAATACCAATACTTTGGTATTATTGATAAGTATCTCTTGAGAAATCATCTTTATCCAAGATATTAAATAAGCATTCCCATTCTTCCTTTTTCCCTATATGCCTCAGCATGTTGAACAGATAAAAGCACCACATACCCTGAATGTTATGAAATTTATCCATATTCTAATGTGCTGGCAGAAAATGTTCATAATATAAAATGAGCAGTTCTGCCTTTCTTGGCAAAGTCTCTAAGTCAGATTTAATTCTGAAGGCTTTAGTTTCAACTTTTCTGAGTTTTTCTGAGCAAAAAGGTTGAATTAGAAGATTCAGGATACATACCTCCTTTGAGATGCATTATGAATAAAGGAATAGCTTGACAAGTTAATCTCAAAATTTTTTCAAAACATTTCATAAAATAAAAGAAACCGCATTCTAAAAGAATTTTGTGGAGAAAATTCTGACTAAAATAAACTGGGATGAAATGTGACTTTTTTTTTGGCAAAATATGCAGTATGGGATGGTTGTAACTCACAAGAAGACATTTTAAATGAAATGTAACAAAAATATTTGTTTTCATAAATCACATGTCTATTGAGGTTAATTTTTATTATTAGAAAAAATAATAAATCTAATCACAAAATAGTATTAATAATATTAAACAACTAAGCTTTTCCTGAAACTGTCAAAGTAGCTTTATAATATATGTATCCATATTTACTATCACTCCCGAGTAGTGCATTTATATCTAGTGCTTATTTTAAAAAAATAACATCATAAATGGAAGGATTTGGTAGCTGTTTTCTGACTTTATAATCATTAAGAATTTAGTTCATTAAGAGAGTGATAGTTAATCCCTGGTAATATTTCCTGCCATGTTTTGTACCTGCATTTAGAACTCTTGTTTCTGGAAATATTTTTACCTATTTAAAAATACATATAATATTACTGTCATGTAAGTAAAGAAACCACTTTTAAGAGAATTTTGTTTCCAGCACATATCTTTTTGGCCATGAGAAAAAATATAATGCATAAGATTTTCGTGTTATTTTATCAACAGAGGTTTTGCTTAGAGTACCAGGGCAGAAATTTCCCTCTGTTAAGATACAGAAGAGTAGCCAGTTACACACAGCAAAATATATATTTATTTGAACAGAATGCTGGGATTTATAATACTGTATTCACTGAATTAAATGCACATCCTTCAGAACAGTTCAAGAGAAATTGTAGAGTAAAGTTAGCACTGGTGTGAAGATGCAGTTCTCCTTTGTGTACTTGTCATCTATTTAAGGTACAGCACTTGAATATATATTTTTCTGAATCTAAAGCGAATATTTAATTAAGTTACTTGAGAAATAAAATACTTCTGCTTAGTGGGGAAAACTCAATCTGCAAAAGCCAGCTCTTGGAGGCTATTGTGACATTCCAATCTTGATTCCTCATGTSCAATTATTATGCAAATATAATTTCTACAGCAAATGACCTTTGTCATGAGCTATTTCATAACGGAGCAAGGTTATTGAGTACTGTAGGTTTTTAGATTTTTTTTTTGATTTTTTTTTTTTTGGAGGAGGTTTCTATGATAACATTATATATACGTTATGATGACTAATTGCTAACAGGAAAAGCCTCTGCAATTTTAGCTGATGTTTTTGTGCATTTTGAAGAGTCAGGAAATAAGGCATTGAAAAATATTTAAAATGTATTTGTTCGTATATCCTGAAATATGGCTGCTATGGTTGGCAGCTCATCTTTTCCAGTAAATGTGAGAACTCTGATTGTGTCCAGCTTTTCTTTTCCAGCTGTCACTAGCAGGGTGTCATAATGTTTGGAGATACGCTCTATACCTGTCAGACTTGGTTACAGTTCAGTGATGCATGATGAAGTGTTAGGGACATAGTTTTCCTACACTACTAACGGTATAAATGCAGTGATGATACTTCACGAGGACTCCTTGCTCAAGGTCAGTACAAGGCAACTCCTCTGTAGTGTTCCCAACTTGTTTAGCCTGCCTATAATTTTACGCAAATAGTCTCGAGTATTTATAAGAAGTGCACTAAACTTCTATAAATTTTTTTCTCCAATTTCTCTTTCAAAAAGAAATGATTTAATCACTTGAAATGATTTCTTTGTTCAAATCCTTTGAAATTAAATGTGATAGCATTAAGCTTTAGCTATTTTACCTGAGGATTAGTCCTGCTGGTATTTGAAGATATAACTAAAGGGGTACCTCAGACTAATACTTATTCTAGTAATTTCTATAACACTTTGAAAAATACTAAAACTTGCTAGCTAAGGGATTATTGTAAGTATGTAAGAATAATATRCAACTAACTCATTAGCCTCATTCCTCTGTTTTGCTAAAACATGCAATTTTAGAGTTTTAACACCTCAGGTCCCCTTGGCTTATTGTTTGAAAGCCATTTAGGCATATGCTTGTGCAAGTTATTCTGGTAGAGTATTTTCATGCACTATTTTTCTAGTTGCTAATTATCTAATAGGAACACTTGCTAATTTACAGATGCTCTGTTTATTGGCACTGTTGTCCTGAAACCTTTTTTCTCCTATACTTTTCTCTTGAAATCATAGTGCCATAAAAGAGTTATTTAACTAATTGCRTTGTTAATGACATTTGGAGAGATTCTGATCCTCAGATGGCCCTCTTTTTAGTTATAATTTTAACCTCAATAAATACAGATATATTTATTTCTGTTTTTCTTTAAAGACCTACTGATGCATAATAGAAATTTAAGCAATGGAAATTTAATTTTAAAAGAATGCTGTTTAAAGCACAATAATGTCTTGTGCAAAACTTTCAGTTTTGAACATCTGAGGGAAGTCTGCTATAGAACAAATCCTTTAATCATTGTAAGGATGAAAAAAAAGGTGCATCTCCTGTATATGTCTTTGGACAATATGGAAGATACTATGAAATTATCTGAGCCATATATGCCTCATAAGCTAACAGTAGCAGTGTTGACCAAGCCCCTGGGTACCATTTTTCCAAACTTGCAAATGAACCAGTAGAATATAGGCACCGAGGTTTCACTGCAGTTGAGGCAGAGGAGATGGAATTTCCATTCTAAAGGGAATTTCTGATACTTTTGACTTCCCAGAGTTGCCTTTCTTAGCATTCTAGTGGGGATTTACAATTCTCCTGATGTCTTTGTTCATTATCTGTCTTTTCTCTTGTACTGCAAAATTTTTAGGAAGGTGGTGTCATCTATTTTTCCAGTGTTTTTAAACTCTAGCAAAAGGAGAATGGGCCCAGACTAAAACTTTTTAGCCAGATATATCATACAAATACACTAAGAAATGTTTATAATAAAGTATTATTATAATATAGTATTAGAGACTCAGTAATTTTCCATGTGGGCAATATTTTTTTTCCTCAAAGCTGTTTTAGGCAGATGTTTGGAGGGCATCTGTGATGCTAGAGCTTGTGTTTCTATGGAAGAAACYAGATTCTAGTGGCTATAGCTACTCTACACTGTATGAGATAGACTCCTAGTTAAGTACCACAATTCCTTCTTATGGCTTTTAGTRCAGAAGCTAGTTTGTCATAGAAGTCAGTAGACTGCATGATCAGTTTTTTTCTGAGCACTCAAATGGAAATGTGTCCTATGGTGCAACAGTTCTCAGTTCCTGTAATGCCACTCTATAGCATCCAGTGCAGYGATGTGTAAGAGATAGGACTTCAGCTTCTTAAAAAAATGGGTCATTTCCCAGATCTGAGGATTAAAGAAATAGATCTGATGTGTCGTGTCATTTCTTGCTTATGTCACAGACAGAATCATTATCTGAAAAGGTAATAACTTTGATATTTTGATATATCTGCTTTTGGTTGTAGTATTGTTTTTCAGTCCACATGAACATGAACAGTTGTTGATATCAGAATTTTCTGAATATCTTAAAATCATACTACAAAAGTTAGTGTTAAGCTTAGAGCATAAAATTTGCTGAGGAAATAAACTGCTTTAAGCCTTACACACTTTATCCTTATCCTCAACATTTGTCATGGTTATTGAAAAGCAACCTATTGTCCATTAGGCATTTTTGCTATTTGCATATCTTATATGAGCATGAACTGAATGTTTTTAATAATATGTCTGAAACATTGAGTCATGTTGTAAAACTTGCAATCRTTTAGAGAATTTAATAGTATTACAGCATATGTTATCTTACCTTGCCTTTTATTGYTGTCCRTTAATGTATTTAGCGTATTTTCTCRTTTCCCTAAACATTTATCTTAAAACTCTCTGGTTGGATAATAGCAAAGGGATCAACAAAAGAGAGACAAGAATTTYTTCAATGTTTTAAAAAATACTCATTCAATGAGAGGCCGAAGATCACAGTTTCCTTATCTTAGCAGAAAGAAGGTTAAGTGGTGATTTCCTCAGAGCTTACCTCTACCTCTTMAAGAAATTACTAGCATTAAGGAGAGCTCTTTAATATAGCACAGAATGGTCTAGCAAGATAATACAACATCTCTGAAGGTTTCATGTCTTCCTACCACTAAAGAAATGTGGTACGGTTCATGCATAAGCTGCTGGGATTCATTCTTTAAAATGTATTTGTGGCTCAAGTCAGTCTGGATCTTGTTAATAACTCCTTAGGGGGCCATTAGTTTGGTCCTTATGTAGGCATTGGAGTGTCACCTTCTTGGGAAGTATGCGTTATTCTTCCTTTATGCATATACTGATGTATTCTTATATTTTTCAGTTTATGAGATCTAATGTGTCTCATCGCAAGGTAGTAAAACTGCTAACAGATCTTTRCTACTGCTGTGATGGATTACACGAAAATAATTACAAGTACCAAATAACTATGATTAGTTTGTATCCCTGTTCCATGTCTAAGTAGTCTTGTCTTATGTTTATGGTCAATATAAGTAGATATTTTTCTATTATTCTACCTTCATATAACACATAATTATCAAATCTGCTTTAAACATTAGAAACTTATGCTTATATAGCTGAATATTTTATCAAGGGATTGTCATTAGAGTCAGACTGTTTTCAGTGAGTGAAGTGTATATTGACACAGGTTATCTGTGTAATGATTATATTTTCACTAGTGTAACATAAAAGCTTGCCATGCAGTGACAGTTACTGATCCTGTATCCCATAAACTGTACTTAATTTTTTTTTCTCTCTGCCATGCTTAAGAGCAGCTTAGACCTCTTGAGTACTTGGAGATTTACACTGAAATTACCACCAAATTGTTTTTTTAAGCATAGATTGCAAATCTTTTGAAGTATTAGAATCTGTGTCATATGCTGCAATTAACTTGCCATTACTTGCAGCTGCCCTTTCCAGAGAAAAGATTAGAAGATGGGAATTTATAATCAGGAGACCTCAACACAGCTGTCAAAAAAGACTTGGGATCAGTACAAGTAGTCTCAAGGGACAATTTGAAAGGCAGATTTGAACTGTGAACTTCTGTGTCAGGATTTTGATTGTCAAGGACCCTTGTAGGTCACACAACAAGGATAATGAGTGCTATATACTTAAATGCTCTTGGACAAAAGTTTATTATATCTGCACAGTGAAATAGCCCAAATATGTCACAGTAGATTCATGGTTATTACTGAAACAATGCATTAATGTTGGCAGTCACTTGAAATATGATATGTATATAATAGTTTCATTTAGTATCACTTAAAGGTCTCTACTGCAAAGAGGCATGACCTGTCACTGATGTATGCTGCCTTCACAAAATATGAGAGTTATCCCTTCGTTTGACGAGTTTCAGGTCATTTTCTACTGTACAAAACAAGAGGAAGATAGGATAAGTTATAAAGGACTTCACTTTGTTGGATGGTTGTTATTCTAGAATTGAGAGGCTTAACTATATTTTTGAGAGGTTTAACTGTATTTTTTATTTTAATATAAATTTAACTTGTAGTGAAAAGAGAAGATAATGAATTAGAAATAGAAAAAGCTTTAAAATTAACCTTATATGATGGCAAAAGAAACTTAAAAATGTGATTCACTTGAAATATCATCCTCAGGTATGCATGTAGCTAATTCTGATATTCTTAATTTGTTCTGATGTAGACTGACACTGATTAGTGGAACCTACCTGGAAGAAAGCAGAAGATGTCTTTTCTAGTCTCCATTTGCAGTTACCTCTGGAAAGCAACAATGGTTGAGTTGCTTTGGAGCCAGAATGATGTAGTTTCCAACCTAACTTGCAAACTATTTCATGATGGTTGGGAAGCAAGTGCGTGTCACCAGTTTTCAGTAGGGGTTACTGATAAAGATTAGTGTCTCTGTAAAATAAAATAAAATAAAAACAAAAACAAACAAAAAAAAAGACTTTGAAGCTGATGCTGAGCAGTGAGTGTGTATCTTACCATAATCTCTTAAGCATCTGAAGTGACAGCAATATCTCAACCTCTTTAGTGCCACCATTTTTCAATCCATGCAGAAAAGAAATAAAGGAAGATGATGGGGCTGTTACTGGAAAAAAATACATATATTTTGCTTATGTTTAAAAGGACAAATGCAGTTAATCTAATAATGAAATTTACCAAGTTTGAGTTTTATTTCCAAAACATATTCAGAAGTGTAGTTGTACAGAGGAAACAGAAGTGTAGCTGTACAAAGATTGTATTGACTATACAGATAAAGATGCAACAAAACAATGAAAGAAGAGTTTAATAAGGTGGAACTGATGGGACAGGCATTCATATACCTCTGTGGATATTGTTTAATTGTCCATGAGATTATTAAATAAACAGACTAACACAAACTCAGTAACATATGAAAGATAACTAAAATGAGATCACACACACAAAAAAGTTTCTAATATATAGTTCTCAATTACAGTGTTCTTCACAACATACCTTATGCTTGAAAGCATACATTTCATGTTTCTATTGAAGGAAGCAAAGTAAATGTTATTTACCAATACCAGCGTTTCAGAATTCTGTCATGCACAGACATTAGATAATTGACTTTTAAGACACGCACGATTTCATCGATTAGTGAGAGGTGCTGATTGACACTGTAGGTATACATGGAATGTCTAACAGAGAAAAGTTTGGGGCATAGCTGTGATCTTGTTCCATGAATATATGGAATGAGTGGCTGAGTGATAATTAGTTACAGATGAGGAAAGCATTCAGTATTCATTTTTTATTTATGTAGGGTTATCTTCCTTCAGATGTAAAGGCATCTCTTCTTCCTAATCCAGCGATGCTTGGTTGGCATGTTGTAACCCTATTCTCAAGCCTGATTGCTCAGCACTACCGTCTGCTGAAGGTTATCCTGCTTTCACCCATGTTGGACGAATTGCCAGAGATTACCCTTTTCAAACAATATGACCTGGGCTAGGAGATGTAGTGTTTAAGCTGTACAAAAGAACTGAGGAAAGGTGAAGAAGGAGATAAAATCTTTGGCAAAAGAATGACAATTGAAAAAGATCTGTGTCTGCAGCCTTCTGTTTCTCTTTATTTGGGCAACCTGGGCAGCAGCTGGGTATGACGTTAGGGGAAGTCTTTTCTATAACTATGTTAGCAGTGACCAGCCCCCCACCTGCTGATGAGACATTTGGCATTCAGATGGGGGACACAGAGCTCTGCTAAATGTATGTAGAATGGTATAAATATGTATGTATGGTATGTGAAGGTGTATGGGAGTTTCTGTTGTGCTCCTGAGAAGATGGTACTGAACTAAAACACATTTCTTGCTTTGCCTTCATTATTTGGTTACGAATGAGATAATTTAGGGAGACAGAAATGAAGACCAGCTTAACATTTCATGTGAGCTACTTCCAAACCACATCCTTTATTTTTTTTTTATTTTTTTTTTTTTGTGCAGTTGCCAGTGAATCATCAGCAGTTTAAATAGAGAAGACAAGAATCATAGGTCATTTCATAGATTAGGAGTAATGTCTCACAGCTCATGTGAGGGGACATAGCTCATGTCATCTGACTTATGTGAGGGAAATCTGTCTGAATCTTATACAGCGTGCACATTAATTGGTCAGAGCCTTTGCAGCTTGGGAAGGAAGTGTAAAACCATTTATATTGCATTAGTTTATTTAGATCTTTGACTTGAGGTGCATGTCTTGAACAGCACAGTGCAATTGCGAAAAATAATCTCCATAAGTGGAAGCATACATGACAGATGACAAAGACAATTGGGATATGTATGTATATTTCTAATAAGTTTAGTCAATGTAGCATATTATTGTTCATTGTCCCTGATCTGTGTGCACTTTCTGTAATTCACAGTGATTTCAGGCCAGAGTGACTTCTCTTTATATTGTACAGATCCCAAAAGGCAGAAGATACATATCTTCTATGTATGTCGTACAGAAGATAGATATCTTCTACATATGTCATACAATATTTTTTCTTATGGATGGTGGGTTTCTCTTTCTCCGAACCTGTAATCTTTCATGAAGCTGTTGTCTTTGGCAACAGTTAAGGTGAGGCTTTCTTTCTGAAAGTCCAGATGAGCTTCAGTTCCCTTTTCTGTTTCAGAAGTCAGTAGGACATAACACCACCAAGCATCATGTGAACATTTTATTCTCCCTGAAAATTATTTTATACCAGACTGAAGCTTTTTTTTTTTTAAAAAAGTATATATTATATATTCAAAGTTTTGAAGTAAGAATAGAATAGAATATGTAGTGCCTATTATAAGTGAAGCCATGCTTAGAGAGAATTGGTTCTCATTTAAGAGATGCTTATGATGTTAAATTCACCTCAGTGCTGACTAGGAAGGGCTAAAATCCAAATGAAGCAGCTGATCAATGGGTCAAGAATAACTGTTGGGTGAAACTTCCAAGGTTTAGATTCATAGGAGCAAGCTGTTATAAAGTTGTATGAAAGAATGCCTGTGAAGTATTTTTGACGTGGTTGGTCCTTCACTGAATAGTGAAAGGGAGCTTCAGCTACGGTGTCASTTGAGCATAAAAATGTATGCCAGTGGGTTCCGTGTCAAATAAGCGTTAGAAATGCAGATTAATACATTGCTGATATGGTGAAATATCCTCTACTGTCGTGTTTCATGGTGAAATGCAGGATATGCATGAAGAAGTTGTACAGTGCTTTGGAATTTTGATAATAATTGACTTAATATTTCTATCATAAAAGTGACATTTCATGTGAGTTAACGCTTAAATATTTCACCAGAATTGTCCTTTTATAAGCCAACATACAATATATGTAATTTAATTTCTGGTAATCAAGAAAACAGCTGCTTCCACCAAATCATATTTGAAATCTGCCAGCATTAACAAGCATGCAATAATAAACCTGTTTTCCAAGTAGAAATCCTGCAGGATTCTAGGTTAGCAGAAAGACATCTTTGGTTTATCCCTAGGAGGATGTAACTCATTATTGTTAGTATTTTGCCAATGCACTGTAAAGAAGAAATTGATTCTTAGTGTTGACAATGGACGCAAGATGCTTTAATATTTAAGCATTGAATTTGATCAGAATGCCGTTTAAGTTTCAGAATGTGATAAATTTAAATATCTGTGGTGCATTAGTCAGACCTATGATGCAAGTTTTATTTTGACTCGAGATACTGAAGTATCCTATTATGAGAAATTAGTTCTGTCTGTAGGGTGAGAACTGTTAGATATGAGGTCTTTTATTGTAGCTCACTATGAAGCCTTGGGATATCTCTACATTGAATTACACTGCAAATTTATAGAAGAAAATCTATTTCTTCTATAAAATGCATTATCAAAAAAAAAGTGTAGAACAGCAAAAACAATTTTTAATGATTTTTTTTATAAGCCTACTTTGCATGTGAACAAAAGTATATAAAAAATCAGAACTAATTCTTCATCATAACAGTGGTCAAATGTTTTCACCAATATTCAATACAATCAAGTGGAATGACGGCAGTTCTTCTTCTCTAAGAATCAATTCATTAATTTATCAGAGTCAGTCATACTTACTTTACATGAAGCAGGAAAAGAATGCTGAATTCACCTTCTCTGGAGGCGAAGCTTGGTGGTTTTTTTGTCAGCCATTAATAGAGAGACACTTTGTTATGGTCAAGGTTCCAGAGGGATCTTACTACTAATCTTATTTGAGGGAGACATTGTACGTTAGCCTGGTCTTGCTCTCCTTTGAGTATTGTGAATCACAAAAGTGCAAAGTTTATATGATAACATCGTCTTATTATGTAGTGTTAATATGACAGTTAAAGTGAAGGAGAATCAGTCTCTTAGTCAGTCTCTTAGATGTAAAATCTGACCATTACATTTTATAATCTAATATAAATAAATATAATATTTGATAGAATATTTGATATAAATAATATAATTGATATAAATATATTATATTATTAATTGTATATTTTATTTCATGTATTCAATTCAATTTAATTCATTTACTTAATTTGTTCATTTCCAATTTGTTCCAATTTGTTAATTAATGATTATATATGTATTATATTAATTGTAATTAATTTATTACAATGAATTTAATATAATTAATGTAATGTAAATTAGTATAATATATAGACAATTGGGATATGTATTAAGATCCTGTAAGTCTGTGTCCCTTTGTGAAGGTATGTTGGCTTGACGTTATCTTGACATACTCGGCAAAAGCTGGAGAAAGAGGAAAGGAATTATTACTAAATATAACTAATGTACCACTCCAAAAATTTTTTTTTTTTTATTTGCACATTTACACAATTTCTAACTTTGCAAACAGTGATAATCAACAGCTTTTAATGAACCACATGTGCTAGGCTCAAAGATTTTGTAATGTTCAGGAAAAAAAAAAAAAACTAATGAAATATTTTGTACCCTTGATTTAGGCTGTAGTTGTTGATTATGCATTCTGAGAAAACAGCATCAAATCCTGATGCACACAAATAATGTAAGAAACTTGCATCAGATTTTGTGGCAATAAGGTTCCTCCATCCTATTATATAGACTCATATCCATTTAAGAAGGTAGGACCCACTTCAGGATTTTGTGGCAAGAGTATTGGCATTGAGTAGAAATTTGAAAATGTCGACATAAAACTGCATATTCAAAAAAGTTATTTAGTCATGGTAGGAAGCAAGGTGAAATAGAATATTGATTTTTTTCTGCTCTGGAAAAAGTTTTTCAAAGTGGATATGTGAAGAATAAGGTGTGACTTTGAAAATTTCGAGTGAATGTTGAGCTCCTAGGCTTCTATCAGTGAACTGCCCTTTCAAAGGTACCACAGCATCTGTGTACCCTTGTTCATGTAGAATTAGAATCAAAGAAAACACCTGGCACGTGTTCTTTGTGCTTTCTACTGTAGTACTTTTTGTCACCATGCATGCATGCTCTTTTTTTTTCTTACTGAATAGTCATTTCCCTTCCTTTCTTTCAATTCCATGTATTTCACAGACTTTATTGTCATTAAGACCTTAAAAGGCTTTTAAATCATTTTAAAGAAGGACTTGTAAGTAAAAGAGGGCTAAAAACAAGATATTTTGAGATCTCAGAGAATTTTAACTGCTTCAAGAATGGATTCCAGTCAATTTACTGAGCTGACAAATGACATTCCAGGATCATGGCATCTTCTCAAGCTATCCCTGCAAGTGATTTCTTTCTCTTACCCCTCTGCTGCTGTTGGAACATATTTTTCTTTACTCCAGTCTCACTGGAGAAAACATAAAAGTAGATATTTGATGTGTAGTTGCTATGCTGGCTCCAATTCCTGCATGCCTGCTGATCCTTCTTTTGACCAATGCATTGCAATGGCTTTCAGTCCATTGAAATGGTATAAGACTGTAAATGTGTACAGTCAATGTATGTCACCTTCTGCATACTTATTTATAATAAAGTCTGTAATGACTGCTTGCCAGTGGCAGAAGAATGGATTTTCCTAGTACCTAGAGCTTATAATTTTAGTGGACTTTTCAGGGAATAGTCACTTTTCACTGTATTTTAAGTATGTGTTTCTTGATTGTCTAACTTCTGCAGTTGATGCATTGTCTGCAGGTGAGGAACATTTTACTGATAGTAATGTTCTGAGAATGACTGAGGAAGAGGAAGGCTGTGTACCAAATATCTTATGTTGTTCAGAATCTAATAGCTTTGAACTCTATTATAAACTCTAAACAATCACCACAATAATAACGTGAATAGGCAGATTTTGTTGGTGTTGATAAGAATTTTTTTTGAATTGAATTTTGAATTTGTCTGTTTTTATAGCTGTGTTTATTAAGCACATGACAATGAAGATAAATGTGTGACAGAGGACTTAGAATTGCCAGTAATTTCTGTTTTCTGAAATAGAAAAAAGTCTGATGGCTTCATTTTCCCTATAATTCAAAATAATTAACAGAATAATGAAAAACAGAAGTTGGTTAGCATGACTGGGAAGGATTAGAAAGAGAAGTATAAACTGAACTTGCAAAATGATGGCTTTGCATACTAGAAGGTAGAACAAGACTTGGAGGTGATTAAATAAACAGTTCTTGCTGTGGAATAGAAAGACTTTTGTTGCCAGAACCTTGCTCTTATAAGAAATTTTAAGATATCATTCTGACTTTAACCAGGTATAGCCAAGTATTTCAAGCTGAGTATGGGAGCTGCGAATGAGAAATCTGTAGAGCCTGGAGGACTGTAGCTGTTCCCCCAGTCAGGTGGGCATTGGGCCAAGCCTGCAGGCCGTTCAGACTAGAGGACCTCTTGAACGGTGCTACAGCCCCTTTTCAGCCTCCTCCGTGACTTCATTTCCATGTGGGCCAAAGCACTAGGATGCACTTAGATACCTGTTAAGGATCAGAGAATGGCCTTCCTTGCCATTTTCTTTCCATTTATTGGAAAAACTATCCCTTTTTATTTCTATTTATTATTTCCATTGGATTTTCTTTCCATTTATTCATGGTATGTTTGTCAAAAGATGTAATTCCCCGTTTCCATCTGGATTTTCCTTTCTTCTGTAAGCCAGGCAATATAAATGTTACAAAAAAATATTTTCATATTTTTTCATACGGAAGTTTCCTAGAGGATTTTTTTTTAATTTAACTTCCTGCATTTTCTTAGCTTTAATTATGCATAGCTCTCCAAGTCCAAGCTGCATGTCCTGCAGAGATCTTATATCTGCTAATGATGGAGACTCACATTATTTGTTTTGGTTAGGCCAGAAACATTTGAAAAGCTGCAGTTCACTCCATAAGTCCCTGTCTCACATTAAGAAAGAAAAAATCTATACAGATTTGTTAAGCAGTCAATTCCAGGAAAATAATATAGACTTCTTTTTATGTCCTAGGCAAATCTTTGAAAAAATGAAAGTCTTCTCCAGGAATCTAAATTCCCCTTTATTGAAAGAGATCTTTAGAGAAAGGGATGCATCATCTTTTGTAATAAAATGGCCACAAAAGTGCCAAAGTAGCATCCAAAAATATTGACTGGAAACCAGAGGATTTTTCATTTTCTCACAAATATGTCATGCAAACACCGCTGTATGTTTCATAATTACAAGAATTACAGTGCAAGTAATACCATCACCATCATTCATCAGAAGCATTTTGTAGACCCTGCTACCCCAGGTATCTCTGTTACATCACTGCCATTTTACAGTATACTTTTTAAGGATTTTTTTTTCCCTGTCAAGTGGAACATCAAAACTAGGACCATGCAGCATGTCCGAGAGTTTCATGATGATGATTTAATCTTCTCCCCACAGGAAGGTGAGAGTGGAATTATCTGGCACACAAATGGGACACATTCCACATTCCTGTCCTGTCCTCTGAGGCTGTCCTCTGAAAGATTATTTGAAAATGGGCTTCGTTTGCAGCTTCTCTGGTTGCAAACTTCTCTGTGCTTCCTAACTCATGTATCTTTATTACTTATGTACCATTATGTAGTGGTTCCAGCTTCCTGTTTCAGAGCAGAGGTGGTTAGGGCAGTCTTTCCCTTAGGTTTTTAGAGTCCTTCCCCTTTGAGGAAGGCCTAAGTGAGCTAGCCCTGTTCAACCCGGAGAAGAGAAGTTTGAGAGAATCTTATCAATGTGTGCAAATACCTGAGGGAAGAATGTAATGAGGATGGGGCCAAACTCTTCCCATTGGTGACTAGTGACAGGACAGGCGGTAATGGGTATAACTGATAACACAGGCAGTTCCATCTCCATGTGAGGAAAAACTTCTTTACTGTGAGGGTGACAGAGCCCTGGCACAGGCTGCCCAGGGAGGCTGTGGAGTCTCCTTCTCTGCAGGTCTTCAAAACTTGCCTGGATGCCGTCCTGTGCTCTGGATGTCCCTGCTGGAGCCAGGGGGGTTGGACTAGATCTCTAGAAGTACCTTCTAACCTCAACTATTCTGTGATTCTGTGAGTTTCTGCAGATTGAAATTCTACTATCCACAAAGCCTCTGCCAGTGGTGTATGTAGAATATTCAAAAGAGTAGGAAGGATTACAGTTCTCTGCAGTAATTAGTATTCTTTGAGCTGTGATGCTTCTACATACATTCCATTTGAGGCATATGTGTGAGGTGTAACCAGTGCTCTTGGTGCTGTGTTTATTGCTAGTATTTCTGGGATGAGATATAAGCCTTGCTTGTTCTTGTTGATATCTTCCAATATCAACAACATATCTGTCATCCTAATCAGGTTTATGAGGGTAAGCTAATGACTTCAAGAAAAAAAAAAAGGGAAAAACTGAAATTCATTTCTGCAGCATCACTATCATTGGAATGATACTGTCACCATTTGCTGCTGTGGACAACTTGCTGTGTTAAGCACAAGTCGGGAAATGGCAGATTGGCAAAAGCTCCTCCAAGCTGCCTTGTGGACTCCTATGCCTCCTTTGTTAGCAAGGATCTTCAAAAAATAACTCTTATCTTCAGATTCCCTAAGGAAGATTTCTTACCCCATGCCTGCTTATGCAGATGATGTCCAAGAATTTCAAAAGCTTCCTCATTGCCTGGCTTGTAAATAAAGCATGTGCCTTTGGCGGTGGTCCAAGATAATTTATTCAGTTGTTTGACATCGTGTAGCTTGGGGATGTGGAGGAGGTGACTCCACCAATTAACGAAGACCCTAGCGTGCTTGGCTGGGTGGCAATTTTATATTATAAAATAATTAATGTATTTTAATTATAGTTCTCTTTAAAATGCTGTGCATTAGCGTATATTTCCAGTAATGCTCAAGTGAAAGAACAAACTCAAAAATATTTAGATATGCCTTTGTTAATAATTCATACATTTTTAAATGCAATTTGGAAAAGGTACAGAAATATGGGAAGTACTGAGTTCCTTTTTATTTATTTATTTATTTATTTATTCTCTTTGAACAACCTGCTTATATTCCATTTCAAGGATTTCTTTTTTTCAGTTGTATTGTTTTCAGGAAAACACTGGTATTTGAGTATGTTAGTGTCTAGCTATGCTGGAATCTGTTGATTCTTTTAATTATAACTAACTTAATATCAGCAGAAAAAGCAAAAGCAAAGATGTTCAAATATTTGAGAACGTACATTGCATGAGTTTTTGACAACAATGAATGGTTCTGCACAGAAGACATTTAAGCATTTAAGCAGAAGACATTTAAGCAAGACATTCAAGCATTTAAGCAATATTTGGCATTTCATGCCATATCAGAATATCAGATATCAGAAAGCAGATAATTTGAGAGCTCCTATCTTTTTTTCATCCACAAATGAGAAAACAAATGTAAATGATTTAAAAGCAATTAGTTGCATGCATATTGTCCTGGCAAACCATTCTATTCCTTTCCTGTATGTAAATTTGGAAGCAAGCTTGATTCATCTAACTCACTGATGTGAAACAAGGGAAAACCAAGGCTGCCACCCTAGACTGATGTAGGTTGTTTCCTATTTTAATTTTATTGTTATTAAAAAAAGACAATTTCACAATGAGTTTGAGTAAATAACAATGTTATAACATCTTAAAATTATATTATTATTTATTCATGCTTAGTTAAATATTACTGTAACATGAAATAAATGATTATCTGATTTGGGTATAATTTCATAATAAGACCTTTGAAGGTCGTTTGAACTACTGCACTAATTAATGTTTTATTTCTAGCCTTCCTTAATTATTCTTGCCAGATGGTCCTTTATTTATGTTATTGCTTGGAGTTTCCAGCTGAGGTTGTTTGATTGTTGAAGAAAAATATGTGATGGCACCATAAGATAACTATAATTGAATTGTTAGGTATGTTAGAACATTCAAGCCTTCTGTCCCTGCTTTAGCCACATCTGGGAAATAAGTTTGTTAACAAAGTGCTTTGGCACTTCATTGAATACTTGATGTGATATATGAAAATGTTTAGTGCAAACTCAATTAACATAAAAGCTTTCAAAAAGGACCATTCTGGTAGCTTTTCATGCATTTATGAATTACAAAACCTTCTGGGTAAAATGCAAAAATGGGTAAACTACCAGGTGGTTAGTTTTCTTTGGGTTTTGTTTGGTGTTGCTTGTATCTGACTTGTCTCATATGCAGGCAATATTGCTTTGGTATTTACAATAGCTCATGTTACACCAGAAAAATAATGTTGGAGTAGCTTAGTAATGCTCATATTGTTTGGATATTGTGTGGCTAATGTTGGTAAGTAGCACATTCAATATTAGGAGATACTAGATTTGGGAATGGGAATGTAAAGACAACATTCCTGAAGTAAAATTATTTAGAGAAAACTTACTGTTTTATTTTAATCATCATTGTTTTAATTATTCCAGTAAATAAATATCCCATTCGTTCTCTGCATGCACTGTGGTACCAAGTCCTGTATCGCAACGCATAGAGATAAGAAGACTAATGACATGTGATAGTACATAAATGCATTTTTTTTCCAGCAGTGTAAACGGAATACTTTCTGTATTGCTCCCTTGAAACGATTCTTCTCAGCATTTTTCTATGGTCACAGAAAGAGCCACTCTTGGGAAACGGAGATGAGTTTACAGCCCTGGGAGGAACGTGGAAAATGATGTTGAATAAATTGTATCGATATGTATGTCAGGGAGAGCTAAACAGAAAGAATTCAGGTGTTTGTGTAAGAAATGGGTAAATAGATAAAGAAGAAAGGTTTTGACACAAAGGTCCAGAATTAGAAGATTAGGGAAAAAAATGCTTTCTTGTGCAGAAAATGAAATGTAGGAGATGTATTTTAGTCTCATTAATAGCTGTGTACCCCAAGAGACTAAAGTCAAATCTAGTAAGAAAAGGGTAAATCAACCACAAAATTAGAAATCAGAAGGAAAAGCTTACCAAAGCAATGACTGGTAAGAACTTATGGATAAGAGTCATCTTATAGAAGATTGCTCTTATCTCTTTTTCTTGTGCCTTGGTTTTATAAACATAATAGAAAAAGTTCTGGAAGGAAACTGTCATTTTGTTGTGGAAATCAGCTCCCAGTGCTGAAAATCTGAATATAAAAAGTTTCACATATCTATCATTTGAAAATACTGATAAAAATTCTTTTTTTTCTTGTTCAGCTGTAGTATAGGCTTAACAGCATAACATATTTCCTTAGCAAATCCTCCTTTGCTTCCAACAGTTAGATTTCTTTCTAGCAAGCCGTTAAGGTATTCAGAGAGATACTGTCTCCCTCAGCCTGTATTACACATGCATGTTCTTGGCTTGTGACTACTCTGAATGTAAAACTCTCCTCAGATGTTATGGAAGATGGGAAGCAGCTGCTGTCTTTCAGAACACAAATGTAGTGCTTTAAATATACACTCTATCTGCCATGAAGCAGGATGGAGTCCTCACAATGGAGCCCATCACACAATGCAGATGTATCAAATTAAGGCTCTACCCATTGGTTTTTTGCTACTTCCTGTGTAATTCAAGCTCTTTGTGAATTGTTAACTCATTCGGCTTTAGAAACGTTATAAATATGCATTATTTGAATTGCTGCCCCGAAAATGGRACCCTGGAGTTGGTGGTAACATCTCTGCAGCCGTGGTGGAATGAGTAAGCACTTCTGTCAGCTGCAGGAGATCTCCCCATTCATATTTAAATCCAGTCCTTGTGCTAAAACAGAGATGCAGACCATTCACGTGCTCATCTTGTGCCATGGTAAGCATGCATGTCTCTGAGCATAGAGAAAAGAGCAACAAATTTCTTTAATGTCCTTTTATAGTGGTGATCAGAAACTACTATTAGCAACTGGTTGCCCAAGTAAGAAATATATATAATAGAAGCAAGAATACCAGGGTGGCTTCCCCATAGTAATTTTTTTAGCTCACTTAAATTGCTTCTCTTAGCTATCTTCTTTTCACCTATTTATCATTTGTCTGCTTTTTCTTTCCCTTCCCTTTAGTATAATCCAAATTTTCTTGGCAATGTAGCCTGGTATTTTTTTACTACACATTTTAGGTAGTGCAAGTCATTCCTTCACTGCTGCTCCCTCTTCCTGTCTGTTTAGTGCTGCGTAACAATAAATCAAGTCTGCTGACCCCAAGTTCTGTAACTACCTCGCCATCAGGGTGTTTAAATCTGCTGCTTTAGAGACAGCATCTTTTCTCACGTCTGACGAGAGGTTCTGCATTTCGCAGCAGGAAGGAGGGTGACCAGCTGCAAAAGGGGAAGATCCTAACAGGAGTCAACCGACCTCTGGCTCTACCATCTTATGTGGGTGGCGGATTGGTCCAGGACAGCCTTTTGCCCCAGCAGGGCATCTCAGTGTGAAATATGAGCACGAAATTGCTAATTATCATTGCTTTTGAAGTTAGGAATATGCCGTTAAT
This sequence comes from Nothoprocta perdicaria, assembly GCF_003342845.1. Lineage (NCBI taxonomy): Eukaryota > Metazoa > Chordata > Aves > Tinamiformes > Tinamidae > Nothoprocta > Nothoprocta perdicaria. The sequence goes on from NW_020455976.1 coordinate 7,027,765, forward strand.
TTATATTTTGGTAAAGTCACGATAGTAGTAGTGAAGTACATGCAGAAAGAGATATTATCTTGCCAGCATGGCATTAAATTGTATCAGAGTAATTTAACTGTCTTGCAATAATATTGCTTTTAACACTCCCTCATTTTGTAGGGTTTTATAAAATTTCTGTGCAGAAGAAGTTGCCCTCAAAAAGGATCTTTTTCCCCCCTACCTTTATTGTGTAAAATTTCTAACTTCTTTGACATTATACACATCTTTTCTTGGTGTACAAGATCAATATTAGTGTTTCTTCTCGCCTACAGTGCAAGATATATTACCCAAGATACATGACACAGTATCCAGCCAAAGCACCCTCAGAGATTTGTAGGTGGCATCAGGTTACAACTGTTTTTACCCCCGAGGCTAAAATTTTCTAAATCTTGGCTCTCACTGTGCTTTTTTTTCCTTTGTTATATATTTAACAGGGTCAAATCATTCATCATTCTCAATTACTGAGATATAATTCACTGCATGCAGTGTGAGCTCTGAACAAGATGCCTAGAAAATTCCTGCACTGACCGGCAATCTTAGGTCCCAGTACACATTCTGTTTTTTATACCACAGTAACAGGTTTGTTTGCTATTGAATTATTTGGAGAAGATAGATACCCAATGAAAGTTTAGTCAGACAGGTGGTTAGCAGAATGGGACCCAATCAGGGAGACTCAGAGCAATAAAACGTGCTGAGCTCTGTTCATTTTAACGGTCTGCAAAATGCCAGCAGTGTTTAAAAAGGAATAACTTGATTTTATTAAAGGGCAGGATCCGTCATGTGGGAACTTGAGGGTGCAAGTCATTTAAATGACTCTGTGTTAGTGGTTTGGCTGTCCTGTGCTGTAATACAACTGCAGGTATTACAAGATAAGTGCTTTCATTTTATAAATGTTTCAGCTTGCTTGTAGTGTCCTTTAGTATTGCTGCTCAGAATCATTCTCCGTTGTGTTATATGTTAAACTGAATTGAGCTAAAGAACAAACATGGTGCTAAAATAAAGTTCTACTTTAGGGGGTTCCAGAACAATCCGCAAGTGAATAATCTATTCTACTTCTGAATTTTTCATTTGACATGCTGTGGTTTGCCAGACCTTTGGATTTTTTTCTGCGAATTCCKGAATCATTCCAACAAATATAAGCTCCTAAAGGAATTTAAAGACCAGGATTTTCATGAGTCACTGTAAACCCAGTATCTGTGATTCCTAAGAGGTCAGTTATAGTCAACACTCAATAGATTTAGTTCTTTTAAATTAAGAATTTATGTATTTAATGGTCTCTGATAGAGCTTTTGAACTGAATGTTTTTTTTTGTTTGTTTGTTTTTTTTGAGAGCTAAAAATGTGCTATTATTTGAAATGTGCTAGATAGGGGAGCATAAATTCCATGGAATTTTGAAAGAGAATAAAAGTGACATGCATTTGATATGATAGGGAAAAAGAGGAGCCAGTTAAAGGATATTAAGCAAGAGATGATATGATCAAAGTGAGGACAAGGTAGTTTTCTCTGTGGAAATATTTTGAATAGAAATAAGTAAACCAGCATTGTGTTTGTTAAGGCATGTGAGAGGTTTGCAGTAGTCAAGGTACAAGCTAATGACCATCTGAGTGAGAAACAGAGTTGTGTGAGTTACTAAATGTACTCACATTGATCTGTACATCCATTTTAATCTATCTTTAGATTTGTGGTATTTGTGAAGTCAGAACCCAGTAAAATGAACTAATCCTTTCTAACTGTAGTTCTTTCTAACAACAGTTATGTCACATACTCACATTGTTATATTTTGCTTTTCTTCATAGGCACTTGTAAACATAGAAAATTTACTTGGATCAACCCATTTTCTCAGAGTCTCACTTTTAAAACATATAAGAGCAAATGAAAGCTAAGTTTAAACTGGTTTAGTTTCAAGCAGCTTTAATAAAAGCAAGGAAACCTTGGAAGTGAAAGGTTAGAATCGTAAGTGGACTTTGGTGACAGCCACTAACCAGAGAAGGAAGAGCTTTCATCCTGCTGAYACACCTTGCTAAGTTACAAAGGGACTTGCTTATGTATGTGTGAGATAGGAGACCGCAAGAAGAATAACCCCTTGGTATCATCTGAGGCACAAAATTGTCTAACATAGTCTTCCATTTCCTAAAAGAGGGCCCAGACCACTACATGAGCCTCATGAGTCCCACGCTGAGCCTATCTGCTTGACACTTTTGACTTCCTCTTAGTAGAAATGAATTGGGATAAATAGCTGGAAGTCATATTTAGTACCCTTAACAGACTGGGGAGATGTTAGGTTCCTTTTCTTGCTCAAAAGAATATTTTGATTATAGATACGGATTTCAACAGGTGAGACTGAAAGGGATCTAGAGTTATCTTTCAGCCTGACAGCCAAACTAATTGGGGGAGTAGAGGTCATTCTTATAACCCAACTGCTATTTTCTATATTAGCAGGGATTTTTTTGACCRTTCCCATACCTAGGTTTGTCTTAAGCTCCTTTCTTCTAAGTATAGACCAAGTGAGAGAAATGAGCCAAGAAATTCCAGCAAGAAAATCTCTTATTAACTCAGATGTTAGTAGTTTATTTCTTATAAGGCAATGCAGCATTGACACTTTCAGTGACTACAAGTGTTCTCTTACCCAGAAGACTGGCCATTTACGGGCTAAAAGTAAAATGATGTTTCAGGATATAGGTTAATATAATTGCATTGATAGGGAATTTTTGAAATATATATATATCTATTTTTTAAAAGGAGGGTTCTATGGTAAATTCATATACATGAATAATCCCAATGTAGGTAGCTGCCATGTTTAAAGAAAGTTAAGTTAAACAGAAATGGAAGAACTGAGTTACTTATTCATACAGGCGCATGTCATATGATGTATTATTTCAATGTTTAGTTTCCGATGTCAGACAAAGGTGATCATTTGCAGGCAGCCCTCGTTCCCTCTGGCTTCTATCACGTCTGTCATATAARAGTGGTGTTTTGAGTCTATACGGTCAAAGTAAACTGTGTATGGAACAGCATAGCCTTCCCCTCCTACATCCTCTTAGTGCAGACTGCCCACATAKTTCTGTTATATTTACAGTAGATCTTAATGTATTTCCCAAAAGTCATCAGGAAATAGGTAAATGCTGTCAGGACTGAAGGGTGATAGTTTGGCAAAGATGAAGAGTCAAAGYCTATGCAAATAATGAAAATTTTTAAATAATTAAAAAAGGCTCTTTTCAGTTACTTTAYCCACACCTTGCCAAATGGTTATTCTAATTTTTCTCCCCTTGGTAACAGATTGTGCGTTTTATAAAAAGCATATTTTCAGTATGCAATAAACAAATCTGTATATTGGCTTTGATTTTAGACCTATCAGGTTTATTCATTAGCTGTCAAAATCCAGTTATGTCACCAATCTCATGATAGCTAAACAGAAATTTCTAAACATAACAGAGCATAAGCTCTATTTGCAATCAGGTGCTCTAATAAATAAGTTTATATATGAGTATGAAGTTGACAAATGCGTAACTGGATATGAGATGATAACCTGTTTGTGTAATAACTTGAAATTTTTGTATAGTCACTTCATTAAAATAAAATTTCATAGTCTTACCAAACAATATATGCAAATAGTTTTGTTGCTGTCAGTTGTTAGAAATGAAGCTTGTTTACGTGTCACAGTTCTAGAGAGATTTTGAAACTTCAGGTTGAGAWAATTTGGAGTCATTTATGCAATTCAGCTAGTATATGAAGATCAGTGTCTAAACGAAGTGGGTGTGAGTGTGAATCTTGTGAAAAGATTTTTTTCAACGCAGCTGCTAATAACAATGTCAGAATCATGAATTTCTTTTATAGTAGCTGCTTGTTTTTATTTAGAAATCAGTCTCGAGATTGTAGTTGCCTACAAAGGGAGATTACAAAAGTGAGGATTCATCAAACTGATTTTCTTTGGGAAAGCAGTGGTGATGTGATTGAATATAATTGCAACATTCCCTCCACCTAGCTCACTCTTTTTTTTTTTTTTTTTTTTTTTTTTTTTTTTTTAAAAAAAAAATAATAATTTTTTTTTTTTTGTAATAAATAATGAAAGAAAACATGACTTATGTTAGTAACTATAGTAGTGAATCGAACTGTGAACATTATCCTGTTTTAATATTTAGGAAAATGGTTACATTTAACCTGAGATCTGCTTGACAGAATAAAGAAATATTCTTAAAGCAAATACAAGTTCATTTCCCAAATCTTTCATAGCACTTCAGTACCAAGGATTTCTGAATAATCTAAAAAAGAAGCAGAAGTGCACTCATTCGATTCAAACCATATCATAACATACATAAAATACTTCTGTGCTRTTATTTCAAAGTGATATGGCTTGTACCATATCTTAAAGTACTGATATTTCTACAAATGATTTCCTTTAAATAAGAAAAGCATTAATTTTCCATTTAAACAAGAATGAAGAATGATACATTTCTATGAATAAAAAGAGAGTTTTGCTGGTTGGTTCTAAAGTGAATTGTGTAGGTTTTCTATGCTACTTCTCTCTGTTTTAAGACTTATGAAGAAAATGGTAATGATAACTTTATATAAACTGATTATTCATTATAAAAGCGCAAGATTCTTACAAGTATTTTAATTAAATTTTTCGGTATATCTTGAGCATWTCACACAAAGTGGATTAAGACATGAATGACAGAGCTGATAATTGGACTTTGTGTGATTCTGGTTTGAATCTTTCACATCGCATTTTAGAAGCTATCCTCACAGACATCAGGGATCTCCAACATTCTAGTGCGTGATATCTTTTTCCCAAACTTCTCATCTCTAATCGCTAGCAGTGAAGTATATTTTATTTGGTTATGAAGGGTTATGAATTGTCCTCATCTTCTGTTTTCTTTAATAYGATTTCACTTCATCTATACAGATATATGTGACTGATATAAAAAATATTATGCAGACTTCTCAGTCTGCTTTCACACTTATTCATGTTGCTTCTCTTKTTTAATGTACCTGCTCAGTGGATTCAGGGAATGGTGGAAAAAAACAGTATYCCATAAATTGAGTGCATTCTTTTCAAGAACATCTGAAAAAAGGGAAGATGCCCATGTGATTGTGAGGAACAAGTTTCACCTTGTCTATGAACGTATGATTTTTGAAAAAATACCAAAGAATGTGGTAAAAAATATAAGGCCAAGCATTGTCTAAATCTTTCATATTTACTTTATTCTTTGATTCATGTCTTAATATCCACTGAATATAATGATTGTTCTTCATATTGTCACTTTAAWAGTGACTTTTGCTTTTCTTGGCTACATTCCTTCATGTACCTCCATGTACTTGGAAAACATAATTCTGCTACCATGTTACCTGAACACATGATATGATAGTGTATATATATTTATGGTGATGTGATATTATTAAATAGATGTAGACTTGAACAGAGTTTGTGAAGTACTCCTGTATGTAGTTTTTAGAGGAAGAATTGATGCTTGAATGACTAAAGGTCCTCAAAAGTGTTTAGGACACTCGCTTCTTTCTATGTCTAACACCTTCTGGATCCAGGATCATACAAAATCATTTATCTTCTGTAACAGATTAACAGCTATCATGGAAATAAGAGAAGCAATAGATGTAGAAGTACTGTCTTCAGAAAGCCTTTGACAAGGCCTTCTTCAGAAAGCCTTTGAAAGCCTTTGACAAAGAAATGACAAGGTCGATACAAATAGGCAGTCCACTGGCTTTTCCACTATTTTGCGTATCAGTTTAGGTACCGCAGTGGATCCTTAAAAATCTTATGATTTGGTTCTGCTACACCCAGAGACCTGTGCAGATTGCTGATGTAACTGGCTATACTTAAGTGTTTTTGGTTTGGCAGGTAGAGCATTCCCAGTRGCATGACAGTGATCATCTAAGACATAAATCATAATCTCTTTCTTCTTCTCATACAGATAAAGCTTTTTTTTTCTCTTTTAAAATAAAAATATACAAGGCTTACTTTCTTAAATGTTTTGTATGTATACTGAAGTACCCTCCTGAGAAAGAAGTTCATAAAGGAACTGGTTGATGTTGCTGTTTTTCTCTTTCTGAATTATCTTAGTTATGTTTTACTGCAAATTTTTTAAGGTTTCTCTTTTGATGCCGTGAGCTCAGCAACAGAATAGCTGGGAGGCACCTTGAATTACATTCTCTAATTCTAGTTGGCACTACATAGAAAATGAACATCAAAAAATATGCAGATAATCTGTTCTGTCAGTTGTAGGTATTTCCAAAATTATGTGAAATAAATATTTCCCAATTGCAAATCAACCTTTTTTTTTTCTTTTTTTTTTCCCCCTCCAGACAGTATTCTGTTTGAATGAGTACAGTGTCTCTAAATATAATGCTTCAGTTACAATAGCACCAGTCCCAAATCCGTTCACATCGTTATGGTCAAATTGCTACAGCACTTTGCAAAGACAGCGCTGAGAGAAAATTACTTGGTCATATTATGTTGATAGTTCTTGTTCTCCAGGTAATGCTTTGCAGTGCTCTTCCTTTTCATGATTTACCTGGTTCACACTATAGACATGGACRCAGTACTTTTTATTTCTTTTCACTTTTAAGATACAGATCTCAGTTCAAGTTGATATTTTAAAGCGGAATTAACTTTACATAAAGCATGAAGTTTCTGACTTACATGCATTTCACTTAAATATTCATAGACTTGAACACGTAAACACAATTTTTTTACTGCATTGAGGGTTTGCTTAGCAGTGTGGAAAGCAATTACTGTAAAGTTAATCATTTTAATTTCCCRGTACCTGAAAACCTGTATTTTCATCAGTGGATCATGCATATATGTGGAAAATAGCAAGGCAACAGAGAGTAACTGAGTTACTCATTTGAACAGCTACCATCTAATTCCTACTTGCTTTTTACAGTATAGATATATTTGAAAAACTATTGAAATAGTTTTAAAATTAGGAGTGGGATTATGTTATTACAGGATTATAGTTGCTTTCGATATATGGAATTTGCCACAAGTGGGGAAGATGCCCACACTGCTCCTTTCCACACTGTATGTTGGAGCAATAGGCATTAGAAAGAATGTATGCAAAATAGAAATGGAAATATGGACAGATAATTATTTTCCCTCATAATGGTAGGAGATGCAGTTTTAGGATAAATAAAAAATAATGGTAAGAAGATGTGTGAATACATTTTTACATTGCAATTTAATTTGCCGTCGTCAAGTCATTTACAGTTGTTGAATGAAAGTAGCATCACAGACAAATCAGGTCAGGCAGCAAAGTTTATCAGAAATGACTTCTTTGAAGCTAATGGAACTCTTTTCATGCATCATTGTGTATCAAAATCTTCATTTTAAGTAGCCTAACATTTAATAGTATGATTATATATTTCTGTATTAACCCTGCTGTTCAGTCATATGGTTTGAATGATATCTTTAATATTTTCCTTTAATATAAGTCAGCATTTTCAAGAGAGGAGTTTTAGCCAAATGAAGATTTACAGAGAATTTACTTTACAAAATTATTAAACTTAATGTGGAAATTTGTATGATATTTKAAATGCTTGTTTTAATGTTGAATTTGGTAAACTATTCTATAACATGTAACAATACTATTTGACAAATGGACTTGATAACACGTAACATTTTAAATCATTGCAGCACATAGCAGAATGGGATGGCATACTCTGAGATTACCACCTGAAATACTTGTGAGCTTGCATTAATTATGATTTTTTTTTCTCTGTTTGGAGGTCTTTGGTCCTGGTGGCAATTATCTCAGAGCCACCACCAGTCTGCCTTGGCTCCTGCCTGAAATGTGCAGCAGCACATCGTGCAGGGCGCTCCCTCCAGCAGCATTCCTGGTGATGCTGCTCAGGCATCTCATCGAGCGAAGCCAGGAGCGAACGGCTCTCTGTAAAGCCCCCGTGCTGAGCTGGATTTAGCTCCGATTAGAGCTAGCCAGAAAGAAGTATCGGCAGAGTTTAAACACATTAATCCCACACCCGATTACCAGCCAATTTTAAAACAGTAAGAAAGCATGAACTGCAGTAAAACTCTTTTTTTTTTTTCTTATCTGCCATGAATCAGTCTCAGAATAGCTGGAGTGGCTGTCATGTCAACTCCCTTCTGCTTTGCCAGAGCTATCATTAGCTACAGAAGTCATTTGTGGTTTTCTACGAACAACAGAAATAAGTCAAAAATCAATCCTTAAAATATCTCATTAAGTGAAGTTACTTTTATCATTAAATGCCTCCCATTTACATCCTTCATTAGAGAAAGTCATCGGCAAGGTTTCTAGCTTAATGAATTAGTTCGGGAAGTCTCTAGCGGTTTGTTATGGATACTAGAATGCATTTTTATTTAAGTACTCTAACTCGGAAAATACATTGTACAGATGGGTTGATTTTCTGGAATTTTACCAYGCACAAATACAATACTTACTGCTACAAAAGACAGTGTGCACAAAAGAAAATTTCTGCCTTTTTTTTTTCATAGTAACTAAGTCCTATATTTTTTGGCCCATCAGTGAAATACGTTTTGTGGGATTGTTTGTTTTTTATTTAAAGGCAGTGAAGCTATCAGAACGATGACTGATGCGTTTACCCATAAAAATTAAATTTAATACATACCTTTGCCCTATTATAGCACAGCATAAAAAGATGATTCTGAAGCGATGCTGACGTAGATGCTGATTTATTCTCCATGTTGTACACCAGTACACATTCTAAGTAGAAGTAGTTAGTCTTGCTGCTTTAAATAGTTATTTTATGTTTCAGTAAGACYGAGGATTGATCTGTAGCACTGACATTCTAGCAAAAAACAGGATATTTTCAGTAGAAGAGTTCATTTCATGTAGGTATAATGTTAAGGTCTTCGTAATCTACGGTGAGAAAATGTTAAAAAAGTGGGGAGAGATCTCTCCCATGAGAAACTGTGACTTCCTCCTGAATGAGTCCACATCACTTTTCTGCTTTAAATAACATTTATCGGCTCCATGTTACTGTGATGCCTTCCTGACTCTTGGTTCTGATGACCTTGCTGATTTACTGAGACTAGTGTCCATGTGCTCATCCTCACTGACTTACGCTTTGGTGCTATCGTTTCATATTCACCTCTTACATTTGATTTCTGAGACAGAAATATATATATTCTGTAAGCAGCTAGCATTGAGGAAACAAAATTCTAGCTAGCATTGAGTTTACAGACTAGACATCAATGTCATGCCATGAGTGAGATGCTATAATTTACAGCATAGTGCTTCACTGTGAATATTTTAGTTCACTGACATTTTATATTGAGAATCACAGAACATCTACTATGTTTCTTTTGTTTTCACTTGCAAAATAATTCCCAAATGTTTGTGTTGCTTTTTTTGTCAGTTTTCATTTTGTAACATTCGTTACAAAAGATATTGTGTATGGATACAGGTATGGACTAGGTAGGAATATTTGTCTGTAAAGATAATTGGTTTCTGGCCATGATATGATATTTAGCATTGCTAAAAATGGAAATTAAAATGAAAGAAAACAGATTCAGTAAGATCTTTATTTTGCAAGTTATTTTGCTGCACTGACATGAAATGTGTGTGGGATGCTAGACCCAAAGGTGTGATATTGCAAAATACAGTTTCCATAATGCATATGAAAATGAATGAGAGTTTTAGTATGACAGTAGTAGTACATCTTTGAAAACCATGGCAAGCAAGTGTATACACCAAACTGTGGAAACTTAAAATTAAAGTTTGGATAATTTCTGACTAATGCAGAGAACTTTTTTCCTAACTCTCTTTTTGTTGATTCTTCCACTCGTAAAGGAAAGAAGAGCATTGTTTGGAGTGATTCTGGGAAAAATAGCTATAAGTAATCAAAATAATTTAAATTGCCTATATATTATGAGAATATTCTTGAACTATTTTGTTTTATTTTGGTTTCTGGTTAAGATTCTGTTCTTTTCTATGRAATATTGGACAGAAGGTAGAACAAAATCTTTATAAAATAGGTTGTTCCTATACTGTCCCTGCAAAAATATTTGATAGAGGTATATAACAAAATACACATTTGGGCGTGCAAGTGTCACATATTTATGTAGAAGTGATGAAAGAATGGTTTATTTCAGTCTTCGTAGTGCTATTCGCACAAAATGGTATCACAGGAAGGCATAACATTTTTGTGATTGCATGAACTTGATTTCTTGAGAGAGTGTAAGTTGGCCCTAGAACAGGGGACTTATTTGCTTTGGTTGTCTTCTACTGGATGATCTCACCAGCTATCTGATAGTCAAATGAGCACATGAAATGTTTTGGGGGTTTATGTGATCAGTGTGTTTATTTCAAAGGAAAGCAACCAGTCCGCAATTTCTTTCTACCTTATTGAGGCAAGAAATGCCACTACATGTGATTCTTAACCACTAATTGGAAATGATRCAATACCATCTTGTTTGGCATACAGACGTTTTGCTCAGTTGGACATAAGCATACATAAATAATTATATGAATGCACAGTGCATCACAAAATACGTGATATTTAACCTTTATTCATGATTATCAAATATGTATGCAATTGTTTCTTGCTTTCAGTAACTTTGTTTCTCAAAAAATATATTGGTGAGGTCTCACATTGGTGCATGGGAATGCGTATTTTATCTTCATTTGAGCTTATGGRTTGGTTCCTTTGCCTTATCTGATGCATATAGCTGGAGGAAATTCCAGATGGTAAATGAAACCAAAACATATGACAATAAAATGTGCTAGTAAAAATAGGTGTTGAAAGGATTTTTGTCTTCATTTAATCTTGCCAAGTAAAATGTCAGAGCGGGATCCATGTAAAAGTCCATACAAAAAGCTTGCCAGAGATTAAAGCTTATTTGCTTATGTATCGTGGAGCTGTTTGTTCTTTCCATCTATTCAATGTATTTTACTGAACAGAAACRTAAGAATAACTGTTTTTTAGAACTAACCCTTTTAAATTGCAAATTGTGTTGGTTTTAATTAAAAGCAAAGTTAGAAACACTGTTTCTGTAGCTACAATTCTCCTGTTGGCTTGTTGTGGTTTTGAGCTTTTCTTGTAACTAATGACTTTTAAAAAATTACTATACAGCTTAGCATAAGGAAAGATATCTTTGCTCCACCATTTGTCTGGTTCTTTGTCATGTTCTCTGATACAAAGTAAATCCTGCGCACAGTTGTGTTTTATTCTTTCTTCTTAGGCTTCATTTCATGTATTTTTCATGAAGTCATTAAGACTTTAATGTTTTCCTGTCACAGATACTGAAGTTGGTTGCTGTGGTACTATTTATATAGTTCTATAGTATTATTTTAGCTCACTAAATAACTCTCCCTCAGGCAAGCAGGATCAAAGTGCTTTGTGCCTTTAGATATTGCCGGCAACCAGGCCAGTTGCTATTTGAATCTTTGCTAAGCTCTGATTTATGCTGCTTTGCCTGCAGTCACACAGGATATCTTTGTCTCTTGAGACATTGGGAGCTCCCTGATCACTTAGGACAATCTCCAAGTATAGTTCTTTATAATTATTAGCAGCTGCGAGCATTCACTTGCTATCTGGAGTTCAATAGTAGCATGATAAAGATCTTGGTGATTCTCTCTTTTTGCACAATTGTTTATTCTGATAAAGTAGATTTGGTGGGTACAATGAACAATGAGATTCAGAAGTTAATGAGTCTAAAGGAACATCTGTTAAAAGGACCTTCATTACCATACATTTCCAGGAAAATGAGAACATAAGGCAAGACAGAAGCTAATGAAGAGCCTGTTTGGCTTAAGCAAATGAATAATGTGGCCCAGGACAGAGGATGAGCTTTTCAATTGGATACTAATCAGCATTGCGTTGTTTTTGGCAGTTAACCCCAGATGTTAATCTGATGTCAGCTGTATTGTTCTCTCTTTCTTTTTTTTTTTTTCATGCCTGTATGAATTATTCATCCTGGCAAGATTCACTTTCCTTTTATTTTTTTTCCAGACACCAAAGCAAATATATTTTATCTAATAGCTTTAAAAAAATACCTGTCCCTTCATTTGAAATGTAAAATGGTTTTCAGTCCAAAGTGAAGTTACTTAAATCAACTTTATGCCATGCTGTAGAACATACTGAATAAGCAAAGAACCATTGGTGCCTTTTGTATTAAGAAAAAAGAAATCCCAAGGTTATTTGCATAATGTATCCTTTTATTTCTCCCTCTTTCCCTTTATGATCAACTTTGATAGTTAAAAATGCATTTTGTATAAGTGGTGCTAGACACACAAAACAAGCTTTCACAGAACAGGCACTCTGAAATGAAAAAACAATTGTAACAATACTTTTCACATAGTAAAGCTTAAAACACGTTTATTAATCGCTCACTCCCAGATTTAGCATTTTGCAGTGACAAACGATATGTAATGAAACAGAATTATGTCTCTAGACAGATGTGGTATGAATAATGAAGAGACAAGAGTCACTCTTGAAGATCTCATTGATGCTGGTTTTCTGTTATAAACCTGATTGACTTTAAAAAGAACTCTATTACCTCAGAGAAACAAAACTTGTGAAATTTTGCCAACTGTTGTTTTTTCCAGACTAGACATTTTATGAGAAGTTTGATAGACCTAACACAGAGAGTTTTCAAACCTGAGCATTTTGAAGTGAGGTTGTGACTTATTTTTAAATCAGCCTGACACTGGGGGAGATGAGGTACATATTACCACCAAAAGAAACAGAGATGAAAAAAATGTTCCTTTTCATAACTTGGAAGAAGAAAGCACCTAAAAGTGTGTTTGGGAAAGTTTGCATGGACACAGTTGTTTTAGGAATGCAAAAAAAAAGCGTGTATACACGTATATGCAGTTTGCATTTTTTGACTCTGGCTAGATTGCTGAGATGTTTTGGATAATGGGGGAAATATGGATGAGAAAAGGAAAGGAGAATAAAATAGGAAAGCAAGTGACCTTCAGCTTGYATGAATCTGGGAAAGCCTGGCTGCTCCAGGCAGAAGGCGGTCTGGAATTACTGAATTCTGGTCTTAAAAGGGATGTGTTAGAGAAGAACTGTTGTGTCTGTGTGTAGCTGTACACTCAGCTGCCCAGTTTATAATCTTCTGTTCAAATAAAAATCCTCCTGGCTCTTCTAGTGTTCCTTAGCCCCAGCTGCTTCCCCAGGATCTGATGGCCATTCTGACTTATTCCAACCTCAAACAGCTTTCTCTATACAGCTCTTGGGTCTAAATACCCTATTGTTCCTAAAAAACCTATTCAAACYCTTTCTTTTGTTATCATTTGGTCTAGTAAAATTGTTCCCATTTATTTTCAAGGTGCTTTAGCATATCCTGGCTCAGTGCTTACAATTTCATTATGACCAGCCTGATCAATTCTGTTTCATTTCCAGAACTGGATATATTGCTTGATATTGAAGGCATCAAACTTGCTTTCCAGGTCTGTGCAGAGCAATTAAAATGAGAGTTTTCAGGCCAATTATTTCTTGATATTTCTCTGCTCTGCTGAATAATAGACTCAGATGATATCACCCAGTGGTGGCATTATCACAGCACACCGCACGTTCATTTTCACTTACATATAATTATTAAATCTTAAAGTAATTTTAAAGATGAATTTTAAAACTGTTGTATGCGCATGCTGAAAGAATGGCTGCTATATTATTAAAGTCATCAGTTTTCATACTAGATCTAGTTCTATCTTCCATAGTTTTTAAAAAGTCTATTACATTTGTAATTCCTGTAGAATTCCTATTGTATTCCTGTTTTGCTCATAGGAAGTTAATAGGAATAAGTAAGGAATAAGTATGTATAAGAAATGCATTAGTTCAATACAATTCATCTTGAGAATATGCATTAGTAAGCTTAAAGAAATATTGCCTTTCACAATGAGGAAGGAGAACCAGAGCCCCAATATTTTCATTTSGTAGAGAAGTTAGTTTGAAACTTCAGAATAAGATTTACAAATTTATCAGAAGATTCTGAAGTCTTTGGAACCTCACTAGTTGCAGGGTGATGCAGGGTGTAGATCCCTTTCAGGGATTCTTGCTCATATGTAAATCTGATAGCTCATTTATGAAAGAATTCAAGTTCACTGTTATACTTAAAATTAAATAGTGCTGCTTAGCTGTATCATTACAGTAAACACAATTATCATCAAGTGCTATTTTAAGTAGTATCTGTCTTACGTTATCCATCAGTGTTTTCAAGAGAGACATATATATTTATGTAAGTTAATATATAAAATGTATTTATTTTAACAATATATATTCAGCATGTCAGGATATGGAATTTGTGTAAATGTATTGTTATTGTTATGTTTCTAGTAATTCAGGAAATTATTAACATATGGATAGAGTCTTATGTTTTGAATTTAGAGATGTTCTTTGCAGAGACCMGATAAATATTTTGGAAAGGAATGAGAGACAAGACTCATTATTACTCATCTTAAAACAAGTACTGTTCTGATTTATGACAGATGTTCTAAATATTTATCGTAAGYATGAATGGACATACACTAGAGGAAGGGAAAGTATTTTAATACTTTATMGTAACTACCATCCTCCTTTATTTCTTTTCATTAACTTCAGAGAGGACATAAAGTGCTCCACTGTTCACTACAGACAGCAAAAGTACTGTCAGCATCACTAGAATTGTTTTTATTAGCATTGAACCTCTAGCGAAAGGTTCAGAACTTAGCAGCTGAAGAATAATTATAATTACTACTTCTCTTTTACCTTGAAATAAAGACAGCAAATTTTGTAATTATAGGAAAAACCTTTCTTTTTATGGTTACTTATAATCTGTTGGTTTTGTTTGTGTGTATTGTTTGCCTGTATTTTGGGTTGATCCCACATTCTATTTTTCCTAGTGGATCCTAGTGATTCCATTGATGTTAGGTGTAGTTCACCCATTTATAGCCAAAGAAAATGTTGCCCACTTGACTGTCAGGTTAGAGGAGAGTTCAGTGTATCTGGTAATTGTATTTTCTAAACACAGACTCAGGTCTGTAATAGAAGCTGCATTTTACAGTTAAGCGCTTTCTGGTTTTGAATGCCTGAATGCCTCACTCAGATTATCTCTTACACTTCATCAAAAATTAACAAATTAAAGTATAAGCCCTCTGGTCCATGAAGCCCCTTTCTTCTTTGTTTGCACAGCAGCTAATGCAGAGAAGTTCTGGCTCATGACTCTTAGGCACTAAACTGTATATAAAAATAATAATACAATTAAATGCAATTTCAAAGCAAGCAGATTATATGCAATCAGCATCCATGATAAGAGATTTTGCTTCCATTAGCGGACGTGTTAGGCAAAATGGTAGTTACTTTGATTTTATTAGAAATCTTGCTATTTTTTTTCTTGAGATTTGCCTTCTCATACTGCTTCTCATTCTGCCACTGCTGTGGAGGCAAGGCTAATGAAAAAGAATAAATGATATATAGTGAGAAGCAACACAAGCTGTGATCCTTTGGCTTGCCATGGAATAAGAAGGAGAGACAAGACACTGTCTATTCTTTATTCTGGTATCTGTCATTGTACTAGTGCTCTAAGTTTTCAAATGAAATATGCCCTGGTACTGATTTTACTCTRGTTTTACATGTATTTTTCACTTCAGGGGATTATTTGTTTGTTTACAAAGGTCTGAGCAAGAACTGACTCTCTGGAAAGTTTTTTGCCCCTTACTGGTCTGATATCAATAAAATTTCTAAATTTCATGCAAATTGTTCAAAATCTGCAAGCAAATAAATGCAGATTGCCCCATGATGTGTGTGATRCTGAAACATAACATGCATGTTACTCTCATTAGAGTTTTTGATTTCATTATTTCCGTCTTCTTTTCCGCTGTTCCTCTAACRTGGGAGCCACCACCTCTGTCTTCTTCACTGCAGAGTCTGTCCACCAGAAATGAAGGCAGATAGAAGTGAAATGGTTTCTCGGAGTTTTGGCATAATACCCATTAGGTACATACATGCCAAAAAACGGGAGGCATTCAATCTGCACATGCCCCTTTTGCCTGATAATAACCCACCTAGCTCTGTCCCTCCCTAAGTTCCCTGATTTTAATTCTGTGACTGAAAGAACTGAAATTAATTAGAAGATTGTTATTTCTTGCTTGTATATAAAAACAAAGTCGTTTTGCCATCCCTGCAAGCTGTGAGTTCTGACATAACAGCCTTTGCTTGTCGTGTTACTGCAGCAGCTGCGGGCTTGCTAGAAACATGTAGGATGCTGTTAGACAGTGAAATCAGCCACCGAGACCTCTCTCTTTTAAAGGCTTTGCTGTTGGTCGGATGCAGTATGGAAAAAACTGAGATTATGAACCCCTGGCTCAGAGATAATCAGCAGGCAGATCAAAAATTTGAAGAATCARTTGGAGAACAGCAGTGATACCTGAGCTGTTATCAGAAGCTGTGGACCCTGAGTAAATGTTTCACAGGATAATGTCAGATACAAGTACCATGTCACGTTTATGAACGTGTCCCGGTTGGTTTCTCTACACCATATGCACTAGATATGAAAAGCTTATATTAAAAAAAAAAAAAAAAAAGAAAGAAAAAGCAGTATAAAATAGCAAATAGATGTCTCTCTTCTATTGAACTTGGTCAGGGAAAATAGGACTAGCCTGCCTTGCATATATGCGGAGATAACACTGTGCTTGGGTTAGTTCTAAGCTCATATCTATGGCAGTAAATTAATATTTGAAATCTTAGTTCTTCAGCTAAATTGCTTTTTTTAGACCCTTTCTGTTTTTCCAGTTTCACCCTCTATCTACTACTTCAGTTTAATAAGGAACTTCTACCTGTATGTGCCTTTATTATAGTCTTAATTTCTCTCAGCATTCTAATAAAACCCACGTAATTTTTGCCCCATAGCTAAGAAGCCAAATTAAATTTGGAGAGTTATTGTTCTGTGTGCATGTTTATGTGTCTGTTTTCTATTTGTATATACACGGAGGCAATATTTACCACCATGGTAAGCCTTGTGTATGGGTCCTAGGGAAAGCTTTCTACCCCAGAAGTCAGCTSTGCGTTTGTAATATATTTATGTCCTGCTTGAGCATTATCCATGAGGAGAAAAAGATTATTATGAGTTTATTCTTTTTTTCGCAGTAGTTGGAGAAAAACGACAGTAAACTTTATTATCCTCCTCTTGCTAGTCAAGCTGTTCCTACGTTGCTGACTAAATCTCCTTTTTTTTCCTTTTGTTACCTCTTCTCTCGGCATATTACCAGCATCGCCCAAAAGTCAGGTCCTGAGTGGGCTTGGTCACAGGATGCTAYGGTCAGCTGAGAAGAATCTTGGAAACATTTTCTATTCTGGCTTTTATTCTGCAAAATATTGTTTGCAGTATAATTGTTGCAAAATATTCTTGTGATTGTAATCTGTTTCTTGGAATTATTCCCTAGTAATCTAATTGATAGTAACATTTCTCAGTAAAGAAATGGACACTGTTATACAGATCAGCATGCGTTAGGTCTTATTCACAATATTAATGGAAGTCCCAATTCTCTATTTCTAGCTGCCTAGATCTTAAGTATTTCAAGTATATGATTATTTATTTGGCATGTATTGTAATTTTTATGCAGCAGAGTATGTCTGAATGAAAATAATACCAAGCTACAAAAACAATAAGCAGAATTGAATTTCATATCAAAAGCCAGTATGATCAGAAATAAGGGTGAAATGTCAGACCTGGCCCAACCCACTTCATTATGCCTCATTTTTGCAGAGCTCTCACAACAGTAGGTGATCTTAAGCATCATAACTGAGTAATTATGACTCAGAGTGTTTTGCCTGAGGGCATAGTTTCAGCTCTTCCTGATGTCACAAGTAATGTTCCGAGTCATCTTTCATTAAAGAATATACTAGCCAAGCTGTATATTACACATTTTTATGCTAACAGCACACGATTATCCACAATATAAAGCTGAAAGACGGACAACTCCCCCAAACCACATCAATGGAAAGTATGCAGATGTTTAAGGAGAGTATTAGACATCCAATATATGGTTTGTGTCCGCAAACTTTTGTATTGAGATCTCTCACATTTTTATCAGGAATAATTCCTGTAAGGAATGAATGAGATGTTTGTGGGAACTGGGTATGTAAGTTGTTTTGCTAATTCTGCTGAAAACCCTTTTGTACCTTTTACTGGAAGCTCTGTGTCGGTTTCAGAAATGCAGCATTCTGGACAGCATTACTTTAAACAAATTCCAAAAATACAACTGACACTCAGCAGAATGTCTGGCACACAATAAAGCCTTGCATCGGGGTTTACTTTTCTGAAAAGTAAATATAATTGGTGTCCAAAGGAAGTGGCCTCAGACGTCCTTTTCCCAAATGGTAAACTGTGGGTCCGGTCGCTATTTTGGTGCTTCATCACAAAAATAAATGACGTGCTCAGGGAGTGCTAGATCTCATCACATCACAGCTTGATTCTTCTGCACCACTGGTGAGTTTGCTGGTGGCAGCGGAGGTGACATTAAGTGAATTTGCTGCTGGGGAGGAACTGCCCAAGGAGAGGAAAGTACGAGAGCTGCTTTGCACAGCTGAGTCACAGCTGCAAATCTGTCGCTTGCATGAAAGAGCCCCCGTGTTGTCCGGAAATACAAGACTGGCAAATTCTGTAGTGTATTAAGTAGACCAAATGTCACCTCTCGTCCTAATTTTGATTTATTCTAAATAGYGCAACGTTGTTTACATTGTGCATAACAGTTTGCTCTCTGCTGTGATGTGCGTTCAGCTCAGAAACATATCCAAATAACTTTAAGATGTGTATAGAGAGAATGATGGAAGTACTCCCAATACTAAGTGTTTCTTATTATTTATTCCTAGGGCTAATCGCTTTTTCTTTTCAAGAAGTGTTACCGTATCTAAAGGGCAGCTTTCTGTGAGAGAGGAGATATTTTGGAGAAAATGTCTAAGGAGTGAATGAAAAATGGAATTATTTAGTTTCAGATCAGGTCAATATTGATCTAGGAAATGCTGCAGTACCTTGTGAGAGCTGTAATTCCAGGTAACCTGCAGTGCCTTTCTCCATCATCTGTGTCCAGCTCCAAACCTGGGTCAGGGCCAGATACAGCCTCTTCCTGCGGTTCAGGTGCCATGGTGCTGTTATCTACAGCAAATTTGACAGATTCCCTCCTAAGAAAGCAGGCGTTTCTAGCTGCAAGCCACAGGCACTCTCATACACCAGCRCTCTGGAAGGCTTCACGTTGCAAGCCAATGTACCATGCACCACATGACAGTGTGTTATATGGGCTGGCTTCCCACCACTGTAGTGCCCCTTTATGTCCTGATGACCAACTTGACACTCCTTTTTTTTGGAAGAGAAAACTGGCTACAAGCATCTTCTCCTGCCCAACAGACTTGTTGCCAACATGATTTGTGATTTTGTTTTTCAGTTGTGTGACATGGCCATGTTCACTCAGCAGTGAAGGTCTAATATTCACTGGAATTAAATAGAACTGTCAGTTATGTAGAAAAAGGGGACATCTGCATGTAAATAAGTTATGTACATTATGTATTCTCTGTAAGTTTTGGACTTGCTGGAAAAAAAATCATCTTAAAAAAATCATCTTAAAAATCATCTTAAATCATCTTAAACAACCCTTTTTTTTCCGCTGGGAAAAAATAATGCTGATATGCGTCCGTTCCTTCCAACATGTGGTTGCAGTCAATAAGAACATATATATGTATAATTACTGCATATGCCAGGATCTACAGTCACTGGGTAGAATAAGTGCCTCCACACTGTGAACATTCAAAGCATATTAGATTAAAATGCATATATTAGATTAAAATGCATATGAAGAAGTTTTCACTTTTATAATTAATCCAAATAAAAATTATTTAGATGCAGAACATAGGTAGTGGATGAAAGCAGAGAAAGCAACATTTTTATCCCAGGAGATTTAACTGTGTTTTATTTACTTCTCTAGATTAGCTACAATGAATGGCATGAAGGAGCATTCTCTAGTTAAATATTAAGATATGTTAATACTCAAGACAAGAGGAATCAAACTATAAACAAATTCTTCAGGGCTCAATGTTCTCTGTGTGTGAATGAGAGCAGGAATATTTACAGAAACAAAACAGGAAAATTATCAGAAAATCAGAAAAGAATTTGTTATTACCTGAGAGCTAAATAGTGTGTACTTTTCATTGACAGGAATAACATCACGTATTCTTAATGACATARAAAGTAAATATCTCAGAAAAATAAATATCCCATTTCTGCAGCTTGCGCTGAGCATTTTYGGTGACTATGCTTTGTTTCATTAAATGTATTTTTTGTGTATGTGATTCTGGTTCAGCATAACTTGGGCCTGCTTATTCCGAGTGCCACCAACCCTTGCAGTCAGTGTAGTTCCCCATGTAGGCTTCAGATTTTGCTTTCTGAAAACTGGGCAGGACCTGGTTAGGGGAGGACCTGTTTAGATCATGGGCTTGCAAGTGGAGCTACCTTGGGCTGCAGTAACAAGTGGTTCRTTGAATATAAAGGAAGCAAGAGGGCTAAAACACTGAAGTGTTTAGTTGAAAGTGTGCTCATGCGTCTATATATTTTTATAAAAATATATATATATATAAAATATATAAAATAAATATATATAATTATATAAATAAAACAACTATATTTTTGAAATCCTGCTTAGGATTGGATTGCTTAGGAAATCCTGCCTAGCATATGTAGACTTATTTGGAGAATTATTTGCTGCTCAACAGATCTATGAGGGCTAATTTATTTTCAGCGTTGATAATATTTGATAATACATTTTAAAGTACATATTTAATTTTTTTCAGAAAAAAAGGCGGAGTCTGATGCCAGTCTACATTGTACAGAATAAAACAGGAATATATTCTTGGATTGTTTTAATTGTCTTAACTGATATAATTCATATCCAAAAAGTTGGTATAGTAAATGGAAGATTGCATTTATAGGATATGATTACTTCTACCTTCTACTAAAAGAAAATAATTTCACTATATTTATTAATAATTTATTCTTGTCAGAAGGAACATCTTTTATTGCACTTGCATTTGAAATGTCAATTTTTAAAAACACTGACATCTTGTTCTTTTAAACCTGCAGTGAATTAGGTCAAAATTTCCCTCARCCAGAGCCTGAGAATTTTAGAAATGACTTTTGCCTGTAGGACAAGGATGAACGCATGTTAGTTTAAAGGCCAGTGAAATATTACTGCAAGCAGATCTTTACTATTCAAATTGCAGGACTCTCACAAGAATTGAAATGAAAGTTTCAGAATACTGATAAAACATAAAACAGAGCAAATTCTTTTCAAATACTTTTTCAACACTATATTTTTTTCCAATAGGTTGTATTCTAACAATTAATACTTTATATGTAGAAGGGTATTCCAATATGAAACTAAATTTGCTAAAGGTATGTCTGCACACCTTCCATGTTAGAGTATTTGCAAGAGCAATAAATGTTAAACAGCTTTTTACACTACTCATATAAGATGAATTTTTGAGCTTGTCATAGATGTTGGCAATTGGAATGTAATTCTGTGCTTTTCAATCACACGTATCCAGTTAGAAAACAAAAATATTAAAACTTTTCCTTCTTATTTTATGCATTTTTAGC
Source organism: Nothoprocta perdicaria (assembly GCF_003342845.1). Taxonomy (NCBI): domain Eukaryota; kingdom Metazoa; phylum Chordata; class Aves; order Tinamiformes; family Tinamidae; genus Nothoprocta; species Nothoprocta perdicaria. The sequence goes on from NW_020455976.1 coordinate 7,049,369, forward strand.
ATATCGTTGAAATGCGCTGTAGGGATAAAAGTTTTTACATTTCAAACAAAGTCTTAAAAAAATAATGGCCAAATTGTCGAAYACAAACAAATTATTTATTGGGAGCTACTTCCCCAGGTGTTGTGACTTGTGCTCAATAAGAGCTATAAAGGCTAACGACCACATAGTTAGAAGTATATTGTGGCTATGTATATTCTTTATTCCCTAATACTGGTCTTAATAATGCACAGATTTGGCTGTGTTAGTCYCTTTGCCTGGAATGGATTCTGTCTGTACTGCTGATTTTTTGGTCACTTTTTCCTGCTACAGGGATTGAGATGGCACATATGAATAATCACAACTGATGTTAGTCTTCAAGATACATATGCCAGCACTGTCAAGCTTCTGTTTTATTATATCAGTGTTTATTAC
>NW_020455976.1:7049919-7355351 GCF_003342845.1 Nothoprocta perdicaria
TATTACTGATATCTGATTCTATCCTGGGCTTTCCCAATTAGTGTTCCATGCAGAGGTCTTACAGTTGTGGAATAAGGGATAATTATATGAAGCAAGCAAAGCAAGCCCCGTAGGATGTGAATCAATATTATAAAGGGAGGAAAATTATTTTTGTAGTGTCTTGGAGCCTTTAGCTGAGGGCATTGGGACTTTCTGCAGTGTATCTAGTGTCTGGTGCCAAGTCTGAGCAGCTCTGAGGAAATTGGTTCATCCAATTGGAGCAGGAGCAGTTGATTCCCATTGATGCAGGGAATTTGCGATGGAGATGTTACCTAGGAGTTGTTCCTGTGGTATTTAATGACTTTTACACTCCTCTTAGGGGTACRTGGAGCAGGCAAGGAGGAGTCACCTCCTGCAGAGTGCTCCACCTTGAAGCAGGACAAGATCAAAGTGTGCGGGTGATCCCAAACCATAGGCAAAGGAAAAAAGCATGCATCTCTRCAGAGATTAATATCATCCTTAATGTCTTTTGAATTGTGTATTCGCAAAACATRCTTGCTTAAATGACAGTATTTCGTGTAATGAACAAATAACTTTTTCTTTCTTTTACCTCATGTCAACAATCAAGCATCCATCACAACCACCAGATTCTAAGAGCCCTGTATAARAACATCAACTTATGTTCTTGGGTTTGAGCATTAGCTGCTAGCATACTCTCCTCCTCTCTGGATGAGTAGGGGAAATTAATTAGCCAAATCGTAGTTGTCATGCTCTTTTTTAGAAGTCCCTGAGGATGAGTCCTTGCCATGCACTGAAGTAAATATAGGCCCCCTGAGACAAATTGCTGAAGTTTGTGGCACCTTTGACTCATAGATCATATCTTTGTTTTCGTTTGTCTCCCAGTTAAAGGTGGTGTTTTTTTTCCTTGGTAAATAAATTTCAATTAATGAAATTCCAGCTGTCTCATGCATTATGGTGGTGTAAATTTGAAAACATTTAGCAGATGCCCACATAAAATCCATTAGCACACAGAGGTTCTCTGACATTTTAAACCAATGTCTCCAGCTGGAACAAATAACAAAAAACAAGTTTACATTCTGGAAAAATTTATGCCTTTGTCTAATGAAGGTAAAAGATTCCCACACAGAAAGGTGCATATTGTAGAAGAATATAAAAATGTCCTATGCTCTCTCTTTTGCCAGAGGGAAATCATGAATACATTTTGATTCTTTTTTTTTTCCTTTGTGCAGACTATATGAGATTGCATAGAACCGAAAAAGGAACCAATCAGCATTCAAAGTGAAATACAATAATATCGTTATCTATGTTTTCCCCTAATATTTTATCACTTTTGAAGACAAGTGACATTGTCTGAAAAATAGCAGTCAGGAATTTTACTTGTCTCTAAGCCTTTTAATCTGATACATTTATTTAAACAAGGTAAAGATTGCCACAAAAAAACTATTAGGAGTTCACTATTTAAAATTCTACTAGCAAAGTCAAACTGGAATCAGAAGTAAAGGAAGGGGAAAGGGAAGTATGTCCTTCTGTTGCTTAAAAGCTTGCCATTGATCCTTTGGAAACAAGTCACACTGGAAGAAAGGAAGCAAGAGAAATAATGCAGCTATGCATAGAAACTGTGATGGAAGAATACAGAACTTTTTGCAGCCTAGTTATTCTGTTGACATAATCATCACAATCTGTGTATCTTTAAATGCCTCCTTGTTCTTGTCTGTGTGCATAAGTGTGTTTTGGGAAAGAAAACAGAAAACTGGGTGCTATGCAGAAAACTTTCTCTTTGTTATTTGTGTTATTATTTATTGTGGTAAAAACCTGACTTTTAGTCAGGTGTGACTTCACCATTGTGCAGAGGGCCAGTATAAGGCCCATTTTCCATTTGGATCCAAGTAAGCCTCTGAATTACGATTTAAATGATGCATAATGCTCATTATCTTGTCTGCAGCAAAAGGATGAGTTCTTTACTTTAAAATACTTGTAAAGTGACATCTGTGTGAGGGTTTTCAATGCTTTTCGGTGTTTCGCTATGATTTAAATTACTACACTATCAGTGTCTTCAAATAACTGTGGCAAATTTAAATTTAAAGTCTGTCAGTTAGAAGGCAAATTCTAAGAACTTATTGATAGTGCTTTTTCTTTTAAAAATAGCTAACCCATGTCCTAACTGCATACAGCTATGATGGCATTCTGGTAGCATACTTTTGTCTATTTTAAGGATTTCTACTGCAAAGGTAAATCAAAGGTGAATATAGTTGTATATAGAATAGTTTTTGCAGAAAGGCAGTTTCTGCAAGATGTTTAGCACATTGGTTCCCTAAACARTAAGTGCTATCCAGTCAAACCAAATGAACGAAACTAAATGTGTCTGGAGATTTTGACCCAGCTGAAGCTGCTGCCTGGAAAACCCCATCATTCTTGCTCAGGAAAGCCACCGAGCTTCCCTTTGACTGTGTCATTGCCACAGTCCCGTACTTGGCTGTCCTTTCGCTTGTAAATTAGAATAGATGAAAGCTGTCGAGCCAAGGCAGTGATGGAGGCTAATTTGATGTGATATAATTGATGAACTCTAAATCGTCCCACTTCTCTCTCTTGAAACAGTCTGACTGGGGCTCAAAATGCCAGAGTACTGTGATTTACACTCTCTGTTACTTTTATATTGAGCATCTCAGCATGGCAGCAGTGAGGGATTAACTCCTTCACTAGGTACGTTTGACTCTTAAATAATCCTTATTAGAATATTGCAAGCTTCAGACTTCCTTATTTCAGTTGTTCCCTGTCATTTTCCAAGAAACYTGAAGTTAAACTGCCTTGGTTTCTTGTTTTCTTCCAAAGCAAAGGTATGTTCTCTTGCCTTGCTTTCTTAGTTTTATAGCAGGAGTGGAAAGCTTTGGAATCAGTGTATTGCTCATGTATATGTAATACAGATATTATGCCATTAATAGATGTAATATCTCACATCTGCCAAATTTGTTGTGTCAAACTTAAAAACAAAATGAACAAATGAGAGCTGCTTTAATTCACATTTCCACTCTGATCAGATAGCAGACCTGCATCTGTTCCAAAGCCCTTTACTCCACTACACAAAATGAGTTGGCTGGGGCTATTCCCATGCTATTCCTGGTAGTGGTTTGTGCCAGATTCTTGCTGACCTGAAAGTACTAGCTATTGTGGACAAATCTGTAAAGTCTGGAATCTTTTTCTGGAGAAGCACACAAATTTTGGATCAAGATCCAAGTTTTAAGTGAATTAGATATCCCAAATCACTCTGGAAATCGAAGAGAGACAGGATTTCTTGCAAGGATTTTTGTACGATCTGAATGAACAGACCTGTTTGGCTATCCTGGCTATCACTCCAAACTCTAGCATTACAAGTGAGTTGTAATTCAGTTGAGTATGTGAAAAGTTATTAGAGCTGTTATTGGAGCTTCACCCAGTRGAGCGGTGAATGCAGAAAGGCTGTCGGAGCCAGGATGAGTCTTTTAGTGAAAAAGGAGGCAGGTTGGGCAGGTTGCCTGCTGCACTGGGCAGTAACACAGGCCTAATTTTGTAAAGAATGGGCAAGAAGAGCTTTACTTGCCCAGTGCAGTAGCACGGGCTGGCATGACATGCATGCCCTGCTTCTATATGCAAAGCTATACAGCTCCTTGTGCCAAGTACCCAGTTAGATAAGGGCAGTTCCCTTCATCTTGCTCAGACTGGTAAATGAACCTCTCTTTGGTCTCCTTTGCAGGTAATGATAAAGACAGACTTCATCTTTTATATGAACCCATCCCAGAGTTTTTCTAATCAGTGTTCTATATTTATCTTTCATAATTTTCTATCTGTATTTTAATACAATTGTAAAGTTGTATTAAAGAATGTGGGCATAGAATGATGAAGGAACAGTAATGATGAGTCTGTGTTTTATATTTATCTGAAAATTTGCTGTCAAGATTTTGAGCATCTGAAATCACTATATGGGTCCAGGTATGGAGCAGAAACTTTGGCTTCTCTAAACTGGCCTAGTTTCAAGGCAATCATAATAATTTGGACCTTATGTTTCCACATCTCTTCACATAGAAAACACATTCAGTGCCAACAATTTTTATTGTTTTGCAGGTTAATAAATTTTATTTGCAAATGAAATCTGCTTCTGCACTTCAACATCTATTTCTGACATTGTCTGTGCTAAGAAAAGTCAGGTTTTTAAAAAGTGCTTTAATTAAGAAGATGAAATAATTGACTGGAATGCTGCAATTCTGTAATTGGCGAACAGAAGAATCAATAGTAAAGACGGACTAAACTCCTGCAAAAATGGGTTGGGGGAAATAGTCTTGTTAAGCATATTTCAGAAAATGAGATTATAAGGGATCAGAAGTCAACAATGTGAGTCATCATATTCTTATATTGTGCCCAAGATGCATGATGTTATCAACAAAAGACCTAAAGTGTGTGAGGTGAACCTTCTCTTCTGCTCTACCCCTTTGGGGATCCAGTGTTCAAGAAAAATGTCAGGTGATTGGAGAATGCAGAGGGAAACATTGAAAACTGGAGCAGGGGTGGTGAGATAATACTGAAATATCTGTTTCTTTTTAAGCTTCAGAAGGTGGAAGGGAAACTTCAAATTCATAAAGAGCTCCTGTAAAGAAGAGAGTACTTTTTCTTATTTGTGGATGGAGAAGTGCTCTCTACTGCAGATCAGACAAGAAGCAATTGGCTTAAATGTCAGCAGGGAGATTTAATATAGATTTTAGAAAAGACCTTTCTAACAGGGGGACAGTCGGGCACTCCAGGTTTCCGGAGCACCTGAGAAACTTCCAACACTGGGCTTCCTTTTTTTGAGAAACGTGTACAATGTGTGCGTTGGGTCGTGATCACACTGCAACCTGACTTGCTGCAGGATGATTGCAYAGGGGCGAGCAAGATGTTTTTGCGCTGCTGTTAATCCCCATTTTCTTTTATTAGACAGTATTGATGACCTTTAAATCTTTTTGAATTGCCATAGAAACAGCCTAAAACTTTATTTCAGGGGTGGGGATAATCAGCTTGATGTCTGTTGATGGAAAAGACTCTTGTCTAAGGTAAATAACTAAAGCAGCTTGTGCCCTTTGTAATAATAACAGATAATATTTGTAGTGCCTCATTTCAAAAAGAGGGAGTTAATAATATGGATAGGATACATTGTGATTTTGTTAATGTAAGGTAGTTACATACTGTGTTTTATTCCACTTATAGCCATGACACTTATGTTTAAAGTACTATGCTAACAGTCTTAGTGATTCTTTAGATGTTTCCCAAAGCATTTATTTATGTCTCACCATTGTGAATGTAGGAAAGGAGTCCAAAAACTAGTCTACATAATCCACAGCACTTGCATCTCTTTTTTATATTCTGAAGTAATTAATTTTAACACAGAGTTTAATATATTCTTTTATAAATATCTTTCCTTGGGCAAATACAGTAGAATGTCTTATGTGGAAACATTTTAACATATATAATTAGTGGATTTTATTCTCTGTTTTTGAGCTCAGAGAATTGGTTTGCAAAAAGAATATTTTTAGAAACTTTCTGTGAATTGGAAATGGCTCTGCTAGCTAACAGCAAAATAATCACAGATTGCTGCAAGGTTTTTTTTATAGAAGTTTTTTAAAAATCCCTTTACAAAAAAAAAACAAAAAAAAAACTTGATTAGGAAGGAAAGTGCACTTCTGGAGATAGCAAGGGCTACAGGAAGACTTGAGAACCCTTAAAATGATTATTGTTCCAGAACCATGTAAATGTGCGGTGTGAATTCATAGTGCACTAAGTGATATAAGAGAGAYGAGGATTAGATCTTGTTTAGAACTTAAATTTTAAATCTCTACCATTGTGATAGAGAGTTGAATTTTGAGCTTGTTGTTGTTTCTTAGCACCCAAAAGATTTTTCTGTGGTAAATTGATTTTTAGGGGAAGACATCTGAAGATTTGATCAGAACCTTTTTTTAATATGAGCCTCCAGTCATAAATTATTGGCAAATAAGCATAAATGATGATATCATTCCCATTGTAACCAGCTGCTTTTTATGCTCTCACTATTTAAAAATTGGAATACTATTCCAGAACCAAACGGTCCTAAACCTGCAATCACAGTAGGTTCACATTTTGCTCTTTGCTTACTAATGTGTGATACATTAAATATCTGTTCCTGGGATCTAGCCACAAAATGACCTTTTCAGGGCTCATCCTTTTTTCTCATTTTTGATTTGTTCAAGAGAAATTACAAACGACTGGTATTTGGTTTCCAAAAGGGATACATAAAAACTTGACCTTTTGGTACTGTTATTTTTTGGGATGTGTACACTGTATTTTAAGTATGTCTTAGCTGTTGTTTGCTGGCCTATGTCTAGTTTAAATAACCCTTCATTTCATTCGGTGTAAAGATAGGACCAGAAGTACAATTCCTCTCTTTTCTTTCTTTTCTTTTTTTTTTTTTTYCCCATGACAAACCTTTACCCCTGAGATAATACTTTTTCTTCAGGCAATTTTAAAAGAATATGGTGTGGAATAGGCTCTGATATCTTAGGAGCTTTCCTTGTAGCCTGTTACATAGTTCAAACAGCATGTCCTATCACCTGCATTGCTGTCATAGMTAAGTGTCTGTTCAAGGAATCCTTGCTGTGGGTGCACTTGTGATTTAATAAAGTGGGAAGTGAGTCAGAGGAGAGTGGCCAGGGTTGTTGAGGAAGTTTGTGAGAAAGGGCAATCAAATATGGACCACCAGACTGCTTTCCTAGGCATAGTTGTTCCTGCTGTTTGGTTTCCAAAGCTGGAGTCAATATATTTCCTGTGAAAAAATGAATGGCAGGCTTTACACTTTTCCAGAGAAATCAGCTGATATGGAATGTAGGTAAGTGCAGTAAGCTATTCAACAAGTAAATAAGAAATTTCTCTCCTTTCTAGCTATATAAATAGCTAATTTAATTTGAAGAGATTTCCAGCATCCATCATTACACTGAGAAATGTTAGAGAGAAGGCAGTCTTTGTCTTGTAGACATTTGAGCATATGATCAGAAGTTAGTCAATGCATCTCTCTYCGATGGTTCCAAGTTTTCCTTGTTGCAAAACTCAGATATAGTTCATGGCATTGCTAATGCTTTAGTCATAGCCTTTTAGTCATTTGGAACAGTAGTTCACAGTACAGAAATAGGTGATGAGGAGACAAGCTTGCAATAGTTAGAGATGGGTGATGAATAAACAGAAGAGGAGGTTGAGATTAGGTATTTGGAAAACTGTGTCACTAGGAGAGTAGTGCAAAACTGGAACACATTGCTGAGAAAGGTTGTAGAATCACCGTTCTTGAAAGCATTCTTGAAAGCTTAGAAAACTCATATAGACAAAGCCGTAAGTCCTGCTCTAGTGTTAACAGTAATTTTCTTGAGGGGGGAAAAAGACAAACAAACCAAAAGAAAAATCTATAACATGAAAGAATAAGCCTATACAGAAGACTGTTCTCCTTCCAGTTGCCATATCCTTCCTTGCATCTGAAGCAAGGTACTTAGATGCCTGCCTCCCAGAAGGAAAACTTTCTTAGTCTCTCTGCCAAAAATATTCTTAACACCTTACAAGTCCTGTCCTTGCTTGTCCTTCTTCTGGGTGTCAGTCTGTCCCATGCATTTTGCATACACATGTTTATGGGTGCACTTTGTGGCACACCTTTACCAAACACCTTATCATGAATAAGCTCAATTGTAGGTGCAGACCTGCAGTAAAAAGAGCTTCAAATTGATTTCCCTACTCATCTTATCCCAACACTAAAATGAACATATCTTTTTCAGCTATCCTAATCTATCAGTCTGTGAAGAATATCTTTTACTGTCCAACAAAGACAAAGTACACCTGTCATAGCTCCTAAAATCTCATGTGCTGCATTAGGGTTTTTTAAGTCAAGGCTTTCCTAAGAGGGTTGTATGAAAAGATAAAGAAAGAATCATAGATAAAACAGTGCTAGTCGGAGGAGCAGTGTCACATTCCTCAGGAGAGATCAACTCTTAGAATAAAAAGTGTCATTATAAATAGAAAAGAGAAAAAAAATACACTTCCTGAAATATAAAAGGTTTAAAAAATGTCAGTCTGTACCTATCAAAATGTCGAGTTTGCTGATGTAAAAGCATTTGTGTTTTGTTTGGGGTTTTTTTTTTGTCTAATGTGTTCTATTATACCTGAATATGAGCTCAACATTAAAATACTTTGAGTCTAATTCTAAACATTGTTGACCAAAATAAAAGATCCAAATGAAATATTTCTCCTTAAGAACTTGGCAACAAACACAGTTTCTCACAGAAAATTTTAAAGAGAGTTTTCCTAATTTTTAGTCTGTTGGCTGAATTGCAGGAATATGTATGGGCTGTAATTGTAGCCCATACATTACCTGTATGGGCTACGTGGAAACAGCATGTGGTTGGAGCAGAGTGTCGGACCTCAGTGCCACTTGAGATGTGATAATCTAACTCACAGAGACTTTCTGTAATTCCAGTTTTGCTTTTGTTCCAGTTTTGATACAGTTGCAAATAATGGGAGCTAATGACTTTTTCCATGCACAAAACTGATTTTAAGCATTTTAGTTTTACTGTTTTTCTCCTCATTCCCCCTTATTTCTCCTGTTCTGCACCTTACAGGGAGCTTTAAAAGGCTGAACAGAAAGCAGAAGTATTTTGAATAGAGCACTTTTCTTTGATGTGCAAGTGCTTAACTGCCAAATTCAGCAGCACTTCGTGTGCAGCTGAACATTTTAAAATTTCATTCTTGTTTAAAGAGCTAATTAAGAATCTTTTTAGTACTTTTCGCAAATGATAGAGTATCCAAATTACGGACACTACCTTGTGAATGAAAAAGTTTTGCCGAGTGCATGGCCAGGAGGGCCAGCAGCAGAGATGGAGAAAAATGCTAGTCTTCAAAAAGCACAGGCTATATAAAATACATATTCCTATATAATCTGTATTAAGTATTTTAAATAATCATTTGTACATTTGGAGTGTAGATTATTCTGATCATTTAAGTGTTTCCCTCAAGAATTCTGCCTTAAAAAAAATGTTTTCCTATAAAAAGTAAGCATTTACCAATATCTCTGTCTGTAGACTTATGATACTTTAATGATACTCTAATGAGTTCCATATGGCATGACTAATCTGATAACCGTGTTCCTTTTGTTTTTGCTATGTTGGGGTGTAAAAGAGCTAGATATATTAGTTCTAGCATCCAGTGACTCAGTAGTTTTATGCTTTCAATGTTTGCAATCCCTATTAAATTTTTGGTAAGACTGGTGGATCATGACAGTTATTTCTGTCTGTAAAAATCTATGAATATATTACTTTGATGCATGGTAAATGAGTATATGTAAACAAACAGATTTCTTTAACAAATGAAGGGTTAAAATCTTCATTTTAAACCACCTAAATGTTCAGATTTTCAAAYTGAGCTTTTATTTATTCTGAATGTAGACTAAGCAGTCTCACCCATGGACCTATCAATTATTCACTTGATCTGATATAGTGGGATCCCATTTGTGCAGGTGCTTACTGACAAATACATTGAATGTTTATTAAAAGGGCACACAGGAGGGAAAGGAGTTTGGTGACTACTACACTCATTTGATTTTAGTGGTACTGCTGCTATTTTAGATTTCTAAAGGCAATCTTAAAATGCAAATAAAGCAAGCACAAGAATTTTACAAAATAAGCTTGCTGTGTTGTTACAGACTTCATAATAAGCTGCAAGCAAATATTTGCTTGTATACCTTCTGTTATTTCAAAGAGTTTCAGTGCATCAGTGCATCATTCAAAGACTACGATTTCAAGCATTCCAAAGAAATAATAGGGAATAAAACCCCAAGAAAATGAAATTTAGATTGATCTTTTCTAATAAAATATTTTTGCAAGTGTTTTTGGCTTTTCAAGATGCTTTGACATCCTGTTCAGTTGAAGGAGCACATGACTTTAATTGCACGACTCATTCACTTTAAATATTTAATAATCCTTTTATTAGTTGCACTGAACCAGTGAAGTAAGATCTGTAATATCTAGTGCTGGTCATCATTTTTATTCATCATGGTTTAATAAGAATTATAATTACAGATTGGGGAAGAAATATGAGTTAGGTTTGTGGTTTTGCTTGGGACTTCTGTGCACATTGGTGCGATTGGAAGGGATTATACAAGCTCTGTGAGCACAACTGAGCACATTTGAATACACTGATGCAGGCTCCTAGTACTGACACATTATTCTTCATATTTAAGTAACTGCAGAAAAACTGCTGCATAAAATTATGAGTCCCGACACTATTAACTCCATCTGGCTTAATACAAAAGTCTGGAAATTTGAAGACCAAGTGGACTTGTTCTTGGCAGGTGTTTTAATGTATGTTTTATCAATGGAATTAGACTTAAGCTAAATTTCCTGCCGTTTTCCCATATCTGTTTCAAACTCACAGGAGTGTGTCAGTTATTCTGAGTGCATAGTTAGTTAGAGGAGCCTTCATTTGGTGATTTTGTCAGAGTTCTGGCTGCAAGACCGTTCGTAAACAACACAAGCCCTCCGGCTTGAGTCATCAAGTAAACGTGGATGTGCTAATTTATAATTTTAATATTATAAATATGTTATTTTTGCATGTGATTTGCATTCTTATGGTAGAATAGCCTAATATCTGTGCATTTTAAATGTTTTTTTTTTGTTAAAAAACCCTCATTTTTTCCCCATCAGCAACTTATGCGGGAGCGACAGCAGATGGCCAGCCGCCCCTTTGCTTCTGTCGATGTAGCACTGGAAGTAGGAGCTGAGCAAACAGACTTTCTCCGAGGGCCATTAGAGGTAGGAACAGTGGTGCTGACAAGGGACTGTGGTGCTTTGCATATTTGTGTTGCTCGTCGCATCTGCATCTGCTTCGGGCTGATTACCTGGAGCTGACAAGTCGCGGCTACATGTGTTAWGCCATTTTCAAGGTGCACAGTTTTAATGCTATGACACGAGCTGTAACAAAAGCCACTGGAGAATCTATTAGCCTCGGCTGCAGTGACAGCCAGCTCACCTGGCAGTGCCTTCTGGATGGATAAGAGCTGATGGAATTTAAGATACATGCATTGCAAAGGAAGCAAGCCTCATGCTCGGTCCTTCGAGTGTGTAGTGCCCCCTAGTTAACATCTATCTTAATTAGCAGAGATTACAGCAACCAAGCAAATAAATGAAGCAGCGGTGAGTTGAATTTCAATGTTTGCCTTCTGTGTACAGGTTTAAAAAATGCAGAKGATACCTCTGCATATTTTCATTTGCGGATAATGGCAGCATCCTTTTATTGCAATTGCAGTACAATGGAAAAGAAATTAGAATATGCAAGGCAATGTACTGTTGGAATAGTGAAATAAGGCATGAAATGCAGTTTGGAAGTTTCACCTGCAAACGAAGGGAGAATTTCAATTTCTGGATAATAATAGATATGTAATCTAGCTTGGGCTTTTGGTAGGACATAATCCTCTATTCCTTTACTTTTATTTACAATATTGTGTTTACAGTTATTACTTTATCTTATTTATGGTGGGACCTGGGAATCGGATGTGATAGCTCTGAAATCTTTCCAGATTGTACTTCTCTTTTCATTGCTGCCAATTCCTCTTAAATTCAAAGCTTCTCCTACTTTTCTCAATAGCCTCTTTCAATGGAAGATTAAATACACTCTATCAAATCTCTGAGGTTCATGAAGGAGTGAACAATGTGAAAAACAGATTCATAGCAGAAAGAAAAAGAATCAGGTCTTGAATACATATCAAATTGAGGCTCTCTGTCCTGTTACTGTGTGGGAAGCAATCACAATTGTTTTTGCTGATATAGTTTAAATACCTGGATTAGATAGTGCATAAAAATGTCATATCTCTTTGAATAAATTTTGTTTATTTACTGACCAAATACTCAAACAAACCCTCAGCACCATGCTCATCATATTTCTGTCTCCTTTTACCTTGGATTAAAGAACCTCTCCAGCTCCCTAGACTGACGACACAGTAGACTGTACTTTAAAGTTAACTTCATTGAATGTCAGTTTTTTTTTTCAGGGGGAGAAGAGTCCAAACTAATTTTATGCACAATGGTTACTTAAACTTAAAAAGTAAACAAAAAGTAAACATCACAAGTTAATTACCAGATTTTCTTCACTGGTATATTTATTTAGCACCAAAAAGAGGTAGATGCGGAAATATTTTAATATTATTTTGCAGGCATTTTTAGCTTTTTTTTTTTTTTCTGAAGTATTTACTAGAAATTGTTTAATATTCCTTATCTGTGATGTTTTTCTGAATTAACATACAGACATACTGAATGGAGACCATTCAGGGTTTTCTCGGCATTGCAGTACACTAATCTTTATCAAAACAAAGCATCATGCTGAAGATTAGATTAATGTTATTCAGCGTATGGATTGGCCTTTCATTGGCCTTTTGATTGATTGGCCTATCCTGTAAAAAGAACCATATTAAAATATTTCAAGTCTATTTTGAATTTTGAGGAAGGTCAATAAAAGTCATTGCTTCCATTATGTTTTTTATTCTGAGCTTTCTTTTGCCTTGAATAGCATGTGGATCTTACATGCGTTTTCCAGGATGTAATGCTTAAACACAAGAACAGTAGGAAACTAGATAGGTAGCTATAACTTTATTTTGTTGATTAGAGTCACAGAACTATTTTCATAATCCTATGATAGCTGTTGTCCATTGCATTCATTTAGATTTTTCTGAGTAACAAAAGAAAAATATCTAGTAACTTCAAAATGTTCCACTTGTAGAGGCCATGCCCAGACATCGTGTGGGTTCCAATTGTAATGGTGACTCACTGCATCCCCTCATCTCATGCTTTCATTCATATTCAGTGATGCTTTGGACCAGATATAAAGTCAACGACATTGTTGATATATTTTTATTGATGTTGTAATAACTCCAACACATTGTATTGATCTGTGGGTCCTTTGAGCACAACATACTGTCATCACTACTTCATATACATTACTGCAGGTCTCCCTTCAACAACCTAGCAAGAATTCTGTTCATTAATGTCATCCGGCTTACAGGATGGTGATTTTATACAGACTACTGTCTGTGCTATCTATAATAATTTTGATGTTTGGATACCTGTCAACATTCATATAAACATACAAATATRATAATTCTGGTATGTCTTTTTCTGGCTCTTGTTTTATTATTTGATTATTTTTGATCTAGAACAACAGTTCTATTATAAGGTTTTAGACTTTTTTTTTTGTCCAGTGTTTGGAAGGCATATCTAAACAAGAAAGAAACTAGACAGTGTGTTTAAGATGATTGACTAGTTTACATAGTTACAATATAACTACTAATATTTGGGTCTATTTTTGGCAATAGATAAAAAAAACCTTGAAAATGTTACAGGGGAGTGCTGAATCTCTTTTATTTTGATCTGTCTTCCTATTTTTGCACCTTATCAGTCAGTCTATTTCCCTTATTATTTTGGCAACAAGATTACAATATCCTCAATATAAGACCTTCAAAAGTCATTAACCTGCATCATCTTCCTCCTGATTTCTACTGTGTGAGTGCAGTTTTAGGAACCCGCAATAGTCTTTGCTATTCCCTATATAAACCATATAATTCTTCTGTCTTCTTCTGGATGAAGAGAAACCCTAACATCTCAGCACCAGCAGCTTCACATAGCTGGGGATGCAGCCTGTTAATGAACAGGGAAAGACAACATGAGAAACTGCTTATTCAGAGGGTTTGATAATCCTTTTGTAATAGTGTCATAATTTCATCAGTACTAGGATCATGAAAAATGAAAATGGGATCACTGATAAACAGTCACAACTTTTCTTGTCACTCAATGCCCTAAATATTAGAAGACTTTTTATTCCTTTGATTTATTTTTTTTCCCTAGACCTCAAAGCCATTTCCAGAGCTGACTGCTCTTTGCTGCTTAGCATATCCCAAAAGCTAAATCATTTAGATTATCTTCATATCTGAGTGTCCTATTAGGCAATTTCTTAACCCAAATTCAAATCTCTTTTCAAGATTTACTTCTGCTATGCTGCCTGCAGTCATTTTAGTTAATCTGTATGTTAACTGAAAAGAAATAAAAATGTTTGTTTCATCCTGTTTGCCATAATTTCTGGATACTTGTCTGCCYGTTCATAGTCTATTAATTTTTTTGGAAGAGAGATAGATAGTTCCTGTGAAATATGGCAAACTACTATAAACCCTAGTGTATGGCCATGCTAATCTAAGCAGCATGTACTTTGCTTCATCTGCTGGAATAAAGACAGATGTATTATGGACTGCAAAAGAACCAAGTGCAGATATGCTCTTATGATGATCATAATTTCAATATCTGTACAGTAAAACCCAGATATACTTATTTTGCAAATCAGTGTTCTTTAATAATGATTTCTAAAGAAACAAATGCAGTAAACATTTCAATGATTTTTTTTCCATTGAGTTAATGCATTTCCTGTAGAATTCCCATGGGTAATAGACTATTCTGTACATCTGACAAAGTAAGATGGTTTCCAGAATTTTGAATTTAAAGTAAAATTGGAAGCAAATTTATTGGAGCAAAATTGGAAGTGATTCCCTAACACTAGTAATTATCTTTATGCCAAAAATGGCTATTAAAAATCAAAGTTACTAACTAAAACAGAATAAAATACAGAGGTTTGTGGACTTAGGTAATTGAAGTTCATTCTAATGAGCTCTGTTGCTGGTTTCTCCTGTCAATAAAGTGCTAGAACTTTTTAACTTGCTTTACAAATAAATCTAGTTTAGCTGGGTTGATTTTCTAGTTTAATTTGATTAATATGAATAATTTAATGAATAAGTTTTGAAACTGCAGTGTAATTACATGTAGTATTTTGTACCAATGAAACCAGTTGTTTGCTTTATTAGCATTAGACTTTCTTTATTTTGATGATATGTCTAATGTAGATATAAAAAAAAGAGGTGCTTTCCAGCTTTTGGTTATGGGTCATCAGATAGCTCAGTGATATTCTCTGTTCTCAGGGGCTAAATTCACTCCTATTTTAAAAGGATATCAATTTATGGAAGATAATGATGAAGTGATTCCTAGAATGGCCATTCTGTTTTCAGTGACTGTAAAAGCAATAATTATTTGGCATCAGGAGCTATCAAAGACCATTGTACCTGCACTTCTTGCTTTCTTAAGAAGTAATGTATAATAATTTTTAGTGTTGAAGATAGCCTATCAGGCCAACTGAACTCTGAACACTTAAAAGTCCTTTCAATGATATTTTTGTATAAAATACTAATGGACTTGATTGTTCTTTATTGTTACAGTGGTACAAAATATCTTGTGGGACAATTGGACTTTCTCCTGGTGAAGGGAAGGATAGTTTTGCTGGTTAAGCTATCTTTTCCTATCTATAGCATGTGGAGGCTCAATACACYACAATATCACGGTATGTGCTGAGAAAGGTGGAGAGTGCAGCTTGTGATCTAGTCCAGCCATGATGATATAGAACAATTACAGGTTGTTCTGAATGATAGCAGGGATGGTAAAAGTCCCAGCCTGACTCAGAAGAGAAGAAATACAGTTTAGATACACCTACACTCTCAGTTCGTTTCAATTTCCTGCGAAACCATGGTTACTTAGGTTCTATTTGTAACTAACCTCTGAGGAGTTRTTGTACGTATATATGAAGGCCAGAAAGTGGTTCTAGAACTTTCACCCCTTAGTTTGACTCTTTTTTTTYCCAACTAATGCTTTTCTTTCTTAGTTTATCCTAAGCTAAACTAAGATAATTTTTTATTTATTTCTGTTAATTCCATGTTTGGATTAACCAGCTGAATATTAAAACTGGTTCTTCTGTAGATCAGTGTGATATTACATGCTGGCCACAGAAGAGCTTCAGAAACGTGACCTGATTACTGTTTACTTCCACATGAAGGCCTGCTTGCACTGTGTTAGAGCTGTATTAACTGAGTTTGTGTAAATGAACCTCAGGATCCTCACTGTCTTCTCTCCCAGCTGGCTGTAACCTTACTTCCTGCTTGCCATGATTCAAACAAATTTGTTAACATCTAAAAGGAAGCAAAGAGACTGCAAGGTCCTAATATATGATCACTGTGGAGAGACTGTGTCAAACCAGTCTGAGGTCTTTTTCTGTCAGGGTAACAGAACCTCTGGAGAGGGCAGATGTGGTGTCATAGTCGCTGACTTTCATCAGACTTTTGACAGATGAGTTGACAMACGGTATTCTCAAGCACACAAACTAGTAAAACTAGATCTACTATGTGAGTGTGAGACTTATTGAGAAACAGTATTCTGAGGGAAGCTGTCTGCCCCAAATGCAATGTGAGTCAGCTGGAAAGGCCTTAGCAAAGTGTCATGTCCAGTCTGTGGCAGAGCAGCTCAAGGAGGACAAAATGAACAGGATCTTGAGAACAAAGTGAGCAATCAGAGACTGAGAAAAATTCAACTTCAAAGAAAACTCAACGAAATTAGACTATTGAAAAGCATCAAATAACAACCTTCAAATATGCAAAAGCGTAGTAGCAATCAGGAGGGCAATAATCTTTTCTTTGTGTGCACTGTAGGCAGCAGGTAGTATAATGGACTTAAATTGTAGCAGGAGAGGTTTAGGCCAGATATCAGAAAAAACTTTTCGCCTCMAGGGTGAATCACTGGAAGCAATTACCTGGGGAGGTGATGGAATGTCTTTTCTTAGAAGCCTTTTAGAAGAGGTTGGACAAACAGGAGCCATATACCCATAACTGCATTAGGTTCTCTCAGTTCTCTTTTGATTATGATTCTGATTGACTGCTAGCTGTTCCTTCTGCRTACTCTCTCTGAATTTTCAATTTGTGTGGGCTGAACACTTTGATTACCTTTTTTACATTATTAGTTTACGATTATAGAATATTTCTGATCCTCCTCATTGCTATTGCTGTTATCTTGATTGATTCAAATCCTCTGCTTTCCTGCAAGATTAGACAGTACTAAGCCATCTCTGACCCCCAGTTCTCCTACTTCTTCTAACTTCTCCATGACTGTAGGCTTACTGAACATGATCTCTAATCCATGCTGGAAAAGCCTCACTTTTCTTCTAAAGTCTGTATTCATGACATTGTTATTTCTTATTTTAACTAGTGCATTGCCATTTTTACAGACTTTCAAAATCTAAATGTCACRTATTGCTAGTTTCAGCAGAAATGTAGTCAGTTGATACTTCAGAAGATAAGAAGAGCGATCACCTTTTCTGCTTTTTCTGCTGTTTTTTTTTAAATAACACTCAAGTATTATACTAAATTTCCTTTTCACTGTCTCAAGAACTCCATTCTGATCTACACTTTGACCTTAACTGCTGGGCGCATTCTTCTCTGCCCACTTAGTCTCATCTGTCTGGAAAACCTTCTTTCTCCTAAATTACTGACTCACTTTATTTTAAATCCTGCCTTCCAATCTTTCTTTTCTCCTTCGCAAATGATTGATTATCCCTAAGCATCCTTTTATGATACCATGTATGACGGATATTATATCTTATATAAAAAAATCAAATCCTGTCATTCTCTCTATAGAGAAAAGCACTCACTTGAAAGCAGAAGAGTTTAGTTCCTTCAAAAACTCCTCCCTCTAGAATGTGCTGTTTGTCACAAAATAAAAATTAWGGATTCCACACTATTTATTTTCTAGTGCAGTTATATGCAGCAGTGTAACTCTGCCTAGTCAAATATATTTGCATATGCATAAGGCTTGTAGCTTCTCTTTAAATTTATATCTAGAGATGTGTGAAAATTCTGAGCCTGTGATTCAGAGCAAATACTGAATCTAGTTGCTCATGCATTCTAGTCACACCTAAGATTTTTTGTATCTTGTGTACTACTGATAGTCAATATAAGTGTAAAAAAGTTCAATTCTTTGTCTGAAATCAATTTAACAATATTTTTGAAGTTCTAAATAATAATTTTCTCCACAGTCCACAGTTATTTTGATTTTGTTCATTGCTAAGATACATGATACCACATCAAAATTTGTTGATGTCTTGACAGAATCCATAGAGAAGKTTTAAAAATTCTCAATTAATTCTGGTATGTGACAAATTTCTAAACTTTGARAAACACCTTTTTAATCCCATAGGTCTCTTGCTTGAATTCTGTTGACTCAGTTTACGCTCTTGGCTAAAGTCACATTGTARGAATGCCTTAAACGTGTTGTATAGGTGATTTATGTAGGCTGATCCTAATATTTCATGCTAACAAGAAAGTGAAGCTTCTGCTTATTGGCTTATAACCTATGAGATMTATAAATCCTCGCTGAGTTCTGAAAATCTAATTTTGTTCAAGTTTTTTTGATAGAAATATATCTTTCCACTTCACAAAATTTATTTTGCACATGTACTGCATAATCAGATGATTGCAGAAATTGCTTAGATAGAAATACATGATTTATGTTGAACAGAATTACCAACAAATTTCATGCTCAATTGAAACAATTAGCAGAAATTTTGGCTGACTAACTAAATGTAGGTGTTTCAGCAGTATTGGCATACCATGAATAGATATTGTTAAAATGTTCTATTATCCATGGTTGTAAATTGAAAGTATCAAAATACATATTCTGATTGTTTTCAAGCACTAGAGTTTAGCTGTGCTTGTAAATGTTATGAATAATGACATTGTACATGTCCTGTATTCATTAGGATTAACAAATACAATCTTGTCAACATCTTATTTTATAAAGTAGATATGAAGTTCAGTGAATGCAAAGCAAAATATATATGTATGCATGTGTAGGATTATCTTTGAACGAGATATGTTTGCTCTCAGTGGAAGAGCAGGAGACATGTATTTCATATGGATTAATTTTGCCTTTGCATATTTTGAGAGGCAGTTTCTTTTCACACCGAGCATTTAGAAAGATATGTCAGTAACTGCAGACAGACTGGATCACTCTTCTTGTGTAAGGAACCCAGAATTTCAAAGAGACTCTGAAGAGGCTGTATGTAAATCATAGGAGATAAACTCCATGTTTTGGCTTTAACAAAGCAGAGGTTGAGGCACTGCATATTTTAGAATTTATCAGGGCCATCTATACAAGAACTCCTTTAAAATCTCAACTGTATTTGTGATAAGTGATTGCTTCTARTTATCAATATAGCATATTTTACAAATTTATTAGTCTTCTATAACAAAGACTATAAAACATTATTGACCATTAGTATGAAGCAGTAAATTTTTTAATAGATATGTATAAAATAAAATTTTCTTTCTTTTTTCTTTTTTCATCTTTGGGGCATTCAATGTACTGGCATTTTATTTAGAATAGGTTTTTTACTTTCCAGATGCTATTCCTCATGATATATCCTTGTCAACACAACTTTTTTCTTTTCTTTATTATCCAATTTATAATAAAAATCTAGGAAGTTCAAAGAGACACTTGATATCAGCTGCTTTTCTTATGTGTCCAGGCCTTTAAAAAAATGTACAAATATTGAAACAGCTGCAGTTAKTAAATAATGTTATTATTCAGTACTACAAGTGCCTTCATGGTTATTTATCAGTAAAGCTACTAAACCTTTGGAAAGGTAGGCAATAAAATTATTTTATAAGGGGCATTTTTTTTAAATGGTAGGAAACAGAAGAAATCAGAAGTACCTTTTAAGCATGCTGTAATATCAGTTTATTAAAAAAAAAAACCACTATTCAGTGACTCAAAGATACCATTTCTGTTTTGCAACAAACACACTAAAGAAATGCTAAGACATTCTTTATAATCTCTACTAAATATAACAAGAGTACCTGACACAACTTTGGCAATGAGGTCCAATGAGATCATTTTCCTCTGCGCATACRGATGCAGCAAAGTACATATTTTATTTTTGCATGAAGAATAGTTTCAAATGGTATTAAAAAGAAAGATTATATATTGCTATTTTCTAATAAGCGGGGTCAGTGAAATAACACTTAAGTGAATATGAATAGAAAACCTTTGCAGACTTCTGTCCTCTMTGCATATACAGCTTAATCATGAAGGGCAGTGTGTTGAGTTATTCTCTACTCCTTGCTGATCTTGGAAAGACAGAGTTGCACCAGGGCCAAATCCAATGCCATGCACATCCACTAGGACACAATTAAAATTGGACACAGTTAAACTAGTGAAATTACTACAGTAATTGCAGAAATACAGCAAAATTATTTTTAAAAATACTTCTATTTTTCTCTCCTCACATTATGTTTTAGAGATAGAAATCATGCTACAATCTGAAGAGTTATTTTTCTTCCTCTTGAAATATTTACAGCATTTTTTTTGTTGTTGTTATAGTAGGAAATTTCCATGGGCGCTATCTGTAGAAGTGAATGCAAAGCACAATGTCATTGCAATCTATCAACACTATATCCCCATTTTGCTGCTCTTTTTGCACAATGAATAGCTGAACATGATATTAAATAAGCTTCTGAAACCCAAATATCTTCCTTATTTGTGCCTTTCTATTACTTTCTATTATATAAAGATGTAGCATCTCAGGGTGATAATGAAGTTAGCAGAAAACTGTATGGCCTATATGAACAGTTCAGGACCTAGAAGGAATGCAATATTTCATGTATGACCTTACAGGAAGATTCAGGCTGCTTTAGGAGCAACAATTATATATCCATAAACATATAYGCTTGCATAAAATTGCTGATAAATCTCCCCTAATGTCACTTCTTCACTGAATGGGAAATATATTGCCGAAATTTGTAAGCAACCCACAGCACAATCCCCGAAGTCTAGTCATAGTGCTACAGTTTTCATATGCACTACATACATGCACTGATATTCATAAGAGAAAATGAAATAAAAGCAGTTCATTTAGTGTAGATAATGTTTGTGGAAGTTTGGTGATTATCCATGACAGATGAAATGCAGTTTTGATGCTTGGAAGAGGACAAAAGGAAGCTATGAGTTCTATAATCTAACAAATATCTTTCAATGTTAAGAACAAAAGTCAATATTAAATAGCAGTTCTAAATTATAAGTTTTATGTGATCTTTCCTGAAGGATAAGCTGCTGTCAGTTAGTGTACCTAGTACATAGTGATTCCAAAGATTATCATTTGATTTATTAAAATATAATATGAAGAGTTTTTTGAAGCCKGTAGCAACAAGGTTTGGCTAGCAATTATACAGTGGGCATAGGCAGACTGGAAGGTAAGTAATGCACAAGTAGCTTCATTCATTCTGTTAATAATAGATTAATCTCTTCTCTCTTTTTTCATTATAATGAAACAGAACTTGATCTTCACTTCATTGCAGCATGTGTAGGAGGTTTCACTTGCTTGTATTTAGTTTGTTTATTTCAGTGCTTGTTTGTGCTTATCACCATAATATCTGATTGCTTTCTGTCAGTGAGAGGAACATCATTTGTTTCTGATGTCTGTCACATTTCTTCTCTCATCCTATTTCCAAGAAGAAGCACGGGCAATGTCATACTTTATTTTATTGGATGTATATGTATTACTGTGCATTTATATGAACGAAAGTGAAGCCAGAGAAACACATTTGAGACTTTGGAAAATGGTGGGGAAGTTTGTGATCTGCTGACTGGGTAAGATTTCAGTTCACATTTTTAAGCTAATTCTAAGGAAGCTGGATCTCCTGAAATACTTGAAAATTATTTTGTACCAAAAAGTTCCATTGTAAGGGAAGAGCAAAACGGTCCATAGTTGATTTGTTCTTGGACCTTCAGGCAATGTTCTAGATGTGCTGGCCTGGCTACTGAGTATCTTGAGGATAAGGATGTGAAACTTTGAACTTGACCCAACTTAAAAAACACCGGGTAGCTCTGGCATTTTCCTGTATGTGGTGTCTTATATTTTGTACAGCATCAACTACTAGAAATGTAGGACCAAATGAATGTTGCACTCTTTTGTAAGCTCTTGTATCACAGGATATAATATTAAAATCGTGCTTATAAAGTTTGATCAAGGAAGAGGAAACTCTTGAAAACTGATGACTTTTAATGAGCAGTCAGAGTTAGTATTCTCTTTGATAAGGACTAGAAAGATATAGATACTCAGGGAAGTGGGCACATCCTGCTTGTGTTCTCTTCTCCACTCTTAATAACCAAATGGCAATTCAATTTAACAACTTATTGCTGCATTGGCTCAGTAACAATACTAACTTTACCTTTTAAAGAGGCTGCATATGAAACAATTGTTCTCAATATCTAAAACCCCTGCTGCATACTGAATTTAGAACAAGGCTCCAAATTGCGTGGAGATCCAATCTTTATTTCTCTTTCACAACTAGAGATACAGAGGTCCGGTAGCAAATAGCTGATTAATATCGTGATGAATTTTGCAAATGATTCTATTTACCTGCCATTAATAAAAGCAGGAGGGAAAGCTTGTACCAGGAAAGTAAGAGGATAGAGTCAGTTAGAGCCGTGAAGTCAAGTCATTGCAGAAGCAGTAGTAAGTAGTTCATCCCTACAACTCTTGCAAAGTATCAAAAAGGAGGCAAATAAATCTACCTACTCTTTATCTACCAGCACTTCTGCATGATCAGGAAATGTCCATAAGGCAGAAGAATGATGCATTTTAGAAGAGGAGGTTTTTTGGTGGCAAGAAACCTGTGGAGTAACTGTTGTTTCAGTGCTGGGAACATACACACAGGTCAAGTGTCATGTGAACCTACTGCTATAAAGGGTCATAATAATAAAGGGTCATAATACCAAAAGAATGGACGTGAAACAGTCAGGCTGTTTGATTCAGGACTGGAGCATCCTCTCTGATGCCGATAAGATGTACGGTATAGGCTATGTTCTATAACAGCTTACTGAAAATAAGTAAGCCTATGATTTTTTAGCTATGGTTATTTAACAGTTTGTTTGCTAGGAATTTCACCCTTGTGTATAATAGGGGGGTGGAGGAGGCGAAGTATCAATATTCTTATTATCTTGAAATCCCTTAATCTATACTGATGATAAGACTTYGTTGCAGCTACCAAAGAGAAAGAATAACATGTTAAATTGATCTGTGTTTTTTTAATTGGTGTTGCAGAAAAATAATCTATGAAGTTTATTCTAGGATTAGACACTACACATCAAAATGAATGCATGGGAATTTAGTATTTTATTGATCAATATTGTTGATGTAACCACAAGACTGTTGAAATAGATACAGTATTTAAAAAGATGATCCACAGTTTTTGGTAAGCCCTTAGATATTTATACATGTGCCTTCAGATTTGAATGATGATAATGCCAATGTGAGTGTTACTTAATGTGAGCACAGATCAAAGCTAAAAGAAGTGATGTCAAAGGAATAAAATATCTTCTTTGTCATAATGGAGAAAACCCTGTGTGAACACTGTATGAAGTGACCTGTTGCTGGGTTTACATATTCAGAGATCTGTTCTACTGATGTTTCCCTTGCTGTTTCTTTCTTTATAACATGACACGAAGTTATAGCTATACTACTGTGTGGCACAAAATACTTTTAAGCTGCTTGTAAGTCTATGATTTGTCTTGTTTTTAGTGTCATAATTAATAAAGTGAGGTTATTCCAGTATTTGTRAGGGTATTCCAGTGAGGGTATTCCAGTATTCCAGTTATTATCATAAACTAAGTGATATTTGTAGAGTATGTAGTTAAGCTTAGTTGAAGTGTGAATGTCCTTTTTCTGATTCGTAGTCTTAGATCATTTAAGTAGTAAATTTCATAAAATGCAGAAGAAAGGAAATACTTTAGTAATTCAGAATATTATTATCCTATTTGAAACAGTCTATTGGCAAACAATATTTATTTTTGTCTTCAGGTATGAAAATGCTTCTTATCAGTAGGTGTTCACCCTACTTTATAAAGAGGAAAACAGGGAAAAAAACTGGAAGCTCAAATTTACTTCTTTTCTATCCAGTGTCCTTCTCCTAAATGATAGGATTTATATTGGCCTTTTCTAATCTAGTTATGACTTCTAGCATAACAGAAACTGTAAAATATAACCCAGTAATTAACTATAGCTATTCCTTAAAATACAAATCTTAACTAGCACTTATTCAGAAATATGATCTCAATTTAGAAATATCAAATGAGGTATTAGGAAGGATTTCTCTCAAGAGGTTGTGGCATTGTAATGCCGGTTGTAGGATTTTCTCTTTAGATGCCTGACCGAGAATTGAATCGAGAGTCATGTGTTGGAGCATGTGTGGTTGACGTGTTGAGATGCTACTGCTAGCAGAAAGCATGTTATCCRGCTGGGAATACATGAAATGGGCGACATTCTGCTTCCGTTTGGGAAGTATCTAAAATCTAGTTGCAGAAAGCTTCTTGAGTCACATCAGGATTCACATCTAAAAGTATTCTCCTGGAATTAGGTGCTTGTACAGTTGCTTTCAAGAAAAGAGGTGCTGCTGCTACTTTTATGCTTTGAATGCTTTTTTATGCTTTGCTCAGAGATTAGAATAGTTAAGGAGAATATAGGAGGTGGGATTTACATGCCTTCATCAGCCAATACAGTCAAATAATCACTGCTCAATGACATCAAAGTTTGGCTATGGGCTGATCTTGTCAGCCTCTGTTGTGACTGTGCAACTGTGAAGGAAAGAGCTCTTGAGCAAAAGCAGCTTGGGGGAAGCGTGACTCTGTAGCCTGTGACCCAAGGTGCTCTCCTGGGAGACAAAAGATATTAGTTTGGGTTTTCTAATCCTTGCATCAAGTGATGTTAAAGCATTTAATCAGAGTATACAGTTTAACTTTATAAATGGTGATTGAAGTACCTTCAATCAAGGCATTACCTCTTTCTTGCTAATGCCTTAACAGTAGGTTACAAAACTGTACTACTGACTTCATTAACCTGGAATTATTTATTGTTCTACAGAAAATTTAAGTAGACAAAGGTTTACCTTGATATGCATATGCCTGTGTGAGACACAAACACAGTCTTTTAATCCTGCTTAAACTGCAGTAAATTCTGGGTATGTTGAAAATTTTACTCTATGAACTTACTGAAATTTATTTTGGGAATCAGTGTCTTAAAAATAGGAATTTAAATTCTAGGCATCCTCACATCAGTCACAGCTGACCCTTTTGAATGTGGAGCTACAGTCTTTCAGTGGTTTATACCTTTCCTGCTCTTTATGGGTCCATTTAAAATAATGCATCAGCTCGTGTTCTGATAAATTGAAGAGCCATTTAAGATTTTGGAGGTTTTTTTGCCTTTGTCTATTAAAGCAAAGTGCTCTCAAAGTCTTCTACCTTTATTGGTACTTGTTGACTTTGATTAAATAGCCTTTTAAAGTATATTCAGCAAAATAAATCGAGCTCTTCACATTGTAAAGGATGTTTTCCAGACCACAAATTGTTCTGGAGTTCTTCTTTGAATGCTATGCAATCCTCCAACTTTTATCTTCACACTTAAGACACTGGGACTGGATCCAAAAGATGAGATCTGAAAGTTCTAAACTAACATAACTCTGATGCTTAACCGTCACTAAAGATCTGGTCAAAAATGCCCATAATCATCTTACAAGTGCTATATAGAGGCATTATTTTTTTCATCTTTTCACTCTTCTTTCAGAACACTCAGTGTTAATAGCTTTTTCTACATAACGCCATGCTAGAAGCTTGTGTTAGTTTTGTTACAGAGGTCCTTTTCAGTAGTGCTGTTTCCCAGTTCCTCAAGTATGAGTAATTTTGCATCTAGCACAGGACTTTGCATTTAGCGGTATTATGTTGCATACATCTTCCTTACGGCTGTCTTGCTACATATGTGATCTATCAGAAATTCTTATTTATCTTTTTTTTTTTAATCATCCGCTGAAAGCTCTATTAGAAAAACTTTATTAACAAGTAGGTGTTAAATAATGGATTGTTTGGAGTCAAATATCAATTCGTGAAAGATGCCAATTGAAATACTAGTAGATACTTCATCACAATTGCAATTTATTATAAGTTGCCTGTATTTTAATTGAATGTATAGTATTACTAGTCAGACATTGAGTTCAACTAAAAGTAGGACTTAAAAATATTTCTTCAGCTTTGTGATAATCACAGAATCTCATGGATTTCTCTTTGTTAGGATTACAGGTATGATACTGTCTCTGAGAATACTTCCCCTTAACAGTTAAATGTAATAATAAAAAGAAATCATCCTATCATGTTTTATGACAGAAGGAGGTTGTTTAACTTTCCTATTTTGGTCTGCCTATCTTCTGTTATATACGTTTTGGATATTTCTAATTTCTGACTTCAAACTAGGAAGTGTGAACTATTTCATTGCTTATAAAAAAAAGGTTTGTGCAAAAGCTAGCAAATAATTATGTCTTTGTTGTGCTCATTGTATGCTGTTGTATTTTTAACTATGTTGGTCAATTCTTGTGTTTGGCTTGCAGCAGCTTTCCCTAAGGAAACCTGGTCTGTTAGCTTTAGGATAGGCTCAATCAACAGATGCTTTTTGCTCACAGAAATAATCCACGGGAGCTCCCACAAGTTGAAGAGTCATGAGGCAAAACACAGTCAGCCTTTAATGCTGTAAAAAAGAGCCTAGGAAGAAAGACTCTGACCTATTTTTGAGGTGACATTTCAAAGACTTTGCTATTGAACTTTCTTCTGTTTTAAATCAGTTCATATTATTAAAGCAAAGCTTAAAAGGCCTTTGAAACCTTTTGGTTTATTGCTGCTTGTTTGCAACTCTGGTTGATCTTTCTTGAAGTTGCAGAGTAGGAGAATATTAGTATCATAGTCATTTTGAAATATGAAGAKTGATTCATATGAACTAATGAACATACTGCATGCTACTGTGAATTACTTTCCAGTGACTCGATGAAACTTCTTGTGGTAACCTTACGTTCACTCATTTTTCATAGATTTGAACCCAAGTCAGTAGACTGTGCCAGATACCTATAGTGAGCAGGCTGTAACAAGATCTGTTATATATGGGTAAGATTTAAGATGCCCCCAAGTCACTCAGAATCTGATTCTGTTTGTGCCTAGTTATAACAAATATTTCAGCAGCTCTGCAAGCTAAAAGAATGGGCTAATAGTTTATCAATTTTCAGAAAGTGCATACTTGTAGGAACATATCATAACTGTAGGTGTGGATTGATATACTTAATGGATGTATAGATTAAAGTAACTGAATAAGATATCAAATAACTATGTAATCTTAGTTTATTGCTATGATGTAATTGCATATTTATATGTGGGCTCARTTCTAATGGAAGTCTAGTACGTTTTTGAACTCTGTGGAAGAGGGAAGCAGTCAGTTCATGGATCAGTGAACATTATCAACGTTATTGAAGACTGGCCCAGAAATAGAAGTCTAACTGCCTGTTTATAAGAGTTAAACCATTTCTAGTTGACCCTTTCCTAAGAACTGGTAAAAAAAAAAAAAAAAAAAAAAAAAAAAAAAAAAAACCTGATTTGGATTCCTTTTCAAAGGCTCCAAGGCAACAAGTTTTCTTAAAACTTTTCTTAAAGCTTTCTACTTGGTACATGTTTTCCTAGCAAAACTGCGTTATTTAGATATAACATTTTTAATTCACTATGGAAATAGGCAGAATATGCGTATGTGTTTTATTCTTTCATTCCCAATTTGTTCTCTTGATTTCCTGAACTGTGACTGCTGTTTCCTTTGCTGATCTGCTGAATGATGTTCGCTATATGAAAACTGGAAGAAATATGGGTTGTCTGAACAGTCCAATAAGTGGTCTCATTGCCACTTCACACCTGAATTGGCACTTGAGTTTGGCAAGCTCTCATGGCACTAAATAAATATCTGATCCACTGATATTTATCATTTGCAAGGTTAAACTTCTAAATCTAAGTGTATATTACAAAAAAAAAAAAAAAAAAGAAAAAAAAAGAAAAAAAGGCTAACGTGACCACAAGTCTTGTAAAGCTTAATTCAAAGTTGCTTGAAATTGATTAATCTTTTACAGACAGTACTCTTGATCATTTTCTTTAAGAATGGATTATTTTCTTATATTGTATATCAAGAAATAATTTTTTTTAGCAGTAAATGCTTAGAACTTGAAATCTGCTAAAATGGTCTATGAGTTTTATTAGGCATTAGGCATACATTTTGCTTTTATTTTTCCAGTTTTGAAACAGAATTATTGAAGAGCAGCAAATGTTGATTATTGCTTGAATGCTATTGAAAACAAGTACATAACTCACCTTGAAAAATTGTGTTTGAACTAACTATTTGATATAGAATAATGTTCTATTAGTCAATGTTAGCTTATGTAAAGTCTTCATTTTAAAGAGGAATAACACAAGAAAATCTTATAGCTGACTATGCCTTGTGTTCTTGCAGGACACAGGAACCTTTTCTTGACTTTGAGCGTCTACATGTGGTGACTGTAATTCCTGTAGTGATGTAACCTAAAAGATTTCAGAAATAGCAAGGATAAAGTGAAGGATGAACTAAATTTTCCCCCAAAACACAATTATGCACCCTTCCACTCAGCTTATGTACTAGAGAGCAGAATTTTATTCTGTCCAATTTCTTACTCATTATCTGAATACCATAACTGACCAGATGTGCTGAAATAAAAAGCAGTAAATACCTCCAAGTGGGGTATAAGTGCTAACAGGCATGACCTGGAAGACCCCACAAAGAATTTTGGCTGAATCAGCCAGCAGCAGCATTGTTCATTTTGAATCTTGCCCAATGCACTTGAAAACTTGCAGAGCTAAGTCTACTTATACAGCAGTAGGGAGCACTTGTAACAAAGCATGCTGCCATGGTGAGGAAAGAGGGTGTAGGAATATTGAATACAGTTGCCAAATATTCTCCAAATAATCAATGGCAATATTGAGCTATAGGCTGCTTTAAAGTAGTTACCGAAGAACTTTAAATTTGCAAATGTATTAGAACAAACTGCTGCTTTTACCAACAATCAGATTCTTTAAAATTCAGTCTGAAATGAGTTATTGCAAGTAACTGTCTGAAATTAAATTAGATGATAAACAATTCATTTTTCTCCTCTAAATTGGCATTCATGACAACTGGTTTTAATATGCACCTGAACCCATTTTTCTTGGCCCTTGGTAAGGTGCCAATTGATAGCAATTTGTATTGACAGACTCTTATTGGGTATAATTTCTCAACAGGAACCAGCCAATCAATCAATTAATCATGGTGTTACTCAAGTTTGTTTTTATGTTGCTCCCACATTCAGAAAATTAACCATTAACATTGTTTTCAATTAATACATCTTAACCATGTTAGGTTTCTTTGGCTGAAATACCAAGTTTAGATTGGTAATCTAAGCTTAGAATAATTAAGTCAATGTAAAGCTGTGTGAACTATGACCAGAATTGAAAATTAAATATGCTAAATAGAAAAACACAACAAATYGAACTCTAGTACAGTTGTCACTGTGCAATATGTTTTTTTAAAAAATGCTCAGCCTGTAGAATCACAGAGATGCACATGGAAAGCTCTAGCCAATTCCAAATGTACTTGAGGTAGCAGAGTCTTTGGAAGTCTGAAGAGGAAAAGCACCATCAAATGATCTAATTCTGAGACTAATAAATATTCACATCTTCCTGTACATTTAAACAAAGCTTTCTTAAAAGTTCATATTGCATATCTCAGTCCCACAGCCAGATTTTTTCTGACAGATGTTGTAGGTATGTGGACTCCATCCTCTTCAGTGAATTTGCAGAGAATACCAAGGTTTATCAGTTTAGAGTTTCATCYAAGTCAAAAGACTTCACTGGAGTGCAAGGAGCTGTTGATCTGTCTGTGCAGTGATGGAATGTATACAGTATACATTTTGAGTTGTGTTGACATAGATTTAATTACCTAACATTAAAACCCTAAATTTCATTAAATGAATTCTTGCCTCAATAAAAATCTATGATTCCTGGCATAGAACCCTACTTTGACAATATATATTCAGCTTTCTATTACACGGAGATTTGCTCTGATCATCACTATTTGAATAGATAAAGGTAACATTGGAAATCTAAGAAASAGAGTGAACAAAAATGCAAAGCAATCTGATAATCTGATAATACCGACAAACATTTGCCAACACATATGCTCAGGCAAATGTTTTGAAATGTAAATTTAGACTGTATTTTGTTTGTCCTTTGAAATACTTGTATGTGTTCTTTTTTCTAACATAATGCAGTAGAATAAAAGCTTCCAGTCATTTTATAGTCTTAGATCATGTTTGCCAAGTGACAGGTTTAGTAGAATAAGGAGTCATTAGAATTCCATTAATTCCATTCCATCCTGCTTAGATTATCAAAAAATGTAATTATTGCTTTGTAAAGAGACAAAAGATATTTTGTATGATTAATATTTTATTTAATTTTATTTTTGACAAAAAAWTAAGTACTACAAGGAAATCAGCATGTCCTATCTAATCCCTTTATGTATATTCAGAAAGACTGCTATGATATGAGACCTTTGCTAATGCAGGCAAAAACAACAGTAGCTATCTTCAGGAAATCTGTTGTATCTGCCATATCCTTTGTTCTTCAAGGTTCTCATTGTCACCGAATGTCTTTTGGATCATTTTTCCTTTAATAGTTGGCTTAAAACTCATATGAAATAAGTGAATTTCCCAAGTCTCCCACAGTTTGAAGTTACAGGTAATGGAACTGGGTCTTTCTAGGTTCTTGGACACCTGAACCAATGGTGGCAAAGAAGAGGCAGAAGCAAATCGATCTGACAGAACTAATACCTTCTGTCTTWCTTACTTACTGTCTTACTCACAATCTGACTTGATTTCAAATATCCCCTTCCTTCCTGTCAAGAAGGAAAATCTGGGATCTGTGCTTCACCACTGCTCTTCAAAACTCTGTACGAAAAAGCTCTTCTATATTTGCATACTAAATAATTGAATACAGTTCAAGTTATTTTATTGGAGACATAAGATAATTTTCATTTAATATGAGTTGTCATTTCAGGGAGATGTAAGATACAGCAAAATTGTCCAAATGCCTTTGTTTTTTTTCTGAAACTGGCAGGAGTAAAAGCTGAAGGGATGATTATGCCCCTGGCTGTATGTCTGAACCATAGTTGGTACACTAGGTGTGCAGTCTTAGAAGGAATCCCCAATGGTTTCATTTTCTTTGTAACAATATATTGCCGTCCTACCTCAAAAAATTACTCTCTAAAAATCACCTGCGCTGCTAGTTGCTTTCTACAAGATTCAGAGTGATAGTGAACACACATCATCAGTGTATTTCTATAATATACTGAAGTTAGAGAGGTTTTATTTTCTGAGTAAATTGCATAATYTAAATTGCAGCCTGATGTGTGGGGGAAGTTTAACCTAAAATCCTACCACAGAATTTCTGGTGCATACTTCTCCTTGGACTTTTTTTGACACAGAAGAGCTTGGATACAGTAAAGCAGTTCAGATGCTGGAGAACTTGATTGTGATGCTCAATTTTACTATAATAGCCTAATCTAAAAACCTCAACCCTTTTCAACTTTTCTATATGCTACCAAAATTGTTCCTAACAAGAACAATCTTTAAAAATGGAGCATTTCCAACAAGTTAATGATGCTATAGGTGCTCAAGATAACCATTGTCTAAAGTAGCATTTACTGCCTAAGCAGAAGCCTAGCTTCAGTGGATAGGTGAATAGTATCTCAGGTTTTTCTCTAGTACCTTGGAAAGATGAAAAGAAAGAAAGTTTGAGCTTGTGCAAGTAGAGAAATATTAGCAATTTGAGGCACGTGGACTAATCTGGTTAAGACTTTTTAATGAAAAATGCTGTTCACTACTAACAAAGCTTAAGTTTATTCTTTTTTAGTGATGAGTAAATAGCAACCTACAAATAAAACACAATTTCATCTGAGTGAGGCATAGCATCGGAAATGACTGGTTTACTGTGTAGAAGACCTAGTGTTAGCAACAACTGAAATGGCAACTGAGATKTGGTCACTTTATATAGAACTTTATATATGCCCAGGAGCACATATTGTCTGGCCAGGCTGAAAATTTAGGTGGTGATATTAGTGTGTAACACCTCCTTTATTGCTGTCACCTTTTTCCCTTATTTATTTTTATGTTCTTTCTGGTTTTATGATAGAAGTTATAATTTGACACTCGATTTTCACCTGATTTGAATGAAGATCRTTGTCCTCCTGTTTCCCATCCTTCACCCCCAGCCTCCAGCATTAATATGCAAGTATTAACTTATTTTTTTAGCTTGTCGCCCCCTTTCTCTGTCTTTTACATTGTGTTGCCTGACCTTTGGTTGACATGCCTTTATAATTAAATCTCACTGCTGACCAAAAGCTGCAGTGTTACGTTTTCTTGTATTAGTCAGGACCAATTATTCTGAAGTCACTATTCTGAATTTCTCTGCATTTAGTCATCTCTTATGTATGTAAATAACGCTATTTCATCAGAAAGCTGTTTTTCCCCCCACTGACGCAGTGTTCACACATACAAGAGTGTCTTGTCTGTCATATCTTTTCTTTTTCAAATAGATATTCATTCATAAATAATGAGTACACAAGTATATCAAGCTGTCTTATAATTTTCCTCTGTAAACCAAGCACTCAGACTTTGTTTGTTCCTTGCAATTAAGMTGAAAATACTTCTCAATGAGAAGAAAAGCGTGTGAGTAACCCTGTAGCGTTTGAGTTACAAGTGCTACAACATCATTTGGACCCAAAGGGTGGGAATGGCCCAGCAAGGTTAAGAGCACCAGGAGAGCAGGGCAGCACTAGAAGCTGTCTGGGTGAGAGGACGTAGGTACCCACCGACCTTCCCCTGTGTTCAAGTAAAGTGATGCTCGTTTTGGACAAAAATGTGTCTCTTCTGGAAGCCAGCACTTGACTTCTGGTATCTTTACATTATCTATCTTWAAACCTTTCCAACTGAGAAAGCCTTTCTCTCATTTAGCAGAGAGAATGTGTGTGTGTTTTGTTCTGTTTTGTTTTCCTTAAAAGAAAGCTACTTCATTTTTCTCAAGGGAGCTTTGATGGAAGATGATGAATATGTGTTCTTTTCAATGTATGGTTTACTTATAAACTAACATTTTCTTAAGAGATCATCTTGACTTTCTTTCTGAATTGACTTCATTTTCTTTCAAATTTAAAAAAAAAAAGGGTGTAAACAACTAACATGTTCTTGGTGAACTTGTGTACTGTTCCAAATATAAGTTTTGGCAAATCTGTCACTTTTAAATCAGCATTTTTTAAAAAAATCATTTTAATGTTGTCTATATGAAGGGAAGATAAGGACTGATGAGAGGAAACTACAGATTTAAAACACCTCTACTCCCTCCTTCTGCCCCSCAAAAAGTGGACCTTAGTTGGTTTTATTAGAAGATGATGCTGTGTTAAAAGAGATCTTTTAAAATAAAAGAAAGTTATCCTGTTATGCTGTACTTAGTGCAGAGGAAAATACTGGACCTCTAAAAGAGAAGTAACTACAGCTGCAGAAATGTTAGATGTTAATGAAAGCACTGAAAAGCACTATAATGATACTTGCAAGATTATTGCAGATATGTTAACTTTGACAGTCACTGCCAATCAGTTTGTGACCTGCACAGATGCTAAGAATAGTAATAAATATAATGTAACATGTCTCCTTGAGATGAAGACAGTAAATTCAGAAGTGAGATGTAATCTACTGAGTGAATGCAGTATTTTTGTACTTCTCAAATAAAACCAAGCCTTATAATCTCACTACAAGTAAGATCTATGCCCCTGTTCTCCCAACAGCACATGAAAGCATAAAAGCTTTTTATGGCTAGTATACTTAATTGGGCTATTATAAAATCTTTATATCAATCAACAGGCAATTCTGACCTTTAACTGCGTAAGTGGTGAAAAGCCTAAGTCAAGGCCCACTGTAAAATATTTGTAGGATCCTTAAGGATTGCAACRAGGCTCCATTTGACCAGCAGTGCACTGAAGTGTTTAAATTACTTAGTACTCGTTATATGAGAGCAGTAATCCTCCTGCTCTTTCCATTAACAGTTTTGCGACTAGATTGATAATGGGAATTATATTTTTCCTGCCTGCTTTCCAACACTTCCCCTCAGTATCTTTTTTAACAGTGAACCTGAGCTGCATGTACAGGGGGTGAATATGGAGAGCAGATCTAGTGCCTGCAACATGACACAACACAAACTACGCAAATAATGTCACTTGTCTTTGTGTTCGTATGACATCTCGTGAAAAAAGTAATTAAAGCCTATTCCCACTGCAGCTCTTAAATAAATATGACAAAAGGCAAATGTCCCATCCCAGAGAACGCTCGAGTGAAAGCAGGGCCCTGGAGCAGGTCAATTACTTCAATTATCTGGAATTTATGATGAAAACCAGCAGCAGCTTTCAGGAAATACACATGAGTCTGGCAATTGCATGATGTGTTATGACAGTCACTGCCGAATATCACGTCCCGTCAGGGTTAGCTGTTTGCAAARCTTGGATCAGGTGGATTATCTGAGCTACCTGGGCTCCATCAGAGGTGTGTGGTGCAGTTCTCAGGAGATCTAGCAGGCCAGCGACCACCTCATTAAGACTGACTTCACTGGCAAATATCACAAGGCAGCAAGTAGTCACCATAGAGCCCAAACAAGAGTGYGCAGAGCAGATGGATTGTTTCAATTATTTGGGCCTCTTGATGAATAAGAGCTTCAACTGCCATCAGCAGATTCTGTGGCAGGCAAGTAATAGCTG
Organism: Nothoprocta perdicaria; assembly: GCF_003342845.1. Taxonomy (NCBI): domain Eukaryota; kingdom Metazoa; phylum Chordata; class Aves; order Tinamiformes; family Tinamidae; genus Nothoprocta; species Nothoprocta perdicaria. The sequence continues at coordinate 7,084,543 of NW_020455976.1, forward strand.
CTTTGCTATGACATCACCTTAAAATCTGATATGGCTTAAGTATTTCGACAGCTGTAAAGCTTTGGTTTATTTTTGTGGTGTTCATTTGACTTACAGCTTGCTTTAATGTGGGGAACGGGACACTGAGGATACAGTTTGCGAGTGCTTCCAAGCACTTCATGGTATTTCATAGTGTGTTTTTTACCACTGTGGAGGAAGCACTAAACCAGCACCAAGCTCATCATTAAGTTTTTGTTTGTTTGTTTGTTTGTTTGCACAGCTGCATTTTTTAGGAGGAATTGTCAGGGGAAAAGCTAAGGTCTCTCTATTCCCTTTGACCAAATGCCAAGACAGAAGGCAATAATTTCAATTTGTTTGAGTATGCCGGTGCAACCAGAAAAGTTTGTAATGTTCGTTTTTACAAACATTTAAAACATGCTTTTAAAAGAAGATGCCCGGTACCTTAAACGACTAATTCCTTTTAGTTAAAAGTTTTTTATTGATTCCATTGCACAGAAATCTAGTTTACACATGAAAAGCTAAAGAACATAGGACACTATAAAGAATTCATAAACTTTAAAGCCTAGAGTTGTTATTTTACAAAACAAATCTCATCTGAGGTTTATCAATTTTAAAGATAGCTTTGGTCAGGCCTTGAAGGCAGAATAGAGAGTCAATTGGAAGTTTCTATTTTGTTAGAATCCTTCAAATGCTGATGTTATAAAAGATAAAGGATTTGATTTCTGAACCCTGCAGTTTTAAACTCACTACGTTGCAGAATTCACAGAGAAATATTTCTTATAAGTAATTAATTTATGTAAATACAGCCTGCTCATGGGAAGGGGTATCACTTATGGTGGATGAGAGGTGTCAAATGCATGTCTTCTAGTCAAAATTTTAATCTTCCTATTGTTAGATTGAAAAATTGTCTAGAACTATAAAAGAACAGCACAAAAAAAAATGATTTAACTATATTAAGTCTAAGGAAAACAGCAATTAGAGGCTTTGTAGAACATACAAGTTGGAGTAGAAAAAAAATGTACTACCCCCCATCACAGCTTTTTAAGATTAATTAAAGGGAGGTATTGATTGCTTTCCATCCCAGGAAAAAGTAATCTTCATTAGTATCCTTTATCTGACCTGTCCATTTCCCATTACAGCGAAGCAGTTTCTAATTTGTGATCATGAAATGACTTTTGATAAAAATTAATCTCTCAGACCAATGAGGGAAAATTGAGCTTTTCATCCATTTGCTACTAGTTTGAAATCTGCAAAGTACAAAACACTTGATCCTTCTGGTCATTTCAGTCCAAAATTGAGGTTCCCAAGAAAATGCTGTTGCCAGGTTTTAAGACTTGACTGTAATGAGTGATATGTGAGGACATTCCTTTCACTGACTGAGACCCTTACTTTCCTTTTTTTGTTTGTTTTTGCATTCCTATAAGCTTCTCATCGTACAGTCATTACTGCTAACCCAGAATAGTTCAAATTCAGTCATGAACTTAAGGAATTGTTGTTATACTTTGTGCCCTTCTGTTCAGATCAGGTTTATGCCTGTCCCTGAGAAGATGTGAGTCAAAATGCTAGTAGTTACTCAGTTTAAAGATGAGAAGACTTTAAAATATTAGGGTTGAATTATTACCGTTCTCTTTCAATCACGAAGTTATGATAGGATCATGTGTCATGCTTTTCTTGTTACCATCATAGCTTGAAACTTTCCTTTCAGAGATGATTTTTTTACATATTTCTTTCAGAAACTGCAGCTTTAATTTAAAAAAAAAAAATCTAATTATTTCAAGCATTGTAATAAAATAATGAAGATTGGGCAGTACTGCTTGCAGAGCTTTTCTTTTTTTAATAATGCTAAAGATCAGCTCCCTTCCTATTTAGTCATCTTTTATACTGTTGGAAAATATGATAGAAAAAAAAGGAGGATTGTTTCATTTTTTTAGAAATAGTTTATTTGAATCAGTCTTGAGAAACAGTTGTTTGACAGGTAGGTGAAATTGGTAAAAGTCACACAGTATGCAAAAACATATTGAGAAGATGGGAAATGATTTATGATTTCTAGGGGAAAGAGGGATGTAAGGGGAAGCGACGACTAAAGGTAAAGAAAGAAGGTGGTGAAATAAAGGAGGTGACTATGGGGCAATAGAGTGACAAGGGATAAAAGACCTGAAATAAGACAGATTGTGGGGTTGAGAATGATGCAAAAAGAGAAGCAAAAAGACTAAGTAGAAACAAGGAATAAGGAAAGAAGGGTATATAGTTTTGACAAAGGCTCTCAGAAGAGAAAATGGACAGAAAGTACTCAGGTGAGAGCAAGGTAAATGAACAGATAGTTCAGGGGAGATAGAAAAATGTAATAGAGAAGGGATTGCAAGAATAAAAATAAAAGTATATAAAAGGACACAAGACCAAAGAAAGTTAAGCAAGCTAGGTGAAGTAGAATAGTGATGGACAGGTTGGAGTGTGAGGTTGGTTTGGAAGCCAATATTAGGTGACTTTTTTAGATAATTACAAATTGCATTTTTTTTGCTTCCCATTATAAGCAGTTTTATAGTATCCTCATGCACTGTTAAATAACTGTCTTATTTCCTCACAGAGATAACTCTGCTTGTCCCTCACCAGTAAAGCAATTTAAGCAGATACAGTAACATCATGAAATTCTAGAGAGCTTTTTATTCCAAGTATTCTATAGTCCTGCAATGTGCATGTAAGATCTTATGCCACAATTTTTATCACTTCAGAAATAATAATCCAGGAAAGAAGTAGTAGGAAGGTAGTGCTTTTTTWAACTACTCTCAGTGCAAGAGAAAAATACTGTGTTCATATATGTGGATTTCCAGGAAGTCTATTTCATCTCAGAAGCCTTTATCTAAAGAACTGGTGAAAAACTACTGTAGATGAAATGATTCAGTGTGCTGTGGTTTTAATTGAAATATCTCTGAGCCACTTATCAGTTAGCACTTTTGACACAGTATTCTTATACAGCGGTCCTGAAGATGAAACCATTGAGGACTGTATTTGAAGGAATGAAGACAGTCTTTATTGGTGTTCTTTTAGGATCCACCACAAGGACCGAATAGCGCTCCCAAAGAAATACATTTGGATGAAGATGATTGAACATGCAGATCCAAAGCCCCTTTAGGATATGGTGGACCTTTGGCCTTGGTTGAAGAATGTTCTTGGATGAAAGAACTCCAGCTGAAAGACTTTGTCTTTGCCTTTTGCCTTGTGAATTGCAAATATATGAAAGACATAAAGGAAACAAAGATTTGCAGCTGAATCCTTATAGGGTACAGTTACAGTGTCTGACACTGGAGTGCAGTCAGTCTGCCTCATTATGGTGGAATATCACATGCTTTGACCCCTTGTCATTCCTCTCCAACTCCTGAAAAGCATTGCTTATTTTCTACTTCTATTTCTTCCTCTGCTTTCTACTTGAAAATAATATTAGAAAAAAGAAATCAGATAATTTCTATAGTAATATTGGCACCGCTAGGATTTATGTACATTATATGTAGGTAAAAAGTTAAATACATAAAATGTATATTGTATTTGGTTCATCAGCTTATACCATACTTAGGCCTGCAGCAGAATGGGTAGCTAAAGAATAATCTTTAGTTTTGTTCATAGTTTATGTTCTCTGTTTAAAATGCCAAGAATTCATTAACTGATTCAGTAAACAGACATTCACAACCTGGTCAGCCATGGCTACCCAGGCACTCAAATGCATTGGATTTGTTACTCTAACATATTGAACTATGTTAAGTCAATATGAAGACATCTAGAGACTTTGTAAGTTCCCTTACGAAGTATTCAATATACTTGAAGCTTTATTGTATGTTTAACTATTTCACTTTTAGAAGTGTATTTATTTTCGTTTTCCACTATAAAAATGCAGCTTWGCTAGACTATTTCTGTTTATAATCTTAGAATAAGAGCCAAATATTTCATATAGCAGCTTGAGCTAAAGTTGATCTTCAAAGCATGCCTATATTTTTTCGGTTACCTAAGTTACTTATGATGCTTGCCAAAGCTGAAGGGCTAAGTTTACCTCTGTCTCTCCCTGAATCAATTCCCACAGAGAGGCTTCATGATTTTTGCTGTCCTGGCTACAGTCCTGCAGCTCTTCTGTTTTCATATCARCTTCTGCACTATAGTATCTTTTGTGTCAACTGAGCTTGCTTAGTAAGTCTGCCAAATTTCAGGCATTTAGACTAGTTTCTCTAGTCTAAAACGTGAGCACTAGTGTACATAGTGACCAGACAGATTTCTCAAAGGTCAGATCTGCATATCAACCATCTTATCCAAAAAGAGCAGCATCCATCAGRGTAGCCTCACTATCCCTGTCAGGGATATAGAATATAAGCCACTTTTAAGCCACTTTTCCAGAAGTCCCTCCAGAACTTCTTGAGGAAGTTTTTCTTCAGCAGTTACATCCTCTTGCCCTCCAGCCTCTGTCCCACTCCCAGCTTGTTCTAGCCAAAACTCCCTTAGCTTTTGGCCTGAGGAAGAACTAGGATACAATAACCTGTCTGGAATCAGTGGGTTTTCTTGCTTATCTGTTCCCCTCCTATGTCTCTCTCCCATCTTTCTTCCCCCATTTCCACTGGCCTTAAATGACTGTAGGAATTATGCATGATTATTGGAAGAATGTCTCTGTGCTGGGCTGGTTAATGTTGAAGAAGTCGCATATTGAGGAAAAATGTGTGTGTCTGTGTGCACAWGACTGTCTGTGTGTGTGTGGGTAATACATTAGTATAACTTGCTAGCAATTATTAAATATGCAGAGAGCCTACTTGCAAGGATGTGTATGTGTTTATAAAGGAATCTATAGTTAATGAATTTAGGATTCCTAGGGTGGTTGTTAATTTACTCTGCTATTTACTGTTGATCGTTGATGTACTGATGCTGGTTTATTGCTGCCAAATAAAGGAAATCTTTACCAATGATTTGATATTGAGTAGTGTTTATGGCAAGAGAAGCCCAGATTATTTGACTAATAGGAGAGGAAAAGACAAAAGACTTGCTGGCATAGCCAAAGCAACATGTTTCCATATTGATCATTCCCTAAAACACGTCAAGCCAGTTATGGATTAACTTGGCATGGCTTTTTAACTTGATTTTTTCCCCCTTTTCCCTTGGATAGCATTAAAATTGAAGACAATGGCAATTTTTATATGATGCTTCCATGTCACATACATGTTTTTGTGGGGGTGTGCAGCCCTCATTAAGACTACTTTGGGGGCAGCAGAGAGTATTAGTTGTTACTGCAGAGCAATTTGGCTTTTCAATTGTACGTTCTAGGTGCTTTGCTGAAGGTACCAGACAAGAAATGTGTCTGGTCTGGATGGCTCTGTTGTTTTCAGTCAAGCTTGGTGCTTTGCTGTTCTAGTGATGGAGCTACTGTGCTCTGACTCTTAAAGAGCTATTTCTGTTCCCAAAAAGGTGAATAATAGATAAAACTTCAAGATTAGAGAAAAAATATTCTTGTGTTTTGCTCTTTTATGCATTTTTTGGACTTGATATTAAGCAGAGGTGGCTATCGTATCAGTAGTAGTGCCCTGTTGGCAAATGCTCCTTGTCCCTCAGCAGGGCAGATGCTGTACATACTGGTCTATACTATGGCATTCTCTAATTTTGATAGAAATTCACCATATTTGTTTGCTAATACTGTAATTCTAAATTAAAATTACCACAAAACTATGATCTAGAAGAGGAACAAATCCTTATGGTTATTTAGCTGTTATAACAAGCTTTTGCCTGACTTTTGTACTTCCTGAAAGCTTCTTGATTTTGTAGCTGTGTCTTGTATTATCTTGTATTTCCTCTTTATTTAACTAACTTTAATTAGTTCCTCTTTCTTTTCGGTATGTGTGCGTGTTGGAAGGGGAAGAGGGCCCTCCTGTCTTTCTCTAAATCTAACCTCTCTTGTGTGTGTGAGTGAAAATTGTACTCTTCTGCTTTGGTTTTGGAGTTGGAAGAGTACTATTTTGCATTTAAGATCAGGCCTGAACTTATCATCTTGTTAGAAATACTGAGCCCATTTTAAACAAATTAATATGTGAGTTTCTTTTTACTCCTGTCCATTTTCTTTGTCAAAGAAAAGGGTAAGGGGTGACATATATGTGGCACACAGTATTGATGATTCATTTATCACTGAGGAAAAGCATAACAAGATATTGAGGCTGAGACTGAAAGCGAGAAAATTTGATCAGAAAATATGATACACATTTTAAAAAGTCAAAGTATTTTATCATTGGAATACATCATTCGGGAAATATGATGGATTTTCCATTAGTTGAAGTCTTTGATCAAAATTGCATATCTTTCTAAAAGAAGAGCTACCTCAAGAGCAAGCAACTGAACCTGATGCAAGAATTACTGATTTTTTTCCTCTATTTTTAATGAAAGAGCAGAGACAGGCATCATAATATCAGAAATAATCATGAATAATAATAGTGATTGTAAAAAAGTGAGACCAGAATTTTGCCACAAAAGTAGCACTAAAGAGAAAAAGATAGTAAAATGAGCCTAAACCAAATCCACCTCATATTGCTAGCATCAGAGCATGTGACACACATTATAGTTAACTTTGTTTTAGATCTCTATGCAGAAGTGCCTGTTGAAATAGACTGGYACTTTCTGGCACTAACCTCTGGTGGGAAGATCCAAGGGTTCTTGCTTCTGTGATTGTTTTTGTTTATTCCCATGCAGTCTCAGACAAAAGATATTGCATGATAGTGTAAAATACATGTTCCACGCAGTGTCCTTTCGCATGCCTGTGTCCTGCATTTATAGCTGCCCCATGGCCAGGCAGTGGGGAGCTCTGGAGCCTGGTGCCCAGACTGTGCCAGTTGTGAGGTGGCAGCTCACAAGAAATTCTCCACTGCTCAAGCCACTTTTTGTGCAACATTTAACCTTATCCAGTGATAAGGTTGGTGGTATCTGCTAATATCTGTGCATCATTAGTTCTTCCAAACACTGCTACTGCTTACACCTCATCTCCTTAGCTTCATTTTTTGAAGCAACAGTTGTTATATAGGGAATATAAAGAGAAGCTATTGGATGATAATGTGTTTTTTAATAATCTATTTCTTTTTCTCTCTGCAACTATGCAGTTTTGCTGTGGAGAATGTATTTGATCTCTTGGTTCTTTTTTTTCTGTTTGTTGATTTTTTTTTTTTTTGTACTTACTGTATATTGCCTTACTTCGAAAATCTCTTAGAGCAAACCTCTTTGTACATTAACTTTTATTGATAAATAAATGGCATTTTTGCTTCTGTTAGGTGGAGCCATTGTTTTTAGTGACTGTTATTACTGCAAAATGTGGGAGAAGGGAAGGGTGGAGGGAAAAGGCTCTTAAGAGAAAAATTTTCCTTTGGGAATTGAAGAATAATTTTCCTTAATCACAGTAACATTTTTTGAGGGCCTCAGAGGGGCAATTTCACACTTTTTGCAGGGAGAGTGTGAACCTTAAAATAATCTTGACACCAGTAGCAAATATATAAGTTTTGCCAGTTTCTTTATCCCTTTGTTCTGTGGTCCTGTATGTACCCAGCTTGTCAYGGGCAGCTTGGAAGTCGAATTTCTTTGGGGTGTATGAGATGGTGCTGCTGTCCTSAAAATGAGTCTGTAATTCTTCTTTGTATGTTGCATCTCGTGACAAGGCACGCTATCTCCTTATTCTGACAAATGTGGTATTTTGATGCTTCCTCTTTCATATGAACTTTTGTTTTCTGTTGCTCTTCAATAATGCCTCAAAAACTATATGATTCAGAACCTAATACCTCAGTTATTTCATAGTCCTTTTCCTTTAATGATCRTATTCGATCCTTTTTATTTAGTAGCAGAAGACAGGCTTGTATTTTCTGATTTTATTATCTTTTTGTGTTTTTTATTTTTCCCCCCCTCAGTACAGTCTATGCTCTCTGGAAGGCTTTCAAGAGCTCTTTGAACTTAGATATCCAGACTTGATTGGGATAGTCTTATGTCCACAGAAATTCTATCCCATATTTTTCCTGAAAGCTTCTACTTAATTTTCAGATATTACTCTGACACTTTTAGAAATAATTTTGATTTTTTTCAAGTGAAAAGTAGAAGAAAAATGTTATTTTATGAACTTCTTATTTAGATATACTATGTAGAGAATGGATTTTCATAGGTGTGATTATCTTTGAAAACAAGATATGAAGTGTTTTTAATGACCACAGATTCTTTCAGAGAAATCAGCTTGCTTCAAAATTCATTGTTCATTTCGAAATCCAAAATGTTGCACTGATGCTGATTTTTCATGGTTTTTCTCCTACACTCCTATCCCCAAGACTCCATGACCTTATCACAAGATGTTTACTTTGTGAAAGTATCCAGAAGAAGAGAAAGGCTAGAAATGGTAGTCAAGCGATAGGCTTTATTTTGTACCAAGTCATACAATTTAGACTTCAGACTACCAAAAAAAAAAAAAAAAAAAANCAAAAAAAAAAAAAAAAAAAGCAATATGAGTTGTCAAAAAATTGACACTCTAACTACCACAAAATATTAGCATCTATTGTCAAGAAAAATAAAAAGTATGAATCACTCCATCTCCATGACACATTTCAAAACTGCTATACACAGCACAAATTATAGTGTGTTTGATGGTATCTGGGATAATAGTACTTGAGAGTTCCTCTCGGAGCACCCAGCATTACYACTAAAAGGGTGCAATTGTCTTGGCTTATAGTATGGAGCTGYAGAGAAAACATTAAGGTTCTCTTAGGTCATCCTTGCTAAAACTGAAAGATGATACAAGAACGGAATTATTATTAATAACTTCAATCAAAGAAAAATAGCTTCATACTTTGTATTATATTCTTATTACAAACCATGATTATTTCTATCTGTAAAATAGTGATTTATTTTCATAGTGTCCTCCAGAATATTTCCAATGTACTACCATTTTTTTTCACCAATGAATGTCCTATACAATCTTGTGTTTTAATTGCATCTATTTTCAAGTTCTTCATGAGTGAAAGGGCAGTCACTTCAGTCCAGAAAAGAGGAGTTAGGAATATGTCAGGAAAGGCTAAATATAAAAATATTGTCTGTCTAGAGGTTTATGAGGAATTATCCTCCATCACCTTCAGTTTTTCTTGCATTGCCCTCATCTAGAGGTCAGGGAGAGAGAAACAGATCCACTGAGAACTGTAGGAGATGGACATCTTCCTCCAAACAGACACTTGTAGGCAGACTCTCGTTTCATTCCCAGGAAGAAGAGGGAGAGATGGCAAGTTTTGCAGAGCAGTTTCTCACATTCTCACAGAATCTTTTGAGTGCAACATTGTCGTTTGGTAATACTGAAGGGAAAAAAAAATTCACTTCCAGATGAGTGGATAAATGACTGTTGATTTTAGAAAAGAAAACTATTCAGAAATGAAGTATGCACAAGACTTCAGCAGTTTGAATTATACTGATTTTGTGGGATCTGTGTGTTGTTTAGGCCCTTCGAAATCAATCTAGATTTTATCTTTGTTTATTTTAAAGGACACAGATCCTTTCAATTCTTAAACTAACTGTTGCATCTAAACTCTGTGAAAATTCAGCCTTATCAAAAAAGCAAGCACTGTGATACTAACCATGTAATTATTTGTTTTATTTTTCATATCTAGTAAAGAAATTTAATTTCTGCTTTAGAATACCTACTTTTACCTTAACTGCAGAGATGTAGCTTTTACTTGCCTCCCCCCCCCAAAAAAAATGGTGGAAGGATCTTTGGGATGCTGAATGGACAATACCTGTTGTTAGTGGAGATTAAAATGCAGCAGATAGCAAAAAGAAATAAGATACAGAGATATGGAGTATCTTGCTATGATATATTAGTATTAGTATACTTGGAAAGGAAATAAATTAATTGTAAATCAAGATCTTAATAGAAGTCTATGTGGGAAACCCTGGGATCTGTGAGAAGGGACTGCTGATGGGAGGCTGCTAGACGCATGGGTTAAAGGCGCAGRTTGGATGTCCAGATGGGACTTAACTTGTTCCTAAGGGCCCCTTAAACCTACCAGAACTTTCTCCTTAGCTCAACCATGCCAACATTGAGTAGTTATTGCCCGGGCAGCAGCTAGGTTGTTCTCGATGAACTTGAAGGTCTTTTCCAACATGATTCTGGGTGTGGTTGACAAAGCAGAATAATGTGTCCTGGTCCAGATGGGAATTTGATCCATGTGTAGCTGCACACGCTGGGACTGCTTCTACGTGTTTTAAAGTTGTTCACTACTCGCCAGCTCTTTCACAGGTATTTCCAATACAAGGGCTGATAAGGCCTCGGCATTATCCAGTACGATCTCCATTAGTTCTCTTCCACAGTGAAGAGTAGAGGATGGTGCTAGGGGTCATTCAGTGGCATTAAAAGGTTAAATAAAGCATTTTAGGGGAGTAGGGTTATGTGGACAAATACCATAAGTGCTTCTGTTTGAGATGGGTAAATAACGTAGGTTTAAAATTATACTTAAAAAATATATAACCTAGAGCAAGCCCTGATATTAAAAGTGCACATCAAGTTTCCTGTCTACATGAGTCTATTTTCTATCATGCTTTTGCATTATCTTTAAAAGTGGCATATATTTTTCTTTTCAACACTGTGAAATTACTTTCAGAAATCCCATACAGTTTGGTAGTGTCCTCTCTAGCCCTCAATATTTTGTATATTTGGATCTGCATTTTCAGAGTACTTTTGTCATGAGATGGTGTTTTACAGTCATGGGTGTAAATAGGATTAGTGCTTGTAATAACATTCCCAAGAGAGGCTGGCACTGGCAGCAAGCATGTGTGTGCAAAATGCTGATGACATAAGCAGCGCTTTGGATGATGCGGCCTGAAAATGAAGTTGCTAAGAAATCTTCAAATCAAGTGCAGTTGCATGGCAGGAAAAGYCATTTACGTTAGAACTTGTGCCCATTTCTTGCCGCGCAGGCTTGGCAACCCACGCTCCCGCTGCCCCGCGTGCTCTCATTAGCGCTGATATTCAAGAGCCGGAGTCAAACACCGCTTGCACTGGGTAGGGGTCACAATGACTTGACACGATGTCAGTAAAATGTAATTTTCTTTATAATTAGGCTTTTGATAGGAAGGAGAGGAAGAGGCCCAAAATGAGGCATTTTTTCCTGTGTCGTTGCCTACATTGAGCGTCACTGGTGCATGTGTGAGATCTCCTGGCAGCCTCCGGCCTCTGCCACTTTTAGAGAGGGAGTAAAATTGGTGGGTGTGAAGTTAGTTAGAGACATTGCTAGGAGGCACAGTAGAGCTTTTAGATTCTGCAATTGAAATGGAGCTGAGACAGAAAGTTGTAAATCTGATTTTGCTGAGAATTTGAGTTCATTAATTCAATGTAATAATTTAAAAATTGAAGGAAAACTTCCTTAAATTTTCAGGTACAAAATTGCTCTCATTAGCCTCATTTATCCGTAGAATGGCAGTGAAGCTTTTTATTGTCAAAGTTAAATCAATGTGAGTAAATTCTAATGAGGATTAGGGCCATAGTAAATTAAAGTGTTTTGTTATTGTTGTTTTGTTTTGTTTATTTTTTTATTTTTATTTTTTTCCTGTCACTGAAAGACAGCTCATTTTTTTCACTCCAAAAGTAAAAGATGCTCGCACTCAACATCTTTAATCTGGAGCTCAGATTTCAGACATCAATGATTTCTCCCTACAAGCAGACATCTGCCAGCAGACATCCATCTGGGACAGGTACTGGTGCCATTCATGTCGCTAGTTTTAAGATAGCAAAGTGACGCTGTGTCATCTTAGATAGGAGGCATTCATTAGGAACTGGCAGGCCTGCTTATAGTAATAATCAAATGTACAAATCTATATATAGACTTTTCAGTAAAGTTTATTTAGTCATGCCCTACCAACAGCTCTATCCACATTTTTTTCATCTGATAGTTTTAAAAAATAAGATTAATGTATTTCTTTTTTTTTTTCTGTTCCTGACTTTTCATATCCTTGTGGCTGAATAATTTTCTGAACTGCTGTTGTGTTTTATCTGGATTGTGATACTCATTGCAGTCCCCAGTGAAATTAAAATTCCCACTGAGCTACATACTGTGCAAACTTGTGGTAAGACAAGTCCTTGCCCTGAAATGTGTGCTTTGTGGATGAATAGAAGTAGGCAGGGAAATGGAAGAACAGAGAAGTGAAGTTACTTCATCAGGGTCATAGAATAAGTGAGTGGCAGAGCAGAGATTTATGACCAGAATTTCCTGAGATTAATCCAGCTATAGTGCTGAGCTTAACAGTATGGAATCTCTCTGGTTTAGCAATGATCTGCTAAAATAAAAACAGGTTTACATCAAAGCAAAATATTCACTCATTTAAAAAAAAAAAAAAAAAGACTCCTTTGGTCATTCTGTTCCATATTGCTTGTCTATGCTTCTCTGTAAAATTGCTTCGTTCAGATTTAAAGCTACAAAATTATTACAATAGTCTGTTACTAACTTTTGTCATGCACCTTTTTATGATTATTAATAAATACTGTCTTATTTTCCTTCTGTGATCAGTGAAATAGATCTAAAAGTACAATTTTCATTATTGTAATTCCTTTGGAAAAAATATAAAAAAAAATTATAAGCAATAAGATGCACACACTTTCCTTTGTGTGATTTTCCTCCAAATTTGACACTTTTACACAAAAACACTTACTTCTATTGGAAGTGAATTTTGGTAGCTGATAATTTCCATCAATATTGCATCTTGCTAATGATTTTTGAGTTTCAGTGTATGTTTTGCTCCTCAGACCTTCACTTCAATCAGTACGTGTGAACTTCTCAATTACTAGTTTTTATTAACCAAGCTCTAATGCTGATCTCTAGCAGAATTCAGTAACTCTACTAAAGTACAGTATCTATATTCATTAATATTCTCATTAATACTTGTCACTCTTTTAATCTGGTAGTCAGATTCACCATCCTTGTCCCTGACATCTTAAATCTTCAACAGCTGTTCAGAGACAGTGCATGAAATTTTCTGCAGAGGACTGTACCAAATTTTTTCTCTTAATTTAGTGGATGTGTAGTTCTAAATAGTGGCCAGATTAATTGGAGTGAAGTGAAATAAACCTCAGTCTGATCAGCATTGTGGTTCTAGAAGATGCAGGAAGTRAAGTGTGATTAGAAGAGTGGGTAGCATAGGTTGTGGAAACCAAAAGCACAGTATCTAACACCTTAATCTCTTAGGTGACAGGAGATCAAGCCTTGATCTATCAAACCAACCCCTGTTCTGTTCAGTCATATGTCTTTCAAAAAATGTGCATTTGGCTACATTTTGGGAAAATGATCATGTTCAAGAATGCAGCAAAACTAGACAAGGATTTTTGTTTGAAATGGTCCCTTCATATATTAATTATTCCTACCACTCTAAAAATCCATCACATCTTAAAGATCCTGGAGATAAATATTTAGCTAATAAACTGTTTCCTTACATAACAAAGTAATGCAGTATTTAAATGATAAAATTATAAGAATTATCAGACTGCATTCTTCTGTATTGATGCTTCAACAAAAAGTGAAAAGAAGTTCAAAAGATATTATAATTTTTTTAATTTGCCTTATCAGAGTTGCTTGTTAAAAGCTCAAATTTATACTGATGAAAAAGGCTAGAAGAGATGAGGTGGCATTACGCTCTAAAACAAGGAACATTATGTAGACAAACATTTGTTACCATTTTTAAGCAAAATGTCTCTCTGTGTATCTGTGATGGTCTCCCATTAGACTTATGTTTTCAGATATGTCACACTGGCACTCTTAAAAAGTACCCCATGGACCTTTTTGGTATAGATTTCACTTTTTCCACCAAAAAAAAATACACTTTTTTTTTCTTTTTTTTTCCTTCTTTTTTCTCTAAGTAGTGTAGTATTGAAGAATTCTGTAGATACTCTGTCAGGTGCTTAAAAAGATCTGTATAGAGTTTGTGCCTTCATGAGGAATGAAGAAGTTCATAGATTGTAAGAGAATCAGTAACCAATGTATGCTTATGCCAGCTAGTAACTTATGTTTTCTSTATGTTGCTAAAATTATTTATATCTAGCTAATAGATCAACATACATAGTCTGGCTGACCATGGGTACCCACTGCACCAGTACTGTTAAGGGATCTGGAAGCTTCTCTCTGTGATTTGTATTACAAAGCTCCATCTTTTTGTCACTGCATTATGCTTCTAAAATRCTTACTTTTTAATTATTTTTTTATTGTTATTTCAATGCTCTCAGGCAAGAAGTGAGACAAATGAGTAGATATTTGCAGCATAGGCAGTACAAAGAATCTGCATAGCTCTATGGAAACCCCACAAAGTGTTCCTGAAATTTCATAGCATCATACTAACATCGCTGTGGGATCTGAGAGATGTAAATGACAGCTCTATAATTTTACCTTCCAACATAATATTCCTGGAACATCATAAAAATACAAAATGAGTCCTGGCTAATAAATCTGCAATATTATATGRAGTTATATTTTCCACACTTACCAGTGAGAACTTCTTTTTGCAAAATTTAAAGGTTTATGGAAAGAGGGTCAAATCATAGTAGTAGTCTTAATAAATGTAAGAAAAAATAGGAAAATATTTATTATAAATCAGATGGATTTGAAGTTGCACTCTGAAACCCCCTATTTGTTGACTTGGGATGAGTCACATGAAAGTCACTGGAAAATAGGTTGGGAGTGATTCTTATTCTGATAGAAGTATATTAAAACCTACTAATATTTCGTAATAGTAGCATAAGGGAGAAATAATTGACTGTATCTTGTCATATGGGAATAACCTTATAATCTAACCAGAAATCAAAGGTAATTACATTCATCTATATGAGATGTTTGCAGGCTGTCAGAAATTAAGTCATAGGAGAATGATGTTAGTTCATAAATCAGTAAATGAGATCAGATAAATAAATTGGTAATACCTTTTTGTAAATGCATGTAGAGTGCTTTTGTTCTTTCCCTTGGCTGCCTCTCTCTCCTTTTTCTTTGCCCTTTCAGGATTGCTCTTCCATTGGTTGAATGTTTAGCAGGAGGAATATATAAAATGTAGGATTTATGAGAGCTGCTGACATTTATGGTATTTTTGATTAACACTTTTATTAGACTTGTCTAAAAAAATAATTCATTATTTYAGTTTTTCTTTGTAGTTCTCTAAAAAGCTGCCATTATCATCAAATAGATCAGGGCATGTAATAAAAGCCATACAGCCAGTAGTAGAACATACTGTCATATAACCATTAAGACCATTCTAAGAGGCAAAATGTTGGAACTAAAAGTATTTTTAATGACTTGAAATTGCTTCAAGTGCTTTCTTAGAGTATAAGGGTGCTGATTTATTTATCTAGTGTACTTACCTAAATTAATTTGGATAGAACTACTTTGGCCTTAATCTTCTTGCAGTGAAATTTATGCTAATATTTTTAGGTAGTGCATCATTTTTTTCTGAAGGATAGAGTTAAATGATACTCGTCTGAATATTGTCATTAAATAATAAAAAACTGTTCAGCCAGCCAAAAGAACATTAAGGACTGCAGTCTTACCTAGACTGTCATCATAATTTTTAGAAGTGACCTTGCAGAAAATGCAGCATTTCTGTAATATGTTCTCTTTTTCTTTCCTTTTTTTTTTTTTTTTTTTCTCCTTTAATTTAGTCTTCTGACATGGCAACAGTTGGTAAGACAAATGCATCAAAAATATTTAGGTAACTTTGTATAAGTTCTGGATAAATTACCTTGTTCCATCTTCCATCTTTTCTGGTTTTACATTGAATCCTTTAAGGATCCAAGAATGAGCAACTCGGAATTGTGCCTAATCCATAAACTGAGCCGAACAGAACCCTCTGCTCTGCCCCACTTTCTAATTTGTTACAGTTTATCTTTCCAAAACTGGTTTTCATCTGTCGATTGTGTTATRACACTTAATGAGATAAACTATTTTAACCTGTTTGGGTTAGCAGGTTATATGTTGTAATGAGCAAGTGAAAGGCCTGAATGTTTTTGATTTCCTAACTTCTTCTATTCACATATTCACAGGAAAGCTTGATGAGGTTATCTCCTCCTCAGCCTTTTTTTTTTTTGTCTTACTCTACTACATCACTTCTTGAAGGATACTTCGTAATTTAGTGTCAAAGCTTCTTCCCCATTAACCATTACTGTGATTCAAGACAACTTGTCTTCATCAGTGAGCGTATCTCCTATCAAGTCCGTTTCCCGTCATCCTGCATAGCTCCCTTCCCTCCMGGTGTGATTTCCCACTGCTCCCATCTACCTCCTCCACATCCCACGAGTGATCACACTTTCTCCATCATTCTTTCTGATCACTGCCTCATTACTGCCACTCATCTTCATTAGCTCCATCCTTGGTGCAATCACTGCAGTATCTGAATATCCTCAGGAATATCTGTCCTTCCACTGAAAGGCTTACTTGTCCCTAGGCAGCAGCTTTTGGTTATATATCTACGTGTTTTCCTAGGTCTTGCTAGGTCTTCCTAGGTCTTTCCTAGGTAAACCGGAGCAACSCGGAGATTTAGACCCAAATTGCAAAGGTATTTGTTTGTTTGTGTTGACTCTTGATTATCATTTGTCTGCTGCCAAATTATGACACCTTTTTTCTCTTGGCAAAAATAGTTACAAAATCCAGACTAGCTAGGATATTGGTCATGAAAGTTTCCAGGCCCTGGAGAAATTGTGAAAGTGTCAGAAAAAAAATTTACAAACACAAAACCTGCTCTTGATGTTGAACATGCATCCTTGCTCTTTTTTGTTTTGAATACAATATATGAAACAGTAAATATAAAATAATAATAATGTGTGCAATATTATAAATATATAAATATAAAACTAATAGGCAGAAATGCACCTCATATAAATATATATATAATATATGAAGAGTATAAGTAGAAGGGTCTGAAAGCATGCCTTAAACTTATCATTGTGATTTATGATTTTATGTTCAACTAATCTGATCTAGCTGTTTGATTTCTTTTAAATTTCATCTCCTTGAATGTGTTAAGAATATTAAGATYTAGGGGGAAAAAAAAAAGAATTTCTGAAGATATATTTTTATCTCACCAAAGGGGAAAGAACTGTGTAATTCTTTTTTTTCTTCTGACTCATGTAGACTCAGTTCCTGAAGTGGAAAGAAAAATTAACCTTTCAAAGATTTTTGTAGTATTTTTACAGATATTATGTACCTTCACTAGTTTATTGAGAAACTGTTGGTTTCTTAAAATATCTCCAAAATAACCAAACTCCAATGAAATGCTATTATAACAGATTTTTTTTTTTTTTTTTTTCCAGAAGCCTCATGAATTGTGATACCTTTCAGTTTCTACCTCTTTGCTTCTCATATTTCTCAGGCTAATGAAAACTTTCAGTTGTTATGGTAGGCTATGCTTAACTTGTTCCCCTACCTAAACAGGTCTGTATCGAGCAATCCCTGACAAGGAGCAGAACCTAAGAGTGTACTTCTATTTGCAGAAAAAAAAAGAAGACATTAAACAGCTATGGGAGCTTAGTCTCTTTTATTTTTCTGTTAGCAAAAATTATGTTTGAGTTCTTGTTTTCTTTTCATTGCTGAAGTTGACTTTCTGAGATTAAGGAAACTAAAGAATCAGTATAATAAAATCTCYCTGCAAGGGAAATAATAGTCATTTTCCCTGCACCAATCTTCCAGAGAAAACTGAGACAAAATGGTTAAGAGGAAGGGCCAAAAAAACGTATCCTGCTTGCTTAAACCTTAACTCACCAGCCTGTTAGTCTTCTATTGTTTAGTAAAACCAAGGTTTCCGAGAATAGCTGTGTGATATATTGAAGAAACAAAACAAGCAAGCAAGGAGGCTAAGGACATGAGCTCTCTTCTAGTCTGCAAAAGCAGTGGCTCTCTGCAAGGTAACTGCAGCCTGTAAGCAATTGTGATTAGCTGTAAGCAATCTGTGATTAGGAGCGCTAAGGGCCACAGTGGGAGAGGAGTAACCTTTGGGAAGGGGAGAGGCCCTTCAGCAAGGGAATAAGTAGCTTGATGGCCTCACCTGGCTTGTGGTAGAGCTGGGTTATGGTTGCTTAGTTCTCTGTGCAAGAGTTTGTCYATTCTCTGCATATTTCTGCTTTTATACTGTCCTACCAAAAATGTTTGGAGCTTCAGTCAACTGCATCAGGCACATTGTCCTGCTCTGAAAAGCCTCAAGCCCACCTTCTTTTCCTGGTTTGTTTTCAAGCTGGAGTAATTCAGCAGGCTTGCTCAAGGTAAGACTGCAGAAATAGCCGTGCTGGGAAACGCAGAGGGACGTAGTGCTGCAGTGCTGGGATGAGGTGATAACATCTCTTCTGCAGCCTGAGAACTGTGTAGTCGGTGCACGTGGGGTAGTAAGGCAGGGGTGGGCAGGGTGCTGTGTTTTTGTGTAGCAGCATTGGCAGTAATTCTTACAGTAGAGTGCTAGCAGCACACGTGGTGACCCATAGTGCGCTTGCTGACAGGGGTATACTTTGGTTTTAGTCCTAGAATTTCAGCCCCTTTGGTTAAATAGGTTTTTTGGAAATGTCCTAGGCATCTTAGGAATTTAAGGTATTTGGTAAGGAAGGTGGGAACTCTGTCTGGAGCTCAGGTACAGTAAAGCAAAGGTGTCTCTGAAGAATAAAATAGGAGAACCTAACTTGGCTGTGCTTTTGTACTATTTTGGATATTCACTGCCTCTTTTGCCTATTGTAAGATCTCCTCCATAAGAGAAAGCAGCCAAAAAGGCCTCATAATTGCTGTGCACTGTTAGTACAGGTGACAGCATAAATTATTCAAAGATTTGGTCATGCAGCCTGTTTCCTGTGTCTGTCTGAGGGGAAGGAGAAAAAGAGGGGCTAGAGCTCCCAGAGCAAGAAAACCTGCAGCAAAACTGAACTGCAGTTGTTGATTACTCATTCCTTCTTATAAACAAAAATGAATTACACGTAGCCAAGCTCATAGAGTACGTTTCAAAACTCCACAAGAAAACTTGATAAGTATGTAATGCTCTGTTGCTTCTGTTTTGTATTTAATGGCTTAGATTTTCTTTTTTTTTTAATTCCTTAGGGAAAACCTTAAGGAAATAGATAACACTAGCCATCATATGACCATGATAAATGATCTTTATTTACTTATTTTTTTCCTTCTCYTTATGCTGAACCCTGGTCTGGTGTCATTAGCTAAGTCCTAGGAGCTTTGTTGCCTGTGCCATTGGCAGCAGTGCTGGCCCTGTTCCTGTGGGAGTCAGTCTGCCAAGGCTCCCATGCTCTATTATTATTACAGGAGCTGGCAGATGGAGGTGCTAATAGCTAGTGACAAGGTTGGAGAYGGAATTCTGCTTACTTCATTAAAAATAAATAAATAAAACCTCTTGTGGAAGATGGGGAGCTCAAGCTGGCAACTCTTTTTTGAACAGGAGGAGGGTTAGTGCTGCCCAGGCAGCTCCTGTGACTGCAGGGGTAAACTTGGAGGGCTGGGGGCTTGCCTTGCATCTGTGTTAAACCTACTTGCCAATAATTCTGTGCCTCTTTGTCCCTATGAGGGACATATGAGGAATTTTCTCCCTTCTTTTCTCTTCAGCACTTCTTTTCCCTTTCCAAGTTTTAAGCTGTGATGCTRAAGGCACAGCTCGCTCTCTGCAGATGGGTATTGCCTGACTATTAACAAGCACACAAACCTATCTAGTGTTGCACAAATAACTCCTTTAGCATATAGAAAGTAGATGTCATAGGAAAAACACCTAAATCTCTATTAATCAAAAATGAAAGCTAATTTACCTATTATAAGCCACTCCTTTTTAATCTTCCATAAAATCCGAGGTAGTAGGGGGAATTCTCATTGCTATTGAGTTATAGGTGTGAAATTGTCTTGAAGGAGTTGGAGGGGTATCTCAACTCATACACAGCATACATACCAATTTGCGTTAAAATATTCTTTATAGCATGTGTGTTCACAGCTGAAATTCACTAGTCTACTTTTTCCTACTTCTCTGCTTAGCAGTTTTCCCAACTTTTGAATTTACAGTATTTTGTGTATTATAATTCTGTTCAGAATTTGCAAGACACTGACGTATTTGTTGAATCTTTCATTGCCCTAGATTCCAGAAATCACTTTAATGATAACCTAGCAACTTTTAAGGAAATGTTCAGTATAAAGGAATGAACTTGTTGTAACCAGAGATTATGTGCATTTTCCCAGCATGCCATCTGTACACTTAAAATTCTATGCCAAATGCATATATAAATTATCCTGTATGATTTGCAGATATCGAGAACACTCTAAAGTTTCTCATACTTGTAATGTTAAGCTTTATTAACCATTGTGTGTTATGAATGAAGTAGCTAGTGTGCCGTCTTGTTTTATTAATTGCAGGATAATCATCTTTATTTTTACATGAAGATTTGCATAGCTAGCAGCTTCTACAAGACTGTAGCCTAGTTTGATGCTTCTGTATTGATTTGTGCATTTTGTACACAAGTCCTTCCTAAGAAATGGTCGAGGGATTTTTTTTTTAAATTAAGATTTTTGTGAGAATTTTTAGAAGAATATAGATTTTGCATCAATAATGCATAAATACTGTAGAATGACTATTGAAGTTGAAACCTCATTTCAAGAAGCACTGGGCTTTGTTTAACTCTGTATTTTTAGTATCCAGAGTTACTGAACCAGACTTTGCTTAATTAATAACTATAGGATGTGAGGCAGTTCCAGTGCTGCTTTTTCTATTAACTTACAATTTCCTTTAGGAAATGAATAAACTGGGGGGGTGGAGGTTGTGGTATGGCTGCTGAGAATAAATGTGGTAGCACTGTACACTGCCAAATTCATTTGAATGAGTTAACAAATATGGTTTATAAAATGAGTAAGCTTAATTTCATAACTCATGCAGGACACTTTGTAGGAAGAAGACAAACAGAATATTTCAGGCTAAATACAGTGTGGGATTAGAAAAGCCAAGAGATCATTTCTAAATGTTCATTAAAATAGCATTCTAATGCTAAATTCCATTTAATAGGTTTTCCTTATGGAAGCAATTTGCATAAGATACTGAGACATTTAAAATATAATTCATTCATTTTGGTAAAATCTTTTACCATCATTTATTGTTGTCACTGAAAGCAGCACCTGAAATGTGTAAGTTTTGGGCTAGATTTTGAAAAGTTTTCTTGGTTTGGAACTGAAAAATCTAATATACACAAGTGCATGTTGTTGAAGTCCATGGTGGTTTATTTCTGTCGCTGAAATTCAAGGCTAAATTGTTTACTCCCATGGGAAAGGAACTCGCTTTTTAACTTTTAAGAAGGAATTTGGCTTAGTATTTCATGAACAATTATTCTCTTAAGAACTAATAGTCTTTAACATGCACATTTTAAACTAGGCCACCAAACTTATTTTTGTTAAAATGACTAATATTAACTCATCTCTACATTCTCTTTCCTTTATAGTCATGTTTAAAGTTTCAGAAAACACACATTCATACCTTCATCACTTGCTGGATGAGAATAAGCCTTATTAAATATATTTTACATGGAGGAAAAGGAAAGAGGGAAGATAATAATGTTATTYGATTGAATAATATAGTTACAGTGTTACATTTTAAACCATGACGGTTATATTCTGAGTCTGTTTTTTAAATTCTGTAGTTTCTGGAGGTTATCACTTACTCATTGGGAGTTCTAGAAGTTAGGGTTAGTCAGTCCTGTGAAGGGAGATATATATTAACTGTATAGTATCTTGGACTTTGCACATGTTGCTGAAGGAGTCTCAGTGTAGTTTCCTTGTTCTATAATGAGCATTAATTAAGAAATCAGCATTGCCCCTATTTTCTATTATTAGAAACCTATAACCAATGGTTGTATTTAGTCTTTAATGTCAGAGTCATTGTTTATATGGATACCATTTTATTCGCCTGTTGTTTAATTTTGGCTGTGTATAAGCATCTAGTCATTTGTGTATCTGAAATTATTGTTCTTGATTAACATGCGTTAGCGAGTTCATCTGAGTGCAACTTGTTATTAATATACTTTATTAAAGTCACCTTTTAATTTCCTGAGTTAATTAAAGATTTCTGTTATTTTTACAATCTACTTAGTTGTGTGATGGCAAGCATTGTACCTTTTACTCACTTGGCTTCTTGTAATTTATCACGTTGTCAGTGGAGTTGTTGAACTATTACTTTGCATTTAAGTATTAGTAATGAGTGACTGAAACAAATGATGTTATAATAGCTAACATATTTGTAAATGATATGAAAGGATTATCTTAAATTCATGTTGAACATAGCCATTGAAATGAACAGTGATGCTTCATCCTTTCAGGCTTTGTCAGGGAATGCAATATAATGAAAGTTTCGGCTTAGATTTAATTTTGCCCAGTCCCTCATTGCCAACTGTATTTTTTTTTTTTAACATACATTCTTTGATTTCTGTGGTCTATGCAGTCTTTCAGGACTGCAGGAGCAGTGCAAGATTACAGGAACAATACTCTCTTGAATTATTGGGGGTCAAATATTTATTGGCCAGTAGCTTACAGGTTTGATATGCACCTGTATGTACCTCTATCCAAACGATAGGTCAAAAATTAATTACCAGTGACAGCTGGTAGGGAAAAAAATGACTTTAAGTCATTAAAAGTCATAATTTCCTCTAAAAATTTGAGGTCAGACCTGGGACATTAAATTACTATGTAAGTATCCAAAGGAAAGACATTAAAAAGGCTGATTTGTGTCTGTGTTTAGGCATTCAGAGAGAAGAGAGAATTCCATTCTCGCACAGTTTAGACTAGGCGGTGAATAGGAGCAAGAGGACTTGATTACCTTGTCCATCTGCTCTGCCATTAGAATACAAAGCCAGGCTTCCCCTGTGAAGGAGCCTCAACAGCAAGTTCTATCCCATATACCTGCAGGAAAGCAGACTTCTGAAAACTGTCAAGGTTGTGTTTGAGTTTCCCAGATGTATGGGAAAATGGATCCAGAACTCACACAGCCCGGATGAGTATTTTTAATTCAAAGTTGTAAGGCAAAAGGCATAATTCATCAGATGTTAACATGACACAATACACACTTTTTAAAACAGGCCTGTTTAGTGCTGAGATGCCCTATGTTTGGACAGAGAAGGGACTTTTATTTTTCACATTATGGATAGAAGCAGTACTTTAATAACTTGTCCTTGCCTCTGTCTTCCTCCCTCTCATTGCATCAAGACAAAAGCAATTTTTTGATACGAAGCATTTTGGAATTTCTGTTTCCCTTGTCGCACCACATGCTTGTGCATGAAAATTCACAGATTGAAAGAAAAGTTGTATGACTTCTACTGCAATATATACCATAATGAGACTGAATGTAGAGGTAGATATTCTACATGCAAAGAGAGAACTGGCTTTCAACATTTTGAAATATTAAACTAGACATAGCTAAAAGAATACGGCCATGCACATTCATATCTTCAGGTCTGTCTTGAGCATGCACTAGAAAAGCAGGGCTCAAACCAGTCAAGCATTTCACCATGGGCTCATTCATGCTCAGTATCATCCTGCTAATCAAAAACCRAGTAGAACAGGACTCAGAGTTGTCTTTCGCAGTTTATAGAACAGAAAATATGTTGAAACAACTTAAATACACACTTTGTTATTGACTAAACCCTTTATCTCCTCTTCCAAACAACAACTTTGCTAATATGCAGTTTAATTTATCATGTGGCTACTCTTCTGTTAAACTGACTTCAATCAGGCATTCATTCTTCTGCATTCYCAAGAAAAAAAACAAGCTCTCTGAAAAACATGGCTTTTGAAATGCCTTTTTTTTTTTTTTTTGAGTTGACTCAAACCCAAGAATATCCTTTTCATAAAACTACAAATTAAAAAGCTATTTTGTTCATTACTGACCCCTTTCCACCCCCACCCCTGAAAAAATGCAGCTCATAGTAAATAAATGAGGATAAGGCAGCATTTTCTTACCGATTATAATGCTGGTACAATATCAAGTGGTTGAGTGATCTTGGGTTCAGTGTAGCAGACAGTTCAATCATTTGTTTCAATCGGGGAAGCTGGAATTAAGCTGTAATTAGCTGCATCAGTTCATTCCATTTTCTCAGTCCCAGACCTGACCATGTTGACCAGAGTCAAATTGTATGGCCATATTTTTACCACCTCTTTGATTTTCGTATTGATTATGAATATTTTAAAATATATACAGTAAAGATTTACAAGCTGTATCCTATTGGTATCCTGTCTAGAGGTGGCTTAGAGACTTTTGTGAAGCAAAAAAAAAAAAAAAAAAAAAAAAAAAGATATTAAGCAATACTTATTTGGTATTTTAATATAATGAGAATATTTATTTACAGAAAATGATTGTTCTTGAATGTTGCACAGCAATTGCTTACCTTTAAATATATAATTCTATTCCCAATCTTCAAATAAATTTCATTAAAATAAGAAAATAATACAGCTTTGGGATAATTGACCTTTTTGGATTTTTAAGCAAAAAAAAAAAAAAAATAAAAAAAAAAGGAAAAAAAAAAAAAGATATTAAGCAATACTTATTTGGTATTTTAATATAATGAGAATATTTATTTACAGAAAATGATTGTTCTTGAATGTTGCACAGCAATTGCTTACCTTTAAATATATAATTCTATTCCCAATCTTCAAATAAATTTCATTAAAATAAGAAAATAATACAGCTTTGGGATAATTGACCTTTTTGGATTTTTTAGAAAAATTACTGTGACTAAATAAAAAACCTTTTTTGTAATTTTTAGTCTGTATCCTCCACAAATCAACAACCTGAACACTTGTAATTCTGTCCCTAACTGCTACCTTTAACAGAGATATTGTTGATGTTTGATAGCATCTGACTTTTGTACATTATGGAAAAAAAAATAGGAGCTAGGAGTTCATGCTATAAAAACTCTCTTTATTAAATGTATATCAAATASTAATGACAGTCCCTGCTAAATGAAATAAACTCAGAAAATTACACAGAAGGAGAGGACTGAAATGATTTGAAACGATCTGATTTTTTTCAAAATAAAAAAAACCCTTAATACTGCTTTTTCAGATAGAAAAGATAAGCACGAAGGTTCCATATTATACAAATCTACAAGTAAATATTATACCTGTTTTCTGGAATCACATGTAATGCTGTTCGTATACAAACTGCTGTCTTTGAGCTTCATGCATGCATATGAAAAGAACTATATACATGTACACATTGAAAAAAGTTTGTCTTTCTATTTTTGAGCATTATGCTGTTGAATTGTTGAAAGCTAATGCATTGAACTTAGATCACGAGTATACAAAACATCATAGAGAGTAAAAAAAATACATATTTTCTCTCAATTGCTTCCTTTTCTAGAACACGTAATGGAATTAGACTGTGTGAGTGTAATGTCAGTTAGTGTCATGCCTTGTTCAGCACGACTTGCATAAGTTCTGACATTCAGGAATAATACGGCCRTCCTAAAGCGATATTCATTGCATGTTTTCATCTTTTCTATATCTGTGAATAAGYGTTTGGGAGGACTGCATTGCTCATAAATGAGCAATATATGAGTTATATAGATCACACCAAACAAGCYTCACTACAACACTGCAGATCATACTGGCATATATTATGCGTATGCCACATGTTTCATTGGAGAGGAAAAATAAAGTGTTTAAAAATTGTACTACAGAATTAGTTCTCATATTCTTATATAGAGTAAAATTCCTTATTTGTCTAACTTCCAAGTGCTGAAACAGATATCGTGTATCACAGTATCTCAGCTGTCAGTCTCCTAGTTTTGACAGTCCAAGCACTTCATTTTGAGCTCATAGGATCCTAAGATAGCAGGCCCCCAAATTCTCATATATATCAGGAGTTTATTTTAATTTTAAATCTTAACAAAAACGTATCTTGACCTTTTGTGTTAGAAATGATGAAAACTGTTTGAAATATATTTTGATATTTAAAAAGCTAAACTAGGCCTCCAAAAGAATATTTTTTTTAGGTACAGAGTGGATGATCAGAAGTATGCAGTGAATTATATAAAGCACAATAGGTATCATAATGGCATGTGTGAGATTTAAAAAAAAAAAAAAAATATCTCTAATGTCATTTGTGTGTATGTGTTAATTGAAAGGAAAGACATATATGGAATTTTTAAGAATTTTGATGACAAGTATATAAATAGAAATAATTTGATGGGTTTCTGTTCTTTTAGAAGCCTCATGTTAGATCTGTTGCAGTCAATGGAAAGTGGATGTGCTCTACCAAAGTTGTGTTCTGGAAGAGACTGCTGAGTCRGAGAAAAGCAGAAGTGTAGGATAAGGAAGATGCAACTCAGAGTAGTTCTCATTTTTGATGCTGCTTTCCCCCTTGTTAGCTGTTTCTCAGTATTTAGTGATTAACAAGTTAATCCTGTTTCTCCTATTTCTTCCTTCTCAACTTTTAACAATCTTTCTCAGTTTCATTCTATGCAGTCATTAGGATCTAACTACATACCATCCAKAAATTAATTTTAACAATTACAGAATAAGGAATCAAATTAAGCACTCTCAAATATACGAAATGACCCCTTACTGAAATCGTGGTGCATAGTATAAACTATTAAGTTGTGACTATCTACCTTTAAAGTTATACCTACCAAGTTGCATRGCTTCTGTCACGTTTACTGCCTGCATGACATGTTATGTCAAAGCATTCAGTTACGTACATGTATTTTTTTTTTGCAAATGTTCCGGAATTAATGGTCATCACAAAAAATATTCTTTGTGAGTTAACAGAAATGAAGATAATACCTGCATTTTTTTAAGTACATTTTATATGTAATTATATTCACATACTTAACAGAATGGGGAAGGATAAGAAATAGATATGACAACAGAACTAGGAGTACTTCAGAGTGAGTTTAATCCCTCCCATGTGATTGAGTGGCACCTTTGATCTGTTCCTGTGCAGTAAAAATGAATAATACATGTTGTGTCAGTAAGTCATCTGCTTCTGGGAGCAGGAAAGATGGTTTCCYTCTGTGCCAGGAGTTGCTCTTCAGTGTAGATAAGTCAGTCATCTCTTGGCACAAGTCTTGTGCATCAGAAGGAGCAGCCTTTAGATGAGCTAGAGACTGTGCTTAAGGTGAGGTCTTGTGAACAAGAGGAAAATGGGCCATAGATTTTCAGTAGCTTACTGGGAATGGGGCATATATGTAAATATATAGTTTCATAAATGTTAAAAAAWATATATATTCTGTAGTAAGATGCTCAAATGAACATACTCTGCAGGCAGTGAAGAAAGACTTATGAGGCAGGTTAGTTACCCTGCTTGAAGCTTTTCAAAAACTATAGTGGTGACTACAGTTTATAGAACTGGACTGCACTATATAGAATTAGAAAATGGAAATTTTGAAACATTAAAGGAAAATAAATGGTGAAGTTGATATTTGAAATATCCAGGAGATATAAAGGAATTTTTAGTAGGCAAGCACTTGTGTTCTAGAGGACCTGGCTCTTTGCAAAGGCTGAGAATAAAATGTCTTCTTTCTTGGGAAAAAAAATATTATTTGAAGGTGTAATTTTACTTTCAAATACTGTCTTTCTATTACTTTCATTCTACAATGAATAATGTTGATTATCCYCACTTATTATAGCAACAAAATGCATGACAACTCCTAGTATTGCTAAAGTGCCAGACACCTGCAATGCCATTGACTCAATTAGAGTGAATCCAGTGATCCACAATATAGACTGAGTCTTTCATCTTTTTCCATTTTTTCTGTATATTGAGCGAAGTCAAATATTTACAGCAGGATAGCAAGGGGGTAYGAGGCCTTTGTTAGCTCACTATAAAGGGCTGAACCATCTTACTACTGAACAACACTTTGTTTACTGTTTGCTAATTAGGGAGCTAACTCTATCTTTTAAATGGACAGGTGCGCATTGATTAATATCTGTATCATCTACAACAGCAGTCATTATTAAAGGCTCTTACCAGAAAGCATAAAATGATATATCCAATTAACATAAGCTTGCTCAGCAGTTCAGTGAAAATTAGGGAACTCTCTAATGAGTAAAACCAGTTAAATTGAAGGAAAATTCCAGCTATAAAAAGAAGCATTTAATACCACCRTGAACTTTTTTAATAAAGGAAAACATGTAAAGATAAAACACAATAGTATAAGGATCAAATGAGTGAATTGTTAATCCCTGAAATTGAGTCACTGTATATGCACGTTCAGATACTTACCATAACTCAGAGTTACAGAAATATTAAATATTTCTTAAATGATAAAAAAAAAAAAATTGTCTACATTGAGTTACAATATATACAGTAAATTCATAGAGGTCTGAGTAAGGACAAAATCAATTGAAATGTGAAGGGCAAAGACTACTTGAGCAAAAAGTGTTAGCTGATAAACAGACCAAAGAAAAGTGTTTGGAATTGCAAATTTYAACACTAAGTGATTCTGCAAAAACAAGGACCTTACAACAATCAGAACTGGAAGTCATCCAAAAATGTCACAGTAGAAGGAGAAGGGATAAAGGAACTGAAAAGAATAGAATGCATTCTGGTGTTTTGTGATCAAAGAGAGCAAAAAGTTATTCATGAAATCCTTAGAGATATTGGTGATTCTAGAACCTGTTAGTGTATCTCATTTCAATGGACATTTGGGGAATTATGAGAAGCTGTTGCACATAGTGAACTACTTCAGTCATATCCTTCTTGAAAGGTGTGTGACGTGTTTTTGTTATGCTTACATTCTGGTGTTAGTATGACATTCCAGATAATTGTGATAGCACAATTAGAAATTGTCCTATGTATGTCCATGTGTGGCATGTAAACGTAAAAACTGCGTGTGCATTTTTTTTCTATATTGCACGTCCTTCTGTGTGAATATAGCTATAGAAAGGCCAAGCTGTTAGACGTGAAGGCTGTATGGAGTTGGCTTGCTCTAGGCACTAGAAGTAGGGATGTGCTCTAGGTAGGAATGCTCCATGAGCTGCAAATGGGACCTTGCTCACTTAAGTGCGGGAATAGGAGATACCTGAGTGTGTTGCTCATTGTGATCCCTTGAGTGTCCCTGTCTAGACAGTGCAGTGTGTGTTGGCCACACCAATCCCAACTACCTACAGATACTTACCATAAACTACCATAAGCATAAACTACCTCACTGATATACAGCCTTAGTTAAGGTGTTCCAAGCACGGAGCATCAGTAACTGCCACTTAAAGGAGAGCRCAGATGTCCTCTGACTCTCCACCTTCCTCTGACTACAGCACTTAAGTGTTTCCCTTCCGGGCTGATGGTCCATCAGGATGGCTGCCATGCATTAATTGCATTCTTTCTAGTCAGTCCTGTTCTTCTAAGTTCTTCTTCCAAGTTGTATCTCTGTCTTCACAAAACATGCCTAAAGTGTTCTTGCCTTATCTATGATACATTTCCAGAATATCCTTTGTCCCMTATTCCTATCACTTAAAACACTTTATAGATTTCTTTTTTTTCTATTTTCTTCATCATACTGGTGCAGACTGCACAAGTCACCACAAGTAAGGAATCTGTTTTTAGTCATGCTCTTTTGCTTAGTACTCAGTCTGGTACTGCTGTGTGTTCAAATAGATACCACTAGCTTGTGTTCTTCTATATATTATTCTGAAAATCTAATTGTCCTTTAACTGTATCACTTTGTAAAACCCAAATATTTTAAAATAATAATGAAATGCAGTAATTGTAAGTGTTGCCTGAATGAATGCCAAGTTTTAAATTAAATTATAAGGCTTGGATTGAAGTACTATTAGGAAAAAATAGTAATTGTCCTACATCTCAAAAACAGTTGAGAAATTTCTGAAAGGGACTTGTCTTTTTTTTTTTCTTTCAAAACTTTCCTGTTTGAAGACAACGAAGTATGGAAAGTTAAAAGTAGACTATAAACATATGACAATAGCTTCAAAATGAAAACAGCTTAGGAATTATAATTATACTAATTATAAGTTACTAGCATACCTGTCTCAAACATCTGCATATTATGAGGTACTAGTAGTGTTTTATATTTTCTAAGAGTTTTTCAGTGAAAGGAGATAGACCTCAGAGGAGCAATATTTCCAAATATCCATATCAAACATTTGTTCTGTAAGAAAACTACTTCTAATTTGCTTGCATGGCCATAAATACAGTTTTCTTCTCCACATGCTATTATAATTAAATCAAGACCCCTTTTACAGGGCAAACTCCTACAAGAATTTATCTGTATTGATGTGGTTCAGTTGTAGCTTGAGAGGTAGTTTCTATATCAGGCCTGGATTGTACTGGAGGGGGTTTAGCTGTCCTTGCCAATGGTACAAACTGGTCCATACCTCTGTCCCCAGGCTGAGGGTAAGAGCCCCACTGACTTCACTASAACGAGGATTCAATTTTATTTATTTATTTTTATTGTAATCCTCTAGTTCAGAATTGAAGAAACAGATCTGAACAGTCTTGGTTGTGATGCATCAGGCCATTGAAAGATGCTTTCTGAATGACACACGTGCTTCACAAAGTCTATTAAGAATGAAGAATGGTTTAATTACTAAAGAGGCTGGGGTTGGCATTTAGTAACCACTGCTGCTGTTGTGCYGTTGGTCTAACCACAGGAATTAGCAGTGGGTTCCTGCTTTTCGCTGCTGCTGAACAGGGAAGCACTGATTTGWGCGGCTGCCCACGGGAGAGGGGGAAATGAAACGGGCTGGAGTGTTGAATGAGTACAGTGTGTGTCATTTTATGGATGACTGCTATTGTGATACACTGTCTTTTAAGACCTACAGAAATCCCGTTTTGTAGCTAACTACTGGAAGGAAATAACCAGGGAAAAGAATGCCTGGCTGATAACTTCTTGCGGGATGCAGCGCAATTCAGAGTGTCGCAGTTACAATGGCAGCTAATAAAGGATTGTTTGCTTAGAATATTTTATAAAGCTTGGTTTCTATGGTAACTAGCTTTATGAATAGTTTTGACTTCAGGAATAACATCTCTTTGATGGGTGATCTCAAACCTCAACTCTTATTTAAGTAAATAGGATCCTGCCTCTTCTGCTTATTGTATTACCCAGTGATATTTGACATGGGGCATCTATTTCTGTGAAAGAAGAAAAGAGACACTGTGAGACTGGGAAAGGTGTTGAAAAAGGGAGAAAAAAATGGAGGGGAATCGGGAGAAAAGGATGGTTATGTTAAATGCGAGGCTTACCACATTAGTCTAATAGAAGTCTTTTTTTTTAAATAAAGTGGATATATGTATAAAACGAAAAAAATGTGTTCTGTTGACTGAAGTATAGGATAAGCATTCTTTTGTCTTACTATTGGCAATGGATTAAACTCTAGTTAGAAAAGTAGATGAAGAGAAACCATTTGGTTAGAGATATGAAAAATACAAGTGAGCACAAAGCTTTGTGGAATGTAAGGATTTGAAGCAATCTACAATGAAAAGCTCAGAGATCTGTAAATTCTCAAGGAAATTTACTTTTTGAGAAAGATGGTCCTTTCTCAGTGAAAATGGTCTGTCATTTGAAGAAAGATGTTTTAAACATCATTGCTAACTCTGGGATTTTACAATGTAAAATTTAAGGTGAGGACATTTCATGAAACAAAATGACAATCATTTCTCTACTCTTCTGTGATAAGAATGGTGACTGTTTTCATTGGTTGTGTCTATATATTGCCTTCTCCAAGAAAGTAATAAAACTATAAAATAATTGGCAGTCTCTTGCTGTGTCTTAGGAAGTGTGAGTGGAACGCTAGTGCAAGCTGAAATGAACTTTGGAAATATGTATCACACACTGGCTACTGTTTTTCACCTACCCRTTACCCAGGGGCTAAGCATGTTTGGAATATATTAATTTTTACAACAGAAAATGAGTGTCAAATTTTAATAGGCTGTGTTCATGCAACAGATAAATGATGTAAAGGAGTCTGATACAAATTTGATATCAGCCCAAAGTACCTGATATTTCAACGTACTAATCCAAGTTAAGCAAATAATTTATACAGTAGGTCTCTGAAGGTTTGTAAAAAAGGTTGCAAAACTTAAAAAAAAAATAAAGAAACATTTTTTGTGTTATTTTCCTATTTTGTTATAGTAAAAATGCCTTAATTTAAAATAAAAAAAAATCCATCAGTTATCATGTTAAGCTAGCAGGAGCAATGTATATGAATAATTTCATTCATGCGAGTAATCTTGTTTGCTTTAATGAAACAGCTTCACTGAGCACTAATTCTCATGTGTCTAATTATGTGTAGGCTTAAATCCTGCTACAGAGAGTCTTATTTCTTGTGCATTTTCAGTGAAGTTCCTCATTTTTGCGACTACAGTCAATGCTGACAATCTTGATGAGTAGCAATCTTTGAAAGTAATATTTACTGATAGTACTGAAGTTTGAGTTTATTTGCAGGATTTTTCAAAGAAGCTGGAAGGAAATTAGCAATATATTGTTAGACCTCCAGCTAGTACAAATGAGTTTTATTATAGTTTAGTTGTTAKCTGTATGTCTTGCTGATTTAGTCAGCTGAGGTTTATCTCATAGACRCTTAGGATTTGAATTCATAGAATTCAAGTGCAAAACTGTACCCACACAGGAGTCTCTTCCTGTTCCTCCCTTCTGCCCCTGGAATTGCTATGATCTGACCCAAAATAACATACCCTACATTGTCACTAGTATGAAAATTGTTGCAGATTCATGGATCTTAAATATAAAACTTACTAGTTTTAAAACATTTTTGGTTATGGTATGCACGTTGTATAGCTGTCCTTGAGCAAGGACAGTTCAGACAAAAGCTACATCATACTTCCAGACTTTTGGTTCATGTCTTCCCTACATTCAATAGGGTGTGATGTGTGGAAGCTGTCGTGAGAACGAGCCATTTGTTCTTCTAGTGCCATTAGCATTTTTCTTCTGCATTAAGAATATTGCCAAGTTTGCAATTTAATCCTTTTTGCTGACAGTTTTCACAATGTGTCTTGCCTTAGTTCTCGTGTGTGTGTGTGCTGTAATTATCATTACTGCTACTACAGCTCTGGGTATAAATGTTTTAATTTACAATTTACTATACACTGGGCACAGTGAAAAAAGGCATGGCTATAAATGAGTGTATTTTGGGTGGCATGCAAGATAAAGCAGAATTTGTATTGCATCTTTCTGTCCCATGAAAGATGATAGAGGCTTTGGAGGGACCGTGTCCTCTTTTGTCAGATACTTGCTGGTAAAATAGCCTCCTATAAATACATGGGAGTGACAAGTTGGTCTGAAGTGCTAGTTTAAGCAGCACTAATAACAGTCAGTAATTTGTCAGCGCTGGAATGTGAAGTTTTCATAGACATGAGTCTTTCAGATTGAATTGTGAAGGAATGACAAAATTCTCCRCTTATTTCTCATTTCTGTTCCTTGGAGATTCAACAGATATACTTGTCTGGGAAACAAATGTCCATTTAGCATCTTTTTACTGCACAGAACTGCTTTGACTTACAGAATTTGAAATGGCAATGGGAGGAGTTTACAGGAAAGTATCTAGGGATACGTGATGCTTGGTATATGTCACAGACATAGGGGCTTGGATGCTTTTCCCAACAAGATCTAGCTAACAGCTGCCAAGATGAATTTCTGTTCACTCACTGGACACCAGTGCTGCCAGCCTTTAATCAGGCTGATACAGCTTAATAGGAGGATGTTCTGCAGGCTCTTGGGTATTCCTCTGGCAGAAATCCAGTAAAACTACTGCACACACGTCATTCTGCAGGAGTTGCCTTCAAAGGTTCCCAGTTTAACCTGGAACCACCCATACTTCAGGGCGAGATGTAAAATTGCAGTAAAAACGTGTTTATTTG
This sequence comes from Nothoprocta perdicaria, assembly GCF_003342845.1. Lineage (NCBI taxonomy): Eukaryota > Metazoa > Chordata > Aves > Tinamiformes > Tinamidae > Nothoprocta > Nothoprocta perdicaria. Next base: position 7,118,356 of record NW_020455976.1, read on the forward strand.
ACATTATGAACAACTTGGAAACAGCATACATGGACATAAAAAAAGGAAGGAAACACAGCATTTTTGCAACTAGCTAATATTTGGATTTAGCTTCAGTGTCTTGTGTCCTATTCAGTCAACCAGTTGTGAAAGTCRAGCAGATTGCAGGATGATTCACACCAGTGCCAAAGTTCAGAGAAACCAAAACCTCTAGGAAGGAGGATGCTTTACTGAAGAGAAATCCTGATTTGAGATTATTTCTGCGAACCCCATGGAGAGTAACTGCATCTGTAGTTGTTTCTTGTAGCTTAATTTTAATTCAGATTTAATCAGTGTTAATTCACAACTCTTGCTAATTAAATACCATCTAACATAGCATTAGCTTTTGATATGTTAAAGTCCTTTTAAAACACGTGCTCTTGCTAGAAGTGAGACAATATAACCACTTTAGCTGCAGTAAATATAGGTCATGAAATAGCAATATGGCCCTTCCAAGCATAAACATTTTCAAATTAATACATAAATTCACCATGAGTGCGTAACCTTTGATAACTGACAACTAGATTCTAATTGGGAAAGGTTGCAAAAAAAAAAAAATACAGCATATCATTAGATATAAATATAATTGAAATATTGAGGTAAGACAATAAATTTTAAGGATAACAATGCATTTGGCTGACTGCCACAATAATCACAACTTGGTAATCATTTATTTTGTTTAATTCACACCATTTTCATAAAGGTAAAGGGAAATAACTTACAAATGTGCTTTAAGAGCTCCATAAATATTTTGAAACAAGAAATTTAACTGAGTGCTTTTGAAAGATCATTGACTATGGAAAAAGCACTAATAAGAAGCACTAGAGGAATTTCTGTCAGGTGCTGTTACATTTTTGTAATTCTGCTAGCCTAAGATCTGTTGGATACTATAGAAATTTTCAGAGAAAAATGGTGCATCCTGAAAGTAGGTTAGGTAGTAGTAGTTGGGATAAACTTTGGGATAAGTTGTCACTGGCTGGATGACTCAGTCACAAAAGCAAGGCAGTCATCTCCTTTAGTCTCTTTTAAGCTGCTCCAGGACATGGTTTTTAGCTTGCATTGCTGTTGGAAAGTGGATAAATACCTCAGATGGATTAATGGGTCCTAAAATAAAGTTATATATTGCTAAGAAATCCTCAGCCAAAAGAAGCTGCTGCATGGAATTGCAAAGTGTTGATGATGGTCTTTGTGCCTTTCTTGGAGGTTAGGCTGAAGGGAAGCGGTGCACTTGCTAATGGCATCAGAACTTTGTGGGATGGATTAAATGAAAATCATTAGTGGATGCTTATGATCTCAGCGAAGCTGTAGGGTCCTATGGAGGATTGGTGTTTCCTATGTCAGTGACAAAATAACGTGCAGAGCTCTAGCCTAGCTTGTTACTCTGCAGTGTCTCCTGACGTATTTCTTTTGGCACAGGAATGGTGTTTAATTGACAAACATTGACAAGACATTGAAGAAGTTTGTAGAAAAAAAAGTCAAACCCTTTGTGGGAAGGGAGGTGGGAAGCTGATAGTCAAAAGTATGTTAATGAAAGCTAAGATGCACCAAATATTTAGATGTACCGAATAGCAATGCAGGATAGCATTGAAAAGGTAAGAAAGCAGAGCTGATTACAGCCTTTATCTGAGATATTGTCTTTGTTTCAGCATGCAGGAGCAAGTGCCAAGTTTCTCTTAGGATAGCACTGAATCTTTTACACCCGATTGGTAAAAGCACTTTTACRCCTTACACTTGGTGAAGGCAGAATAGGAAAACCAGGATGAGTCATTCTTCTATGAAGAATGGAGCGTGCTCTGCTTTCTGCTACATTTAAAACAAAGTGTCAGCTACTGTTTTATAAAGCTTAATTTGAAAGCATAAGCATTAAGCATATTTTGAAAGCATCTACCAAATCAAGCACTGCAACCAAGTCAGCCGAAGAAATGTYGATGAATCCTGACCTGGTCTAAGTGGGAGATCAAGGTGTGTCTGGGAGGGTCAAGAAGAGCTTCAGCAACTAGAAAGAAAGTGAATACTGAAACCAAGACATTTATAGGAGTAGATGAGTCTCCAAACATAAGTATCTAAAATTGACCAAAATCTGATTTAGGTACACAAGACTTATTTTGAGACTGAGACTTGGTTATCACAAACAAAATACATAATTCAGGAAAAGAACTTGACATTAAGAGAAAATAAATTTTAAATAGCTGTGATATAACAATCTGAATCTTACCATTCTTTTTTTTCTTGTTTTCTGACCTCTTCAGAAAATACAAGTAGCCTTTTATTTCTCATTTTATTTTATCCTCTGTAAAATCTTGCACACTGATCTCTTGTAAAGTGACTATGTACATTCTAGGTATTAATCCTATCATAACAGCAAATTTGATTGCTTATTTGCCAAACCTTCCACCTTAGTGTATTTGGAATTCACCAGATTTGATTCTATGATTTAAAAAATAAGTTTGAATTAGCATCATTTATTATTTGAACAAAAAGAATAAGTTAAGCTGTGTGTGGTTTTTCTTTATTTTCCTAGAATAGATGATATTTTGTTTATAGTGAAATCTCATAACAGTAAGTAGTACTAAAACCATTTTAGTTAGGAAACATTAAAGTGATTAATGCATCGTTTTTATTTTAATACGTGATTTATACATCAGATCTGTATTTGTGCACACTGTCAAACTTTATTCAGTTCTTGTCAAAATACTTATTACTGCTGACAGGTGTAACATGCTCACATTAATCCTTAATTCCTTGATTCAATTTCCTAATTGCTTTTTTGGCATGAGATTAGAACCATTTAGTCTTACGTGGTCTACTTGTCTTATGGTATAATAATGCACTTTTAAAAATTTGATGCACCTAGAATGCCAAACAGGGGAAATATTCATATATATTTTTCTAATTCCCGAAAAATCTGAAATTCTATAGCATTTCAGCAAAATACCTTTTCTTAGAATACTAATTGAAAACTTTTGACACTCTTCATCACCTTGAATTCATAATATTAAAATATAGTTTCATTGATAATCAGATAAGAAGAGATGCTATAATTTCAATGCATTTTTCTCTAAGAAGTTCTAAACTCTCACAGCAGTCAATAAACATCTTTGTCATTGTTATTTTCTCCTACTCTTCTTGCCTCTAGTGCTGGTGCTTTGGTTGCCATCCTACCTAGTAAAAATGGAGAAATATAGCTCCTTTTTTTTTTGAGGGCTTGCCTCTTAAAGCTCCTCATTTAAGTTATACCTAAATTGCTCATTTATATTATTCTTGAATTAACAAAACAACACAATGTCATTTTGTTTTAATTTTCAAACTAAATATAAACCTGTTTTTCTGTTGTCTTATCATTATGGAGCAGGTTGTGCTTAAAGTATTTTTAATACAGACATAGATTTTTCTTTTTCCTGTAAGAGTGATGTTATCATTTGTCCTTTGTACTGAAAAAGTCTGGCCAATAGTATTACTTCTACTCAATTACAGAAATGGACCAGAGATGAGTGAAGAATCTTCCCAAAGCTCATTAGTCCCTTTCAGACTCACTCGGGCAACTGGCGTTTAGTGAGAACTTTGTAGACCTTTAAAAAAATTTTTTTTTTTTTTTTAAGCTAAAGAACCTTTTTCCAATAAAATATAGGGAGACTACTTCATGTATTTGAAGATCCTGCCCCTCTACTCAGCTCTTGTGAGGCGACACCTTGGGTGTTGTGTGTGGGTCTGAGCTCCCCAGGACAGGAGGTGTGTGGAGCTTCTAGAGAGGGTCCAGCAGAGAGTGACTAAGATCATTGAGGGATTGGAGCATCTATCTCATGAGGAAAGGCCATGCGAGCTGGGCCCGTTTAGCCTGGAGAGCAGACTGAGGGGAGATCTGATCAACATGTACAAATACCTGAAGGGAGAATGTAAAGAGGATGGGGCAAAACTCTWTGTGGTGGTGGTCATAGACCCCAGAACAAGGGGGTAAAGGGCTACAAATTGAAACACAGGATGTTTTATCTTCATATGAAAAAGAACTTCTTTACTGTGAGGGTGGCAGAGCCCTGGAACAGGCTACCTAGGGAGGTTGTGGAGTCTCCTTCTTTGGAGGTCTTCAAAACCTGCTTGGGTGCCGCCCTGTGTCACAAGCTCTAGGTGTCCTTGCTTGAGCAGCGGGGTTGGACTTCCAACCTCAACCATTCTATGATTTGTTTTTTTTTTTTGTGAATGAATTAATAAGATATTGAATCTGCATTAAAATGTGGATAAATTTTTTCTTTCTCTTTTATTACCTATCTGTAAGTTCTTCTTTCTACTTATTTGATTTTCTTTCTTTTTCATTAACAGTGATAACTGCTCTCTCACCCTCTTATTTCTTTCTGGCTTCCTTCCTCTTTCTCTTTCACCTTCCCATCTGACATACTTCTCTCTTGCTGTCATAGTGTGTGCAAGCACAGGGATATAACAGCAAAAGGTTGTTTAATAATAGAAGTGTTTGTTTATTCTGTGTTCCTCTGATAAAGTTTTATTAACTCTGTGATTGTCACTTGTGCTTTTTTGGGGAAACGTAATTCACTTCTTTCTGTACAAGGAGGGGAAAAAAAGACAATTTTAGTAAGTAAATCATGGTAGCTAAGTGCTTTGGGCAAACAAACATGTGCCTTATCTCTTCTAAAAAACCTGTGGAAAATGCATGATAAATGGCACATTTCGGAGAACATGTTATTTCACTGTAAAGTAACTTTGATTCATGGTTATGTATTTATCTTTAAACAACTGACAAACCTCAGGGTATCTAAATTATCATCATTTGCTCTACGCTTCTGTGTTCTTTTGCTAGTGAATCTGAATGATATATGGTAAGGTGATGTTTCTGCTTTTTTCAGTTATAACGTTCTACAAAAAGCCATCATCTTGAAGCACAAATAGAAAATTCTTGGTGTATCTGAGTTTTAGATCCAGTTCTCTGGAAAAAAAAWTAAAAAAATAATTTTCTCTGGTTGTATTTTGAAAGTATAAGCTTTAAACAAAGATGGGGCCTGTTAATGAAAGCTTTTACATCACACTGCTATAGAAAATATTTTGATTTGTAGTCAAGTAATTATTGATCAAATTAAAAAGGCATGTAATGGCAAATTCTTCCTTTCAGTTGTGCATCTGCACACATAGTATTCTGAATTACAATTTGAAATTAAGATTTTGATTTGCATCCCTTTCTAAATAAAAYGGAGTTATGGCATGTTATTTTGTTTGCCTTTGTGACAAATAGATCAGAGGAGATGACTTAAGTGCTCTGTTACTTGCATTAGTAATACTATTTTAATTGTGAATGTTATCTAGCAATTCCTATCCTATTGTTCTAGACACAGTGAAAGGCAGTCCATGATCCCTTCTGCAAATGTATTTATTTGTAAAATCTGTCTATCTAATAAGATGCACAGACTGAACCACTAAATAGTCAACTGTATTTACCATGTTTTCTCCAGGTGAAGATAAGAGTACCAAGTAAGAATGAGAGGTCCTTGAGTTAGGGACCGTGTATTTTAGCCCCATAATGGAAAATGAGTTGAGTGCTGGGAAACCCTAGATTTTTGCAACACCCTAGATTTTTGCAACTTGAAGCTCAAAAGGTAGTGCAACGTTTCCTTCCACGAGCCTTCTTAGGAGGCCAGATCTCTCATGCGTAGGAGTGCTGCCGTCCATCCTGTGACCATAAGCACAACCACTTAGACTGATCTCGTGCATTGGGAAGCAGGCAGAGAGCTCTGCTCGGTGTGCTCAGCCTGCTGTCAGTGCTGATAGGATGTTACCCTCCRTCCCTGCTTGTCTGATCGTATTTAACCAGCCTAGGGCGCAGAGTAGCTGCTAATCTGGGTGATCCTATCAAGAGCCTAAACAGTATGAACAGAAGAAATTACTGTTATTTTTATGTTGTTTTTTATATTGTCCTTCAACATATATAGCTCAAAGAAATGTTAAGAGCTTTCTCATACTATTTCTCTTTTCAGTAAGCCACACGAGTTGCTTTTGCACATGTGCAAGCACTGTTGAAAAGATTCTTTTTCTTTTCCCTTCCTCTCTCCTTTTCTACATTACTGCATTGCTTCTCATATAGAATCAGATCCCTGGAGGTCAATACTTGTACACCTTCTTACACAAGTTCAGACTTCTTTTCTTAAAATTTGTTGCTATTGCCTAACATTGGGCCTTTGCATTACAGATTTAAACATTAAATGCTAACAATCCACTGCACTAAATATATTTATCTATTGGCTTTTTTTGCAGGATGCTCTATAGCCTTATCTTCACTGAGCAGTAATAAGTGTCAGTTACTTGGAGATGGAAAAAAAGAAAATTGTAGCTTTACATGGTAGAAGAGCCTTAATTTTCTCTGAGTACTTTGAGTGTATTTTTAACTAGACTAAACTATCATTTTCTTAATTTATTTGAATCTGTTGACATTTATACACTTACTTTGCATTTTGCATGTAAATGGAGAGTTTTATGACTTTGAATTTTGAATCAAAATGTCAAATTTATTTTGCCTTAGGACATGTCAGATATCCTAATCATGCAAGTGAGAAAGAGGAAACAAACGTTAATGATGATTTTTAACCTAATGTTTTCAGCAGTAACTTCCTGGAGTCTCAAAAGTAAAAATCCTAAGTCTTGGCACTAAACAGAAGCATTGTAAATTCTCCTATTAATATATTTTCATATTTTATATCTGAATTTTGGTAGCAGTGATATAGTCAAAACACAACTGTAACTTAAAAAGATCTATACAGCTAATAAGAGAGAGTTGCATGGTGGCAGCAGACATCTATTACCAGCAAAAATACTATTATCCTAGTTTCATATGAGACAAAGTAGGATGCTAAGTGAACAGGCAACATTTGCAAGAAGAGTCTGTGTTTACTCAAATGTAGTAAGACTGCATCTGTTGTCTATATGTGCAAGCAAAAAATACAGAAAAGGCAAGAAATTGCTATCTCTATTTACTGCTCTGCGCATGTCTGTGACTCATGGCGTCGATGAAAGTTATTTATTTGTTTTCTTTTTACAGAGGTAAAAATGAGTCTTCAAAAGATAGGACTAAAACCTTAAACATTGGCTGGGGTTCATCTTATGGTTTCGTTATTAAGATCTGTTCAGCAGCAGATGTCTGTTGAGGCAAAACTTTTTCATGCAGATTTTTCTTATTCTGAGGAATATTGTACAGGAAAACTTTGATACTTGCCCATACGACTGTGTGTACCAAAAAAGTATTGCCATTTTCTAAGCTCAGTAATTTCATATCACTAAATGTGGTGAGCTATAAAACAAAGTATAATTTTGTTGTCTTTGTGATCATTTCATTTTTTCTGTTTGATTAGGTTTGTAGCGTGGGCTGATAAAGCCCATTTTAAGTTGATTAACACGGGAAAGACAATTTACTTAAATGTAAAGAACTAATTGGGGAAAAATAGCTTTGTACAGTTAGTGAACCTTAAAATACATTAAAGATATATATGTAAAAATGTAATGGAAGTTTCTATCAGACTTTACATAAGTATGTTCCTTTTCCAGGGTGCTCCAAAACCGATTGCCATTGAGCCGTGTTCGGGAAACAAGGCAGCAGTCCTCACGGTATTCTTGTGTCTGCCAAGGGGATCATCAGGAGTGCCACCCCCGGGTCAATCAGGTAAGGGTCTGGTCAAGGATCATTACATCTGTCTTTGTGCAATGCACTCGCTTGGGCGATCTCASCCACACAGAACCACCAAAATAGTCCAAAGTATGATGGCAAGGTGCTGCTTAGACAAGTTGCTGGAATTGAGTGTTCTATCCAAATAAAGTGATCGACGTGCCATGGTGTGTCTCATCAGCACTTCCTGCAGCAATATGAGTGGCTACCAGCACACTTCAGACTTGTCTTCCAGGGTTGTGCCACCACAGGGATGGACGTCTTGTTTCCCATCCTTGCCTTCCATCATTCCGTCCTCAGTTATAGTTGATGTAAATGGTGCTGTGTAGGGACACTAGTGAGTGTTCTCTGTTCAAGTTTGTGTTTCGTGCACCAACTTCTAGTGAAAAGAGTGGAGAGCTTTGTGTTTTCAGATCAGTGTATCAATACATTTCATTTACAATCTTAATATTTTCCAGAATGCCTGTTGGGTGAAACCTAGGATTGTTCATCTTAGGCTGCTTCGTTAAGATGTTCACCTTGCAAAGTATTCCAGCTCATTTTAAATCGGCATTTACTGGGGGTATTTCTCAGCTTTACTTTGATCTGTGCTTGATCATTGTAAAATTATAATAGTCCTTCTTGTAACATATCTCCTAAACAGGAGGCATCTAAATATACTTTTTTGATACTTTAAATACTCTGTATAATGATATGATGCAAAATGGTCATGATTACAAAGTTTGGACAGTAATGTGGCACTGTACAGTTGAGCAGTTTGCTATTTAAGGATTCATTGGCGTGGCTTCCAAAATGAACACCTTTGTAATGAGCGGATGGTTGTATGGTATATGCCCCAAATGCTCTCGTAAGCCAGAAAAATGCATTAAGGATAACTTTTAATATTAAACAGCCAAAAGTATATCCTTTTAACCTTCAAAAATCCATTTAAGAGATTAAAAAGTATTGAGTAATGATGATGGGGGGGAACTTGGTTGACTTATGTTAGAAATATGTTCCACTGAGTGTTCTTTCTTCTCTCTTTGGCCCGATGGCTGTCTTTGTGTGTGGTTTTTCTGTTTGTTTTGTTTTGCTTTACTGAATCCTAAGGTGAGGATTTCTTAGCATGCTGTTCATGGATTAAAATATGATTTCTGGAAATGGTGCGAAAATAAAAGTATTACTGATGCTTTGTCAAGTACATTTCTTGGAAGAAATATGTAAATGAACGTTTTCTGAAGAGAGCAGTGAGGGAGGAAGGATATCTACAGTATTCCCTGTTCATGTTTTAAGGAAGTGAAAAAGAAACAAAAGTGTTTATAGCCTTACAAAAAAAGGAAAACATTATGAAAGGAAATTAAAAGTAATTACTGAAATTGAAGCTTAAAATGGTTTTTTTTCTGTTTTCAAATTTACTTTCAGTGCAGTTCTCTGAAGTAAAAATGTTTTTATCTAGTTATTTCATAAGCATCTCTTTTACTATTTACTTTTGAAAAATAAATGTTGTGCTTTGCATGTAAGAAAGACATGAAGGGCAGTAGATTTTCCAAAATTGGAAGCGAGTTCAACAACAGAACAGATGTGACATTTTGAGTTCCCAATAGGTTGTAAAATACTTCTTTACACATGTTACCGTCTTAAGTTCTGGTCTATTTTATTACTCTTCCTTGCATTGGTTTTCCAGGTGTGTATTTCAAGTCATTTTTCCCCATCTGTTATTAAATCCTTGTCAGCCATGTAACATATAGTGTTTTTTTTTTTTTTTTATTCCTTCAGCAGCTTTTATTTTGTTCAGGGTCACAAGCAAACCGTTTGAGGTGTGCAACCCTGCTGAGTACATCATTAGATTATATGGCTATAATCATTTTTCTTAAATGTAATGAATTTTGGTACTCATGGAATGCTTTCACTGTATGTGACCATGCATAGTCTAGAAGCYATTATACAAGTTTGTTGGCATACCTGTAGCTCCGCTAATTCACTCGATTCCTGTCCTGCAGCACTACCTGCTGCTCTTTTCCTGGGCTTCCTGGGAGCAGATGCTGCTGACTGTGCCAAGTTATTAGAAATGGGAAGGAAGCTGTGTGCTGCAGACATATGTTTGCTGTGTAGTTGCTTTCCCTTATGACCAAAGCTTGGTTAAAATAGTGATATTTAAGTTGATGGAAATGGTGTGCTCAGTAATTATGCCTTGGCAAGTAATTTTAGACACCTATTATGTGAATATCAACCATTTTGAAACTCATCAAGATCATTTCAGGATAAAATTGACAGTGAATCAAAAATATTTGTTTAAATGACAAAATGTTAATAACGCCGATTCTCAGCTCACAATGAGAGATRGTGGATTTCATTTCTTTGTACATTTGTGAGAAATACAAAGAGATAATACATTCTTTTTCCCCATATAACCTTCTCTCTAAAGTATAAAGCTATCTTTTTCCCACAAGTAACTAACCTAAACTCTTTTGAAATTGTTTGAGCACTATCCCTACTTTCTTAAGATCAGGATTTGATCGAAAATGAATTTTGCACCTCCAAATTTTACCTTAACAAATATTGTTGAAAAATCTCTCTGAATATTTAAATGAGAATCCAATGTAAAGATAACTCTGAGCAGCATATGTTCTATACCTCACCTTTCTCAGCACCTGGAAGAAGATTTGAAACTACAGATGGTGGGCTCTGGCCAAAGGCTAAACAAGACAAAAATTTATCTAGGAGAGACCATATGTCTCAATGAAGAGTTGTGTGTGCTCTACTTCTTGTAGGAAATACTTACAACTTTATAAAACAAGATTACAGGCAGCACTCTTTGAATTTAAGATATAATGCTAAAATTATGTAGATAACAGCTAAATAGGCATTTGATTTGTAAAGATTGATTTGTAAAGACCATTGTTGTAAATGTGGATGAAATATTAATAGAATTTATTTAATGCAAAARTAAACACTGTGCATTGTGACTTGCATTTCAAAAGAGAACTTTTTTGATGAAGTAACAATTTGTACAGTTAAATGTCTTGAAAAACAAGAAAGTTGTCAGGTATCTAATAGACAGGAATGCTGGCAGGGTGTCAGTTTTGGAATGATGCTTACACTGTGAAGTGCATATTTCTTGCCATATAAAATGTTGCATTAACTATTTACTGAGTATTGGATACAGCATTTTGAAGGCTGCATTGTCTGGTATACATAGTCAGGAGAGAAGCCTTCAACTATAAAAAAGGGAGAAAAGCTTTACCTGGAGAAGAGTTACAGAGCTTATATGAAAAGCTTCTTTCTTATTTCTTCATTTAGGAATAGGGCTTSTAATTCTGCATATATATGGAGAAAGCATGCTTTTGTGAGGGTGAAGAAAGACTGTGAGTAATGGTAGCTGGGAGGGGAAGAGAAGTTGGAAAATGGAAAGAAATGGGAAAGTATTCATAATTAGTAGATTATTTAGGCTCCTTAATGTATAAAAAAGAAAAAGAATATAAGACCAAAGAGAAGAGGAAATCTGTGAAAGGATTCAAGTTTACATAAAACAGAACAGGGTTCTGCTTTCTATTCCTTTCTAGCCAATTTGTTCATTATCCCATCAAAGTAATGTCTGAGACGCATCCTACAGGTGTATTAAAGTACATAGGCTTTTCCACATCATTCTGCTCTTTGTCCYCTACCAGTCTACCTCTTTAGACTATCTTCTCTCCTTCTTAAGTCTTTGTAGCTTTGGAGACAGTGACTTATTTTCTGTGTTTTATTTTTAGAAAGGTTTTTTGATACTCTAAATGAAGATTTCATGTTTATAATCTTAACAATCTAACAATGATATTTATCCWACCTAAAGTGATATGTTAGTAGGAAAGCATTACTAAAATATGGAGCAAAACCATGCTACCCACAATGCCACCCCCACAAGTAAAAGAAACCCATCAGAATTAAAGATATTCCTCCTATGAAATTCTGAAACAATTCTATTTATCGTCTCGGAAATGCAAAATAAACTGGAAACAAACCAAGCTGTGTATTTCACCAAAAAAACTTTAGATATCTAGAACTTGTGTTAAGATACAGGGGTGAGTCAGGCAAGTTATCTAGGTCAAAAACCTATGAGGATGTACATAATTTGCCAAAAATGTCTCCAGAAAAAAATATTTTATACATCTGTGAATGATATTACTGTGGTAGAAATTGCAGTGATGATTCACATTGCTCAGCTTGCAGAGATGTATGATCTTATTAATTTGACCTGAAGTTATGCAGTTAAGATGTATTATTTTGAAAATCTCTGTGAGAAACAATCTTTTGAAAGCTTACTTCAACAGGCTGGACTGTGTGAAGATTGAGTTTAATCTATTTCTCTAATCTAAGGCATGCCTAGAGCGTTTAGTATAGAAATATAATTTTGGTAATTCCTTTGAGGGTTGATCTGTCTCTGCTACTAGCCAGTAAAATACGCCAAAAACAGAGAAAATATTCTACAAGACAAAATATGTAAGAATATTAAAATACTCTTTGTAATAGTTTAATGACTACAACTAAAACTAATTATTTTAAGCAATTCTTTCATTTTATGGACACAGATCTGTTTGTCAAGTGGAGTGATTTCAAAAGAAGTAGTCCTGAGCTCTTTTTAGTTAACTGGAGATGCTTAGCAAAACAGGTCTGTAAGATTGTGGAAGTTGAAATAATCTATTCTGAAGATCATTTTACTAAAGAATTTGCTTTCTTTTAAATAGTAAGGTCTATTTTTGGTGTGATTATTTTCTGCTTAATTCCATTCTTCTGCACTGCATCAAATGAGGGAGCAGACTGTGTTTATAGTATTGATGCTGTGAAAAGAACACAGTGGTAAGTGGCAGATGGTGGGGATGCTTACTTAAAAAAATATTTATGGCAATAGCAAATAGTGAAAAACAAAGTAGATCAATAGGTCCCAGCAGTCAAACTCCTTCTCTCTTTCCCCCAACGATTATTTTTGCAGCCTGGAGGGTTAAGTCYTTATCCAAAAAGCACTAAGGTTCTTAGCATAGTAAACTATTGTAAGAGATGAAAAATGAGATGGGTATTGATTTTTTTTTTGTCTGGTCTTATTGTTAAGAATTTTAGGTGGTTCTGTTGTAAACTGGTTTTTATATTATACTAGATGTAGGACTTTGATTTCTTTATTCTTTCTTTTTTATTCTTCTGAAAAATTTATTTGGAAAGGACATGAACACTTTAATGTGAAGAACAGCATGCAATATAGTATTTACAATGTGTCTTCCACAAATCTAGGTAAAAGTAACTTATTGACTGGCCAGTAAAAACAGCATACTACATAGCTATCAATTGAAGAAAAAAAGGAGGAGGATGGGAGGAGAAGGTGAAATTGGTTGTTTTACAATATTATTACTGGATTTCCTGCCCTAGAGGGACWCAATAAAATGAAATGTATTAATAAAAACAGATACCATGAAGATTTCTTTGACAACTTGTTATTCATTGTTCAAACCAAAGCTGTCACTTTTCCTCCAGTGTATTATGAAAAGAATTCCCTTCCTTGTAGAGGCTTCTTCAACTTTATGTGTATGAAGGGAGCTGAAAGCACGTCTGATGAGGCTGTATGAGTTTYGAACACTGTGAAATGTGACTGATGCATTTTAGGATCACAGGAGTTAGGGGATTTCCTCTCCCAACTCATGGTGAATACAGAGGCAGTGGTAGAACCTCATAGTTCCAAGCTTTTGGCTGTGACAAGATGCACTAGAACACAAAACTTTTGTTCAAACTGAAAAGAATCATTATCCTCTGATCCTATCTGCCTRCTCCTCATTAGCTGGAGTGCCCAAGAGTTTAAATGTTTGTAAGGCTGACACTCAGGATGGAGCAAGTAACCCAGACTGTGCCTGCAGGAGTCAGTCGCATTCCTCCTACCAGGTTTTCAAGGCCCCTGTGTATTCTGTTCTCACAACTCAGGTTCGAAGGCTTAGCTTATAGCTGCAGTATTAGAGTACTTTCTGATTTTTAAGCTAAATTTATTCATAGAAAATTATGTACATTTCTTTCGTGGAAGAGGACCTTTCTCTCATACTTGTTGTCACCCTGACTTCCGTTACCCACAGTATTTTCATACAGCAATCGTATGTCTTTTCCACTTTATTTTTTTCCAGACTGAAGTAAATGTAGCTTCCTCTAAACAACATGGTTTTTAGTCTTCTGCAAACCATTGTCCAAGTTTCAACTTGAGTTTGGATTTCTTTATTTTGCTTGACTGGATAGGACTTCACATGGAATTCTAGGTAGAGTCTGGTCTTAAACAATGGAATTAACATTTCCTTCTTGTATTCCCTTAATATTTTCTTTTTTAAAAACTATGCTTCTTTCCATCTCAGTCCTTCTATGGTCAACTTTAGTCTTTATAGTCTATGTCCATCTTCTCTTTCTCCAGAAATGAGGAACTGTATAAGTTTCTGCTTCTCTTCTCAAAATACATGACTTTGAGTATTGCCTTGTTGAATTTGGATGTATTCATATTCCTTAAATTCATGATGTCATCCCTTTATGCTTTATATTCTACTTCCTTGATGATATAACCCAGTTTTTGTCATGATTAAATTTCAGCAGCCCACTCCTACTTTTCTGCTGACTTCTTAATGAAAATATTAAGACTAGTAAAAAGATTGATTCTTAATGCCATACTGTATGCTTTCATCAGCTTTCTTTTCCTTTTTAAAAGCTATTCTTGTTGTTTTCCCCTTTTGCAACTATTTGTTCTATGTAATAATTCATCTTTTTTTTTCCAGTGATAATTAGCCACAGTATCAGATTTTTATAGACAGGAAAGCCCAGAATATTAGCTGGATTTCTGACAGCTATCGGACTAGTCTGGCACAATCTTTGACAAAATTTTGATTCATTTTGGCCCATTATCTATTTGACATATAACTGAGTCATTAACAGATCTGTATGTAGCTAGGTAACTTTATTTTTCTTTAACCTAAACAATTCTGGTATGAAATAAATAGCATCTAAGTCTTCTCTATTTATATGCAACAGCATTGAAGTGATAGATTTATTAAAGTTCTATGCTACAAGCCTTTTTTTTTCCTTGTTTTCTTTCAGAATGYTGTGATTGAAATGATCTGACTGCCTTCATGTCAGTTTATAAAACTTGTGTTGTTTCTATTGCCATATGCTCATTCCATTATCTATCTTATTTGTATTTCTTTCAAAAACATAATCTTTCTTATTGAAAACTCAGACGAAGAATTCATTTAGTTTTCGGGTCAAATCTAGAAAGTATTTGATCTCAATCTTGTTCTTTGTACATAATGAATCTTTGTTTTCTTTCCTCTTATATAATAAAATCCTTTAGATATTTGTCATATTAATCACCTAAAAGGTTCTACTCAGCTTGATTTTTGATAATATTGTACATTGCCTTACCTCTANAAAAAAAAAAAAGAGCATATAATCATTCAAAAGTTCATTGAGTTCCTTCTAGCATAGTTAAAAGAATTACAACAGACTCCATTTAGAAAATTGGGGACTTATTCACTAATATTCTGCTGCTTTTCAACTAGCAGCTCTTATTCCTGGCCCAAAAGCAAAAATATCAATATATCTTTATTCACTAAAGAGCAAATGAACTCTTTACTCTTATGTGTGGCCATCAGAGTATAATATACTTAACTCCTCTAGTTTGGATAAACATTATACATATCAAAATATCATACATATCATATTTTTCMTTTATTCTCTTTAGGGATGAGGGGGAAAGAAATTGATATGATATAGAAAGAAAAGTAATTCATGAATGAAAAGAAGAAAATGTTCTGTAGAGTTAGGTCTTAAAGTCTGACTATTCCCCAGGCAGACCCTTAGTTAGGCTAAGCTTCCTCTCACTGAAACCATTGGTAATTTGCTTTTTCTTGTTTTGACATGAACTAAACAGGTGCCATTAAATAAAAAAGGGTCAGTTGTAAAAGCAACTTACAAACATGTAAAGTTCTCACTTCAGAACTTTTCTGAGAGAAGTTATATGTGATTTATATCAATTTAAATGAAAATTCCATGGGGAAAGAAATGTTTCAACTTCACTGACATGATTTACTCCACACAAGGAGAAATATTATGCTATCAAGTGATGTTTTTTTCCTATGGATAAAACTATGTTCTTTTTATTGACACAAAAGCTCAATGTTTCTTGTCCTTTTTTTCCAACAATATAACATAAAAACATGAGAACTGCTGTCAAAAAAGATGGTTAAGACGAGCTGATGTTTGGAGGGTGCAGCACTTCACTGAATATTTTTGATATGAGAGATAGTATTATCTGAATTTGGTATATATTTCTGAATTTGATATATATGAATGTATAGATCCACCTTATCTACTTTCAGGCTATTAGTCACATTTTTCCTGTAACACAAGCAGATGATTTTAATTTTGTACTGTTAAACTTTGAGGATCCAAAACAGGTGTCTAGTTGAGTTGCAAAATTAGGTAAAGTGAATAAATCCCCGTGGAGGTGA
This sequence comes from Nothoprocta perdicaria, assembly GCF_003342845.1. NCBI lineage: Eukaryota > Metazoa > Chordata > Aves > Tinamiformes > Tinamidae > Nothoprocta > Nothoprocta perdicaria. The sequence continues at coordinate 7,134,508 of NW_020455976.1, forward strand.
TATGCTGGATGATAAGTGTCCTTCCTATTTGAGATTGGTAGTCTGCTTTTATTTTCAGTCAACATATAGTAGGTGGAGCAGATGGCCTATGGTTAAATTAGAACCATAAACCTTTCAAGGATAAATTTAGATATGATTTAAATCTTTCAGTAGAGGTCCCATTGCCTATTCTGCCTTTCTCTAACTTTGAATTCATTGAAAATAAGTACCTGTTTTATCAACAGATGACAAATTGGTTAAAATCCATGTCTATGAAGGCTTGTAGTGAGAATTGCCTTGATTATTAGTCATAGCACCATGGAAAGTTTAATTCATCACTGGGACAATGGAATTTACCCATAATCTACCTTTCCGTAATTATTTTACCAGAGTCTTGGGTTAGGATGCTTCTAGTATCTGTTTTGGGGATAAATCTACCTAAAATTATACGGAGACCAATCACAGTTATCATTCTATGGCATTTGATGGCATCCATCTGTTTATTTACAAAACCATTAAAGACTTATTGAATTAATCAACTACAGAGAGGATAAATTGAGTTATCATCTATAGTTTAATTCGGTCCTTGCATCTGCTGACTTTTCAGCCTATATGGTGTGCTCTGAAATTACTCAGATTTGCACACCCAGGCTTCAAGAATGCATTTACTTCACAGTCTTTTTATACCATTTCAAGTGAATTTCTAATGCGTGAACATTTTTCTGATTCAGGAAAATGTTGACAGAAAGATGTCAGGCCTTTCTGTTCTTAGCAGAATAAAAGCATGATAGGACAGTTCTGGCTTGAAAGTACCTCTTAAGAGTTTGCAGTTGCTCAATTTCTAGCATCATTTTATCTAAGCCCTTTCAATCAATATTGTGCAAGTACTGTAAGAAGCTAGATCTTCAACCTTATACACACAAATTAATTTTGAAAAAAAGCAAGTACAACATTGTAAGTGTAAATGAAAAGACATAAGATTTCAAGTTCAAACCTTTCTGTCAACATTGAATAAAAGACTGTTAGGAAAGACATCTCAATGCAATACTCTTTCTTGCAATAGGAGTGAGTTTGTAAATAGTGAACTCTGTTCTCATGGGCTTTCTTCTCTCTTGTGAACGAACCATCACTTGACTGTGAAGGGAAGTGGTAGTGAAGAAGCTAGTTTGGGTCCACCAAAGGAGTTGTCAAATCAGGTTTTATGCCTTACAGGTRAGGCTGCATGGCTCCAGTTCTCGTTGGGTGCTGGAAGCAGCTTGCATGCTTTTCTGTGATGCAGAGCCTGTGTGAATAAGTTCTACCCTATCGAGTTTTGCTTATTCTGGATTCAGCTTTACTGTCTTTGTTCTCTCGCAACACACTACCTGAATAAATTGTCCATGGAGCTGAAGATTAATTGCTTCACCATTCTTACAGAAGAGAAGTTATTAGTTAGGATATTTGCAACATCTTCCAGATATTTAGTAGTTTCAGGTCAGTACTGGCTCTGTAAAACCTGGGTTGATGTCTGAGTCTCTCTCSCTTGTACTTTAAACACCTATGTACAATGATCTGGAACTAGATAAACAGTGGGTCCATGTGACAATGTCTCCATAGAACACAAAACAAATAAATTAAAAAATATATATATAAACCTAATCTTTCTAAAACTTTTGGGCCTGGATAATGCTAAAATTCCAGTTTGCTAAGCATGAATTCAAACAGTAGCAGAAAAATGACCACTCCTGTCAGTTTGTCCTTCATTTCAATAATGTTGTTGTACATGCTCAAATAATGCTAGTACACAACTGAAAGACTASCAAAGTTATTGCAAAGATAGGCTATTTAGGATTGAGAGAGAATCAATGAGRTAATTATGGAAAGATTAGGATGACAGTTCATCTACCCTTTGCACCCATTCTGTGCTTAGTCCTTCCATTTGGATTTGTATTCATTGCCTATAATTTTGTCTCTCTTCTGTGAGGTACTCGGTGTCCTCTGCATTCTTTAAATGCTATAGACTATAAGGGAAGTTAGAATACCATGTGCTTTACCATAGGCCAAGCTCTGTAAGGGAGTATATTGTGTTTCTGTATTGAAAATGAAAGAGTAAACTCTTTTTTTTTTTTTTTTTTTTTTTTTTTTTTTTTTTTTTTTTTTTTTTCCCCCCTTCTGAGAGGAATATGCCACCACATACCTGTGACTGCTGTTCAAGGCTTCAGTAGTTACAGGTATGTCTGGGAACATTTGCAAGGGACATCTGTCCCTGTTAGCATCACTCAGTGCAATTACCTGGCCACATAACTATTTTGGGTCTGTGCTGTCCTTCCTCCTTAATTCTCCCTTTTTACTCACTTGGAACTCTATCTGCCTCTGCATCTCATAGCTGTAGTCCAAATTCATACTACAGTGGGTTGGGCATGGCTTGCTGACTGTAGTTGATGCTCTCAAAAGGGACAGATGGCTTGTTGGATCTTGCATCTGCCGAGATGTTCATCTAGCGCAGACTCCAGTCCTGACTGTGCTAAGGACTGCCCGTGTGTGYAGAAAGATTATACATTTTTTGTTTTATATAAAATGGGAATATTATTTTGGGAGGATGTTGTGGGAGTAAATGAATTAATGTTTGAGATGTTCTCAGGTTCATGGTTGCAAATGTAATAGGAAAAACCTATAACTAATCATTTATAGCATGGTTTTGCGTTTAACACCGTCCATTAATTTTGAGATGTCTGCACTGCCTCAGCAGGAAAGTCAAAGATGAAGTTAGGAATACTTTTCAATATTTGTTGATGAATTTTCAGATCGGTATCTCAGTATATAAGGTACTCTGTTCTYTTTAAGGGAAATACAGACAAATCCATTATTCCTCCCGTAGACAAATGATTCCAGTCAAATATAGTTATGCAGGAATCTTTGTCCACAAGAGAGAAATACTGATTAGTCATCATCAAGAAAAATAGATAAAAAGAAGCTTAGGCGGCACATTGTAACAGAGTGTAAAAGCCACTATGGAGGCTTTTGTAGACTTATTTTAGTTATGTATCAATATGCAAAAAGCATAACAAGTTACACTACAAACTATTAGAGCATAACATACTAYATTGAAACAACGATTGCATCTTTTCATAAGGAAGCAGGAAGGCAATGCTGGTCATGAAGCACAAAATTATTCAAGTGTAAATGTGAATTTGAAGTAGATTTTTTCTTTAAAATTTTTGGAGATTGTAATTATTCGATTCTAAATAYCCATTATTGTAAAAATATTTTTTGAATATATTCCACTTTCATTTTTATATGGATAGAAAGAAAAGAATTTTCCTGCTGTTTAGAAAACAGCAAACCATGACTGGCAGCAGAGAGGGAACCAGTTTCTGACATGTTTCAAACGATTGTTCAACTTTGAAAAATAACTATATGTAGCTTTAAAGGTTCTGATAGATTGAAATTAAAATTTAAATATTTAAAAAATGTTTTCTGATAACTTAAGAATACTTGCTCAGAATAAAAAAATATTTAGAACAGACCATATTCTAATGTACATGATTTAATGCATGATGATCTCTTCAGCATAAGAAACATTCTTAGTTACCCAGTAAGTACAGTTCTGAGTAGAATCTAAACTAAACTAAAAATGTTGGAATGGTCTGAAAACATAGGATATGTCAAGTTTCCTCCACTTTTCTAAAGAGCTTGACCATGCAAGCTGCTTCATCATGCCTTATAAAAAGCCACCATTTCTCCTTTCAGTTACTGGATCTCTAATTCACACTTTTCCCCACTAAAATTTGCACCATTCCACCTCAATTTGTACTGGAGGAAATTTGGAATGCCATTAAAGAGCAACTCTGAGAGCTCCCATTATTTTCAATAGGAATGATGCCAAGCTGCTTTCAATGTTGATTACAGAATCATAAAAACATAAGGCTGGAAAGGACTTTTAGAGATCATCTAGTCCCCTCTTCCTCTCCAAGGTACTATCAGCTGCATGTAAACAATTCCTGGCAAATGATTGTCTACCCTGATCATAAAGATCTGGAAAACGGAGTTTCTGCTTCTTGCTGAGGAAATTTATTCCAATGCATTACTGTGCTTACTGTTAGGTTTTCCTAATAGTTAACCTACATTTCTTCTGTTGCATTTTAAGACCATTATTTCTTATCATGCCCAAATTGAGCATGGAGAAAAGATTATTCCCTTTCTTCCTCTTCTCTGCAGGGTTTTATATTTTTGTTTCCCTTCAATCACCTTTCTATATATCAAAATATTCCCATATTCCAGTTCTCAGTTCTGAATTGTGATAATGGGAGTCAGTCTGAAGGAGAAGAGTAGTTTCCTCATCAAACTAATGCTACCATGGAATCCAAGATATTTAGGCACCTGTAAAGCTGTAGGATTAATTTCCAGACTTATCTTTTAAAGATATTTTGAGTTCACTTACCTGTATTTTTTAATCTGTATAAAGTGTTCTAGCAAAAGTTCATCTGTCCTCAAGCCATTTATCTTGTGTTAACTGAGGAATGGAACATAATTATTGCAGTAGAATATTTATTTATGTTTACCAGTAGCACAAAAACATATTGGTGTGCACACTGCTAATAAAATAATACTACAGCTATGTTTACAGAGAATGAATTTTAACCAAAACATTTATATCTATCTAGACAATGCTGTGTTTGTAGACAGTTACACATGTGTAATGATGCTATCGACTGAGATAAATGATTGCCTTTCTCTTTCAAAAGAAAGATATGCTCCTATGACCTCCTTTTATCTGTACAATTTTCTCCACATAAGGAATTGTGTCACTGTAGTGATATGAGTTGTACTAGTATAATTAAAATAGTCTAGCTTTTTGAATAGACAAGCCTGAAAAAGTCCCAAGGACTTCACAAGACTAGTAACTTCTGTAAACATTCAATCTAACCAGCATATAGCTCCTTTTTGGTGTTTGCTCCATGCTTTCTCTACACTCATTTTTGCACAATACCCTCACTGTATTCATTAGCTTGTATTGCATTTTTTTGGGTGCTTTGGATAAAATACTTCCTATTTCCTCCTTGTTGAATTCCCCATCTAATCACTGTAGCTATATATCCATTTTTTTTTTCCCTTTTTAAAAGCAGAAGTTGAGAGACTTTGTGTYCCCAAATTATTTTTCTTTTGATTTCAGCTTGCATGCCTGAATTTTAATGCTGCATTTCTTGCTCTGAGAGCTAAAATTTCTATTTATTCAGCTGAGCATGGGCAGCAATGGTACAGTTCTCCCAGCAGGGCTCACTGATCTCTCTGGTCCCTTTCTTTGAAGGAAGCTGTTTCCACTTATTCCTTAGTGTTCCTAGAGAAATTGCCAGCAAATCTGGAGATTAGTACTGGCTATTCAAGGAATTGGTCTTGTAATGATTTCTTTTGTAGAATGAAATTATATATATATATATATGTATATATGAATTTGTCTCCGAGAACAAAAAATAATCAGGTAGTAGTAGTAATAATCTGGAGCTGAAAAGGATGACCTATTCTTAGCAGTTGATTTGCTTCATATTTGCATGATTGAATTAACCTTAACTTAAAGCTGACTCTTAACAATTTTTGTTGTTTGTTTTGTATTATTTATGCCTTTTGGATTGCAATACAAGGGGCAGTGTACAAGGAGCCCATTGAAATGCCAGTAATGAATAAAAGCTCCACCTTGGAAGCAATGATTCTGAGTGTTCTCTGCAGCAGGAGGAAGAGAGTGGAATATTGATTTCTCAAGAAATCTTGTATTAGAAAATGAAACAACTCAAAAAAGGTGGGAGCTGGCAATGCTTCAGGAAGTGCATTCTCATCTTTGCTTGTGGATGCCATTTATACCACAAATCTACCTCTCTTTAAGTGGAAAGCTGTTCTATCAGATCTTGGGAAGGAAGCCTACTTTCTGTTGAAAACATTTCCAGCATTTCAGGGCAAACAATTTATGTAGMGGAATAGATCTCTGTTGAAAGAAATTGCAGAAGACTACTCATTATTGCATCTGCAAACTTTAAGATACTTCTTGTTTTGAAATAAGGGCTATAAAATATGCATGCTTCAGGTGCATRTTTCACCAGTCACAAATTAAAGACTTGGCTAATTTTGTCTCTATAGGTGTTTACCTTTCTTGTAACCTCCAAGTATGTTATAATATTATTTTCCCTGTCCCAAACTAGTAAGATTAAAAGGGAAAAAGAAAGAACCTTATTGAAGTTGCAAGTTGTTTCTTTCTAAACACAGCTGAAACCAGTTTTATTTCCTGTTAGTGCAGAATTAATAACTGCATTCATTCTTTTGCACGCTGACTCCACAAAGACTGATATRTCATAGTTTGACTTTCAGGTTCTCTTCCAGGCCAAAAAATATGACATCACTAGAAACTATGAAGATAAATATCCAATTTTCTAAGCTGGAATGACAATATAGAGCCAGCTTCATTACAACAGGCAAACTTAAGTTGTGATATTCTGCATACACTAGTAGATAGGATAAAAAGTCGTAGCATTTCTTTTCAAATTCACCATGCACGTCATGTGATTGAGTGGGGAGTTCTGCTACTGTCCTGTACTTAGAAATGTCTTTTAAGCCGGTGCCTTCTTGCTATGTACAACAAAATCAGAAAAAGGAATGTGATGTCGACCTTAAAAACATATTGTGCTCTTTCATGAGCAGCTTTATTTTTTCATTGTATATGAAGTAATCTAAAAATATTGTTGCTTCTGCTGGTCTTTTAGGATGTTTATAGGTGTGATTATGGGAAGTGATATTCAGGAGATTGAGCAAGTTATGACATTTTTCTGGGAAATGACAGGAGAATGACTACTTCCCTGAGAGGATAGCTGTTGCTGTAAGGAAGCATCCCTGGACATGTGGGAAAATGTAATTTCCTATAGTTGGTTTGTAGAAGGATTAACTTTTGTGGAAATGGCAAGATTCTTATAATGTTATTTGTTTCTTTCTGCCTGTTGAACTGCCTTTTAGGTATACCAGCCTATGCATTTTCTTTTCTATTGTGCGAATGAGATAGAAAACATGACTATATAAGATAAAGATTTTTTCAGGTGAACTGGGCTCAACAATAACAAGAAGTTTCAAGAAGGAGATGCTATTTAYTTCCAGAGTAAGGTGCCATTCCTTCTGTGCATTTTACAAATAATCTACCTCATTTCAGAAACGTTGAGATTTTCAAAGTTTGAGAGTATTTAAAAATGTATGTGTATTTGTGTGTGTGTGCTTGCATGAACATGCATAGATTAAAAAAGAAAAAGATTAAATTTTGTGATTGTTAGCTGAATCATAGCACCCTTGGAAACCCTCTCTTTAGAAAACTTGAATCTGAAGAGGCCTCCTGTGTGAGACAGTTTTTCTGCCTTAGCAATTGGCCAATATTATTTCTCCTTTTGGATTTTACCTTAAAGTCATTCAGTGATATATTGCTTTGATAGTCATTAAATACTGAACCTTGATTCAATATTCAAACTGATGTAGCATTTGGTTCACTATACATAGAAGACTTATGAAAGTTGGCCAGCAAGTTGCATAACGGATGGAAGAAAAAGAAAGAGTGTATGACCCTGATATTTTAAATTAAAGTTATGCAGAAATGAAGTGTATCTATGTAATTTGCAGGTCTTTTGAGAATTACTGAAAAACATACAGACCTACCTCAGTATTGTTTGAACATCACCATTCTGACCTTGCTATGGGAATTACTTTGAATATTGTGAATACTAGGGTTAAGTGACTACTTTTATTGACTTCTGCTGAGTGTAAGGCCCTAATGAGTTATCTGAATCTGAAGAGAGCTTTTTGAAGCACTGAACATGTTTAAATGCAGCTGTTGTCAGGTGGGTATCCATTTTATTATCAAGTTTACAAACTTGTTTGTGATGTGCTTGTGTAGTTATATATACAACATATATTCATAGGAACCTGGGGCTGTCTGGTAGGCTTCCCAGCATATTCCAAATAAGATTTCTGCAGAAGAATATGATTATTTTTAAAAACAATGCTAACATGCATTTTGTCTACAGCAAGCTTTTGAGATATAGTCAAGGAAAAAACCCATTAATTAAAGAGCCATTTCTGTCTTCCCTGACTTCAGTCCAGTTTGCTGGAGTCATAAACCTTAAAACATCAGTTTTCTCTGTTCTTGCTGCATTTCATAGGAAAAAAAACTGGTAGTAGGCCAAAATGATACCTGAACGTGAGCATTTTGAAAGATTCAGGTTCCTGGTGCTGCCAAAGCAGCTGGGTAGCACAGGCTCTGCTGTAAAGGGCTTGAGAGGCTGGGCCAGTGGGAGGAAGGAGCAAACACAGTGGAGGCTCTCCCCTCTGCAGCCGTGCTCCTCTAGTCCTGCCACAGAGTCTTTCCTTTTCCTCTGTCCAGAAGGTCAGAAAAAATAAGATTTTCACCCACAGGATTGATGCTGACAATTAGTGTATTTAGTCTGGAAAGTAAAGTTCCCCAAAATTACGTGATCCAGACAACGTCTGGAATTGAATACTGGGGCTTTGCAGAGTGTATTGTGGTTAAGCAAAAAACTTTTAAAATGTTTTCTTTTAAAACAAACAAAAAACAAAAGCCAGGAAATTGCTCTAAGGGCTGTTTTAGAAAGAAATCTTTGCGATTGGAAAGCCAGGCTCMTGGAAGTAAGAGTATGCCAGATTTGCCTGTGCAGCCATTAGTCTGTTCTCTTGGGTAAATGCATTGTGATGCAGCCTTCAATAATGTAATATCATTTTATGTTTCTACGGAACACCTGCAACATTCATTGCATAGGTTGGACATACAAAAAGAGAGAATCATGTTTRTAAAAACAGCTGCAGTGTTTGAATGCTTGGCATTGCCCTTTACATACATTTTAACATTTTTCTGCATGTGGGTGCTCTTAGATGCGTACTTGCTTATAAGGGTATATGACTRTGTATGTACACACACATACATACCTATAATTGAGAAAACGAGGAGCATTTTGTTGCTGAACAAAAAGAGAGATCAATTGTTCAGAAGGAGGATGCTGTAGGGCCAGCTTAAACATTTTAGTGTTGTAGAGGTATGATTTTAAGCCCTAGGTAAAAGCAAACTAAATATGTCATAGAGATGATTTGTCTTTGGATGATAGCAGCATCTCTCATAAAGCACTCCGCTCAATCTATGGAATGATATTAGTAGTGAATGTGGAGAATGCTTTTTTTTCCCAGTAGCTTGAGGTGTACTTAAATGAAGCTAGCTGGTGAGTGACATGGTAAATAAAATCCAGAGGAAAAATGATATACAGTTACAGATGTAGTTTAACAAGAGGCAGTGCAGCAGCAAAGGCAAACAAAAATAGAGCCCTGCACTAGATACACAACAATAAGAAGAAAGCAGAAACAAATCCCTTCTTGAGCTAATGRTCTCTTGAATATTTTATCCATTTTCCTAAATTAACCTAGGAAAGATCTATTTTACAATTGTTTTTTATTGTTCATTTCTTACTAAATCTTGTATATTTCTCTCCACATCCATAAAATTCATTAATAGCAGTATTGTTCTGTTTGGAATAAAAAAAAAAAATGTGATGCAGAAATTAACTGTGTGTAGGTCTGCCTTGGTACAGAATTACTTTAACATTTAAAGGACTTARACCATATTTTGTTACTGACTTCTGATACTAATTCTAGCACTAGAACCATATTACTCTTGATAGTGGATCTCCTTTCCTGACAGCAGATTTCTCGGCAAATGAAAAACCACTCAGTCATTTCTCTATAATTATGAGTGCCTCTGAATACCTAATTATCATTGAGAATGAATTGTGTATTACAAAGATAATATTATGGAGAACAGTTAATCTGTTAAATTGCTTCTTTTGAGTTTTAAGCAGTTGATACAGCAACTAATAAAGAATTTTTGGTAAATGGACATAACATTATCATTGTAAATTCAGAAGCTACTAAGGTACTAGACTTAACTCCTTAGGGAGTCTACATGTTCGGGTAAAGAAGTGCACCTATCTGTCCCTCATAATCCAGGCTTTAAACTGCTCTGTCATTCTTTGAAGTAGGGTCTATGGCAATAGTAAAATACTGTTTTTTTCCAGGATTATTTGTATTTTTTTCTGGTAATATATGGTCTACCTATAACGTAGTAGATGCATGAATCTTTCTTGCCAAGTGCAATCTGTATAGTAATTATATGCTTCTGTAGATTACTTGATAATTGTGTTTAGGATGCTTGAATGTAATTTATGTGTAATCTTCACTTTGGCTTGGAAAAGAGAAATTACTGGGTACTTACCCTATGATTATTTCAGTATGTTCTGCACACTTGCATTTTGTGGCCACTGAGCATCCTCAGTTCCTATCAAAGGGTGTTAGTCTTGAGTAAGTCCAGGATGAGGTCCAATGAGCACATCACTGAGGACATATAGCAACTCTGTATGAAGTGTGATGTACAGTTGTTCTGGATTCCCTTCTTTCCTATCAGTTTTTCAAGCTACAGGATTTTAAAGATGACATATAAACAACAGAGTTAAACACAGCTGTATAAACAATATTTATTTGCATTGATCTGCAAATAAGAAACTTAGTAAAAGGCAGAGTGGAGATGAGTTGAGCATTCAGTTTATCACATACAGCTTTAAGGATTTATTTGAAAAAAATATATAGCTAGAAATCTGGAAACTGATCTAATTAGCAGCTGTAATGCTGCCACCTCTTCCATGTAATCAAATCAGCAAAGCACTGACAATATAAAGGAGAGGTGATTGAAGAAATCTAGGTTAGTGAGACCCATTAATTCTCTGGTCTCACAGGAATACAACCAAGATTTATTCCCTATTTTACTTTCATGAAGAAGTTAATTAAACTAATCAGCACTTTAAAAACTATGAGAGAAATCCTTTCCTAAATTCTGCTCATCAATATACAGGCACCATTGAAATTGGAAATAAGTATATATAACCCTGCTATACCCCTTTCCCCAATCTCCATGTGACTTATAAGAATAGCTCAAAGAGGTAGGAACTTCCCTGTTCCTATCAAAGCAAGGAGCTATCCCTCCCTAGGACCCTTGCACCTCTTCCCTTTGTTGATCTTCATGAGGTTCCTCTCCTCTCTTTGCTTTCCCCGAAAAGTAGAGATGGGGCTGGATTTACCATTGCCTATTCCTCATACACTTCTGAGGATCCAGGTAGCACACGCTGTGGAGCTGGACTTGGAGTCCARCCTATATAGGGCATGGATAGAAACCAAAGCATTAGTTGGTGAGTTAAGCAGCTGAAAGAACAGTATTTCAACCAAGACCCAGGGAGATAAAAGGAGGAAAGAGAAGGGTATAGAATAAAACTGCCACAGAAGTTARTTTGAATGAAAGGTTCTGAGCTTGGTGCAGCCTCTGAGGAGCAATAACGTGTTCAGCTGCCCCATCTCTTCTTTGGGGGTAGTTTGGGCAGGAATGTGACAGCACACACCAAGAGGCAGCAATCCTTTAAATCTGTGAAACTAAATGAATATCTGTCCATGTCCAGGTTGGTTTGAAATGAGCTGGTTTCAAACTCCTACCTTTTCTGGTAAAAGGGAGATTTCCAGGCAGCTTACCAAACCACAGAAAGTGGAGTCCCAATACCTAGGCAGCATAATGAAACTCCTTGAGAAATTTTATTCTGAGAAGAGTATATTTAGCACTGGTTGGAAAAGCAAGAGGAATGCACAGGCCATTTGCAATGAAGACCAAATGGGCCAATATTGCCAAATAATTCAGTAGTAATGAAATTTAATTCCTCCATGCTGTTGTGTCTGGAAGGTGCTGTCTGTGCCGGGCAATCCAGCTGGGTTATTTGTGAGATTGTTTGCCTGTTTATATTATTTTAGTGCTAAGAAGCCCAAATCATGGGGCAAGCCTGGATTGTTTCAGTAGCTTAATGAACTCAGAACAAAAAGACAGTTCCTCTACTGTACAGCTTATCATCTGTGTAGGAAACAGGAGACAACAGATGGGGATAGACAGACAGAGGAGCATAAGGAAGCAATGTGACWGTACTGGTCATCCAGAAAGGATTCTGCTCAAAGAGGAGCAGGATCCAACTATGGCTTTCCTGTAGGCAACATATGAAGGAAAGAATTTGAAAGGAGGTAATTAGGGTAGCCWTGCAGATAACCGTAGGGAATTCCCTCTGAGAATGAGGCAGCTTCATATGGAAGAGCTTTGGAAATAAAGCCAAACACATTATAGCTATGGAAGGAAAAGAGAAAGCTGATAGTAAGCACTGCTTCTCATAGTGTCAAGATCATGAGAAATTCTGAACAAATACATGTCTTTTTTTTTCCAGAAGCAATACATTTTCTCTTTTTCCTATTCTAGATAGGTAGGAAAGAGCTAAAACTGCACATGTCAAGACTTAAACAGAAGGATCGTGCTGGAACTGAGGCAGACATAACTGCCATTTCTGTTCCCTAATGATTGCTCCATCCACTGACACTTTATTCATGTGCCCCTCTACACCATTCCCCCTCCAAACCATATTGCAAGATGAAAACTTGCATAATGTTCCATTTTCCAAAGTCAAGGTGAGAACTGATAGAGATAATCGCTCTTTGCAGGCTTTTAACAAATGTATCTCTTTTAAGCACTGCTCTAAAAATTGATTGTCTTTAATCCCCTTTGTCTGTAAGTGTGGAGGTACCCTCCTAGGAACTATTCTTCTCATGTCACTGGAGGACCTCTCCATTATATCAGCAAGCGCTTCTTGGACAATAGTTGGATGAGACTCAGTTTTGAGCCTATGGAAACCTGTTTGGCCAGGGAGGTTATTACAAAATATTTCTGTACTTTCAGAATTGTACATGAAATGAATTGAGTGCACACTGAGGGCATTCTTCTGGGCAGCAGATCACTGCTGGCATCTTAGCACAGCAGCATCTATTACCTTACATATATCTGGTGAAGGTAAATAGGCAATTTGAAAGAGCATATCATCATGTAAAATACTTAATTCTTAGTCTTAGTTCTTAGTCAGAGCTATTTTCTGAATGCAGACACATTTGATTAAGTGCTGAGGCCATGATTCTGTCTTACCTGCTCCCATCCATTACCTGTTTAACTACCTGCTTTGTTTAAAAGTTGTGGTAGCCCTGCTGCTTGAAGAACTTTTATGTAGTTTTCAGAGCCTGTAAAATAAGCCATTTGCATAATCATATTTTAAAAGTGATTTGACATTTTCAAAAGTAAGATTAACTTTTATGTACTTGAAAATAATATCTCTAAGTATGCACTTTATATTTTATTAATTTTGATAGTTTATGTTATGATACATTTAACATATCCTGAAAGACACTGTCTATTTTAAAGATATTGCCAATAAACTTTAGTTAGCGAGGAAAATGTACCACATAAAGATCAGAAGCCTCTGGCTATGCAAAGAGATTATATGGACCTAAAGGTCCTTATTTTCAAATACCTCCATTGTACTGGTTTGATGAGTGTTACATAATATATCCAAAAAAGGAAGGAGATTTTTCACCTTGTTTGGCTTTTGGTTGTTCAAATAAATAAGTATCGTGGTCCCAGAACAATAGATTTTGTATGTACATCATTTATGGAGCCATTCACATAGGATAGATAGAAGCTCCTCAGAAAGATTATTTTCGCATTTCTGATCACCACAGTGATTGCAGTTAACATGGGAGACAACAGTGCATAATTGTGAATTATTAACTAAAAACAAGCTGAACACTTCCGTTATCCTCTTTCATCTAGTATATCCATCCCATGACTTTGAATTAAGCCTCAATGTGTCTTTGAGTACTAAGTAAATAAGAGAAATTATGCTGTTAACCTATAAGCTGGGAAAGTGAGCCATACTCTTATAAAGATGCCTAAAAATAGATGTTCAAGTCAGTAAGACACCCAGGTGACCTCTGATCAGACTTGTTCTGCCACTTGCTTCAGCTTTCAGTGATTTCACAGTTAGACATATATGGAAGTAGCTTGGAAAGCATGCTGTATTTCCGTGCCAAAATAGAGATTTAGTACTTACCTTAAAGAATCTAGGTTTAATAGTTTAGAGCACAATCTGTTCTTGAGACAATGTATAGCAGGGCTGGAAATAGGAATACTTTCCTAATGCCTAATCCGGTGCTTTAAAATTCTCCTCCTKGTCTCAATAGCTATTGGAAGGAGAGGTGAGCAACTGTAAAAAACAGCAGGAAAAGGAGCAGGAAAGAGGGAATAGGCAGGTCAGCCCAAGGAACAGACCTTGGCTGTATCTCTCAGTGAATGACATAGTTCTGAAATACCCAGCTTGTTGACAGGACTATGAATCCAATATTTTCATTTATTTTTCTGTCACAAGATAAAAAGAAATCTCTTTGATTAAAAGTGTGTTGATAGGGTTTTTTTTTTTTTTTTTTTAAAGATGACATCATGCTGCAATTGTTACTACTGGTCTCTAGCACAATGTGAGAATGTCAGCAACTTCCACTGACGCTTAAAGCTTTTTTCCAGATCAGGAATTGTTGCCTTTATATAATAACAGACTCAAGAGCAACCGCAGTGTCACTCCAAAAATGCAATTACAGTGGAAAGGCTTGAGAAAAGTACCACCCGTACCAGAGAMGAAAGTGAGATGCAGAGCCTGATATTTTAAACAAAATTTCAAGTATCTTCTGACATTTGACAATCAATCAAAAATAAAAATAAAAGTTAAAAAGTAAAGCGCAGCAGAAATACCTTTGCAACCGCGGAGGACGAATGCTCTGAGATGATTATCTTCTCCAGAATCAGATACAAGAAGGTAATTTCCTTCTACTCCCTTTTTGGACACATGGTATCTCTTTTCATTACCACTTTTCTGAAAAATAATTGCAGAAATAACCCCKTACATATATATTTTCAATAGCTAGGTATTAGAGGTAACAGTGATTAGCACTTCAGTGACTGGCCAGCTAGGCAGAGAATCACATTCCTAACTGRCAAAATTTAGGATTAACCCATTGCCCTTAGTAGAGATACATCCATTAATACCAGCTTTGGATATGGCCCATAGCTCTTCTGAAGACTTAAACATTATCTTTTATAGTAACATATATTGCAGAAGATTTCTTTTTCTCTTGCTGGAACAAATTTCAAGGGCAGCGTAGAAATTCAATGAGTTGAAAATATGAATTAATCAGTAGTGCTATTTAAAAGAACATTTCTGTCCAAAAAAAAAAAAAGAAATGAATTCCCTGAAATGATTTTTTTAGCTAAAAAATATTGAAATGCAATTACCAGGTGGGCAGGTTTAAACAGATACATTAGTCTCTGGCATCCTTCATGCAGTTTGACTGGTAGGTTACAAGATGAGAGCAAGCCTGACAAGAATGTATTGGCCAGGTACTATGGTGCAGAGCAAGGAGGATGCAGGGTAAAGATAACAGACTACTTAAAATCCTGCCAGCAGTTCTTCAGTTTTTGCTCTATTTATAMTAAGTTGTTCAGCCAGGGCACAGGAAAGATTTCTCTTTTCTCATAAGAGGGAAGGATACTTTTCAGAAAAATTGATTTTTACTGAAACAGGAGCCTACTCACTGTTGTTTGCTGAGCTTTCTTAGGCAGTGAGAATACAGGCAGTTGTTATAGTTGTTTCACAGAATGATACAAATGAGTTGTTTACACGCATACTTATAAACTAAGAAAAGATTTTAGTGTTTTATGGCTGTAAAATAGCTTGCAATTCTGTCACAGCATTTCTTCACCTGCAATGTCTTTCTACCGTGTATTTCCATTCACACTCTATATCCTGGATATCCTYCTTTCCCTCTCTTTCCTATGGAACGTCATGAGATGTGTTAAAATGGTATCTTCTGGTCAGTGAAGACAATACTGAAGACATTTGGCTGAGAAAACCAGGTAGTTATCTTAATCAGTATATTTCTTCAATTAATTGTCCCTGCCACAGTCCTTGGCTTTTAATATCTTTTCTAGACTTGGGTACCCTGCATCCCTGCAATGAGAGAGATTATGCTGAGTTTCTATAAAAGCGCTCAATGGCATAGGGAATTTGTGAATGACCTAAGGATTGCTTTATTAGTCCCCCAGAATTAGAGTGTCATCTAAACAATTCAGGAAGTTCTGTTTGCATCTAGATATGCCTGATAGCAATAAACAATGACAGTTTCCTCTTATACATACAAAGATCACCAAATTTGCTTTATTTTCTGATGTCAGATTTACATTTCTAATTAATTTACCTTCTAAAATAAAGTGTGGGAAGTGATACACATGAAATTATCTTAATGGTAAAAGCTGAAGTGTTTACAGATGGTATACCTAAGTGTACTGTATAATTAAATCAATTATTTCATCAAAAGCTCCTTTTTTTAAACTGTTTTGCAATTAGTGCCATTKAAATGGCTCCGTTATTTTCCATGCATTTAATTTCTGTTTTGCTGTCTGCAAAAGACATTTTTTTCATAAAAGGCAAAACAATTTAACATCTGTAATTATAGTTTAAACTATTAGAATTATACGTGATCAGATTAAAAAAACAAAGCAAACATTACCATACTGGTACCAAGCACATAAGAGAATGTATTGTGGTAAAATGTTTAAGGTTAAGAAAATAGAGGTATATGATATTTTMCAATTTCAGTAATGTTTTATCATGGTGTATCCCCAGGGAGTTACAAAAAGTATTTCCAACTCCTGACACATACCTTGCAAGGGCTTACTGGATAGCTTGGTATTGTTTTATATATCGTAGCGGTAATGGAGCTCTCCTTATGGATCCATTTATAATATTGATTTCCCTTCAGTCAGATTTTATAAAGACTTTCACTTCCTTTTAGTGTATTTTCAGAGGATGTAGACACTGGCCCAGGTATTAGCCTCCACTTGGGAAAGGCATTTGCAAAGGGAATTTTTTATTGGGCGCAATCCCATCAAGGCTGATGGAAAATTGCCTTGAAGCAAATGTCTGCTATGCTTTGAGGGTCATTCTGGAGACCTAATGTTGAGTGCCCTAATRCATGTGGGTAGATCATGTCTTTCCACAAGTATTTATGTGAGAAGGAAAAATTCTGGTGGATCTATTGTTTTTATAGATCCTTCTATTAAGAACTAGATATTTACCCCACTGGCAGGCTGGGTGTCCCTGYAAAGTTGTGATTCCAGAAAGATGTTTGTTTTTAAGTATGCAAATGATGCTTTGACTTAATGGTAAGCATCTGTGTACTTATCTGCAGAAGCAGATTGTTTATAATACTATAAATAATACTTTTAATTTAGGAGGGACGTTCTGCTACTCTTTGCCCATTATTTGCTTATGCTTCCGTTTTAACCCCTAGATTTGTCCCTATTAAGGGWCAAGTTTCATTAAGTCCAGTTACATAAAGCTTGTATCACATCACTGAGGGCACTGGAAAATACTGTTGCAGTGTTAACATGTATCTGATATTCTTCCAAACTTAGGTGACAGAACTGCAAGCAGATGATCCGAAAATATGTGGTATTTACAGCTTAATTTCAGATGGGATTTATATTGGCTTTTACAGCTTGACAAACCCAAACCTTATAGATAATCTAATGATTCCAAGTTTTCTTTTCATCTCAAGAATCTTATTTTGTTTGTTTTGTTTTCATTCACTAAAAAAATATTATTTACCAGACACTGTAGAAAATGTTATTTTCTGGTAATTTGTTTTGTCCTGAAATCATCACTGAAATAATTTTTCTGACTTCTTGTCATTACAATACTAATAGAATCAGTTGTCAGCAAATCATTCCTGAAATGTGTTCATTTGAAACAACTTAAAAATATATATTTTACTGACATTTAACGAAGCACTTGGCTTTTTTTTTTTTTTTTTTTGAATTGCTCACACCTACATATATTTCTCTTAGCACTTTAATGTGATGGTTTCTCTGCTGCTGGTCTCTCCAAGCCTTGTGTGTTTCTACGTCATTCCGTAATTTCACAAAGTTTAAGACATGAATGATTGATTTGTCTGCTCTGATGATATCCTTATCAAAAAGTCTTTAATTTAAAGACTTCTGTTCTTGCTTCCTCTTTGGGCATGGCTCTCGCTTGCCACTGATTTTTCAAACTTTGTGTGACACCTTGCAGGTTTTGCTGATTTGCTAGGTGCCTATAGCAGATGGGATAGACTTGAGGCCAGGGTCCTCATTACAAAGTCTCAATTTACCTTGATCTGATTGATACCTCTAATTTAAGCAGTCAGTTCTCACACATGCAAGGTACCTCTCTCGATCTGCACTTCTTAATATTCATTGTCTTGCTCACACTTCCAGCTTTGCACTTCCTCTCATTTGAGGACATTCCCCAGCTGCCTTCTGCAAAGTTTCTTTATGTCTCTCTCGAGCTGCACGACTACACCTTCCTTCCTTGCACTGTTAGCTTCTCCTGTCCCTGCCTCCTGTGTCCATGTCATACTTTCTCTGTTGAACATGTTGTTTATCTCTTTGGGTCAAAACACGCTCTGGCTTTGTTATTAAAGCACTATACCAATTAGTATGTCTGTATATATATTTCCAAATAATAATCCAAGTTTAATTCTTTCATTGTGGACTTCACAGAGATTCACATAGATTCTTATTTATATGTAACTAATGCTGTAGAGCTATGTGCTGGTCAGAAAGCTTTGTGCTATAATTGAGTAGCAAATTATTATTTTTTCTCATGTGTTCAGTGAGCTGGTTTTGCAGATCGTTCAGCTCAATTCATTATGATCAAATGGAGAAGCATTTGTTTCAATAAGATTTTAATCTCTAAGGCTATCTTTTGCATCAGTGACTTTTCATTGTTAATTGCTTTCTTGTCCTCCATTAACGTGTATTTGTTCTTGCAACTGTTTCATCCAAACTAAGGTTCCTTGTCCATGATATTTCACTGCAGATTACATACACATTTTGAAGACACTTATTCTTCCTATCTAGGTAGCATAGCTAGTTTTGCCCTTTTAATCCAGCACTGTCTTTTTATGTATTTTTCTCCCTTGATGCTTTCAAAAACAGTGTAGAATCACCTCTGAAAGGAATTTTAGAAAATGTCCTAAATTTAATCCTAGATCCATAAGAAATATAATTTTATTATGTTATGGCACCAATTTAAAACACTATGGTTTTTAGTCAGGGCTGGATGTTTTTGAGAGAATTTCTATTGATATTAATGATTAAATAGGATAGGCACTGAGTACAAATATTCTGTAGTCATCTTACTGAAAATGATATTCAGGGTAACTTTTTACCAAACCTTCTGCTATTTATACCTCAGAAACAGCATGGAAAGCATGGGTTTCAAACGATTGTAAATATTTGCCCATTTTTTACATATTGAAATAATGAGTGGGTAAGTTGAAATGATTCTCTTCTTTTTCAGAAATCAATCAGATGTGAATTTATTATTTTAGCACAGCTTGTCGACAGAGAACGTATAGAAGGAATTCAGTAATGAAAAGCATTTGGGGGATTTGACAGGTCTTGGCTGAAGTGAAGTCCTATGAGACTAGCATTTGGAGGCAAAGGTGAAAGTAAAAATTGGTTTACCTGAAGATCTCTGTATATAGAATCTAAATTTTCAAGGGAAACTGCCTGCCAGTGTCAAGATTTATCTTTTGACACATCCAGCCCAAAATCTATCACAATCCAGGAACTTTTTTTTATTATTTCTTTTTTATTTATTTTTTATTAGTATAACTACTGTATGTGTGTATTTCTCTACAGAATTTTGTTGGAACAGTTTGTCCGGAAATTTTGTGTTAATGTTATAATCTTTTCAAAACCAGGAATTGTTTTTACCTAGATATTCTCTGCTTAATTCTAAGCRTGCTATTTGTAAGGAGAACTAATTCTGGTGTAGCAAGTAACCGTCATTGACATGTGCATTTTACAGCTCATTCATGTATTAGTTTTCGCAATAAATTAGTCCACTTCTCTATGAAAAAACTGTTTTTATTGATACATTCTTTCTGCTCTGCAGATCCATGAAATATTTATGCTGGCAGTTTTAAAAGGAAATAGTACATTTTGCTTCTGTTGGAAGAGCAGGGCCAGCATAGATAGGCTGGTAGACTCTGTTCTTTCTTGTACATCATTAATACAGCTGTTTACAAAGGTCTGCTTGCTAGTAGCTGTGTAACAGGATGTCAGAAATGTAATTTGAAGACCGTGAACTATACAGCATAACTCGGAGCTGACAGGGATTTGCAGAACTTTTATTACTTGGTAGGGTATTGCAGAAAGGAAAAATCCAAGTAAATTTTCATTTTCAGCTTGACTTTGAAAGTCTGTGGGTTAAGGGGATCTTTGAGTATGTTTCTTTTAACATGAAAATTTAAGCACAGAGAAAAGTTATTGAGATTGTAAGCTTATTGAGGCAGTGGTAATTTATTGCATCCAGCACAGTGAGCCTTGTATCCCTGACTGAGGCTGATAGGGGTTACAGGCAGATGTGTGAGTAAGAATAATAGCAACTGCATTGAAGAAGAAAATGAAATTCTGTCATGCTATGGTGAAGTGTTCTAGCTGTCCATGCTGAAATACATGGCATACATAGAATGGAGTTTTGTGTAGTTTAAATGCTATTTGTACATGTATCTCACTATTGAAATTGTGAGCCAAAAGTAGCTACGTTCCAGAAATTCTTCCCTGTCTATCCAGAGCCTGCACAAATTATACCAGTAAGAAATAATCTCAGCTTGGGATCATACTCATATATCTTTGGAAATAAGATATATCTCTTGGAAATAAGATTACTGTTTATATATTTATCTAAAAGTGCAGTGTTTACTGGCTAAAAAAGCAGCCATATGTGCTCAGGGCACTAAGAACCAAGCCTGAAGCTTTCAGAGCTGACTCACAATGTAGCACGGTGAAGCACCAGATTCATCTTGAATTGTACAAACCAGAAGAGTTTGCTTGCATTGAAAATACAAGCAACAAGGCATAGTAACTGCTGTGTTATCACCCAAATGTTTTGTGCTAGCTTTTGAAAATGTAACGTGTAAGTAAAATATATATTAAAAAAAAAAAGAAAGGCATAACCTCCAATCAGAGGTTAGAGTTGCCAGAGCATTCAGCTGGAGTTAAACATTAAAAAAAAAATAAGAAAATGGAAGGTATAATCTATAGATCTATAGCAAAGAGTGGCTGATGAACTGCTGAACTGCATTTAAAACAAATGTTTTTTCAGAAAAATACTGTGACATTTATTTTCCATATTAAAAATTCAAATTCAAGTATTTAATGTCTCCTACACATCAACTCTTTCTGCAGTTCTGGGACTGATGCAGTTTTGCCCGTAGTCATTTGGGGATTGCTTTTCCATCCGCTTTGATCATGTTGAGCTTCTGCAATATTCCCACTAGTTATTCTGAAAACACTGATAACAGAATCATGTTTTATCTGCTTTAGAAAGTGGTAAATCATATAGGGGACTCTCAAATAAAACTGTGAATGAGTAAAAATAAACAAACAATAATTTTTTTTTTTTTTTGCACCATTAATGTAAATGTTGCTATTTAGGACAATTTAACCAAAACTCTCAAAAAATTGTAGCATAACATATAGGATAGATAGCTAGTATCAAATCTTTTCTTTCCTACATAAAGGAAAGCATTTATCATTTCTGTAACACAAGGGGAAGAAAAAAAGCCAATTCACAAACAAAACCTCTCTTGATTTAATATTCTTGTTTTGTCCCTCGCGATCCTAGAATGATAAGTATTCTACCTTCTTTTGTCAGTACCAGAAGCACTTTCATATGTGGAAGAAAGACTCATTCATTATATTCATGCTGTTTTTTTCCTGATTGTTTTTCCAAGCTGTTTCTATATACATTGCCCTGGTGATACTATGTCAGCTTTCTTGAGCCTTTCTCCAACACTCCAGAAGTATCCTTATACTGTTTCATTTCTATTTATTTTTCCTTTTATTATTATTATTTATATTCTCAAGGTTTTCAAAGGCCTGTCTGTGGCTCGGAGCCTCATTGTATCGAGAGGTGTACAAATGTGTGCATAATCTAATATACAAACACCAKAATTGTTCGGTATTTTACTACTGGGCCCATCTCTTGTCTTCATATTTGGAGACCAAAGGAGGGGATAGTAAGCATTGATTTTGTAAATAAAAGTTCTGAAATACAAATCGAAAGAACTAGTGTTTGAAAAAACAAATATGCAAAACTTCAACTTGTATAAGTCAGGATTTCGGTACCTGGGGGCAGATTTCCCCTACCTAGTCCAATGCCTCTTTATGTGCTCATATGTGGTTAAGCATTTGTTTCACTAAAGGATCTTTAATGTCTGGATCTGATGGAACTGCTGATGTGGAATAGAAGAGGCAACTTTCAGAGCAATAGGTTGATTTTATTTGAGCAAGTAAAAGAGAAAAGAGTAGCAAGCCAGATGGAAATGGAAAGACTCCATCCTGACTTCATCCTAGATGGAGCACACAGTTCTCTAAATTAATGAACACATCCACCTTAAGGCAATTTGGCCTTGGAGCACAGCAATGAAGTACTTCACTGTAAAAATTGTTTGGTTCTTTAAGGAATTCCTGCTACTAGTTCTCTTCCCCTTGAAGTTTGTCTTGATGGATTTGGAGAGAACTTAATAAAACACGCTGCCTCCCCTCACCTTCTGCAGGTCTTCATGCACGTGTCTGACACCAGCAGAGAGAATAGATGTAGCTGTGAGGGCATCCCATTGGAATTGTGCAGTTTCCATCCATTTTGCAGCTAAATGCATCAAAGAGGAAAAATGGCATTAAAATGTGCACTCGATGGCAGTCAGCTTTTAATAAAATTGTGAAGGAGAAATATTTTTCTTAAAACATGTGTGGTGCTCAAACTGTGAAAGAAGGTAGGTAATATGTAGATTGAGGGATTAAGTAGATTGTGAATAAAGTAATAATTAGATCAGAGTTGAAATGTAAACAGTTATCTTTATCTCTCGTTGTTATAGTAAAGATGTGTATTTATCATGAAAGAAAGAATGCCCACTAAAATGAGAAGTCAGAAAAAGGATAAAAAATATAAGTGGCTATTAAGATGCTCGTGGCTTTTAAAAACTTCTTTACCACCATCTCCTTAGACTATTACAATTCAGAGAGATAAAATTATATTGAAGGGGGGATTAAAGAAGTCTTAGTAACTATCTAAATTCATAAATAGAATTCCTGATTACTGGAAGGCTAGTTAAACAAGTGCTTGATAAAGGTTGTGGGCAGTTAAATAGTCTGGAGACTTACTGGAACAAGAAAAAGCAAATATAAGAATGGAAAAGAGAGGGCTACTTGGAGGAAAGGCAATGAAAAATAATACAGGGGAAAAAAATGCCTGGAATCCTATATATTCCATTGTCATTATGTGAAATACATGTCCAGACAAGACAGAACAAATAAAAGCCAACCCACGTGTTCACACATCTGAACACTAGCCTAGAGGCGTTTTTGAGGCGTTTTAGATTAAGTCCCTCTCTTCTCTGACCCTTGCCCTTTTGGGGATAATACTTTCTATTATGGAACATCACACCTCACCAAATTCCATTCCCACTACTTTTTTTTTTTTTTCCTCCTTTACCTTTTAAGATAGAAATCATAAAATCTGATGGCTCATCTGTTAGAAGCAAGGTGTATTGCCACTGATTACCCAGCATTTCCATTCTTTGCACCCAGGCTAGCAGCAAGCTTTTGGTGAGCAGGCTCTAAGCAGGAAACTTGCTTTTTGTTATCACCTTCTTCCCTATTCTGTATGAAAATCCACATTTGCTTAAAGCTGCTTCAGAGTCTCAAGTGTACGGTGTCTAATGGTATTGCTTAAAAAGTTTTATATTTTATCTTTTATAATTTAGGATAATTATTTATGGTTGCAAATCATAATAGAGCAGTATTATGGGAAACAGAATGCTGGATTGCACTGCAAGGGGAAGAGCAGATTCAGGGTTTATTACATGACTATAATATAGAAGGCACTTCAGAGGCTATGAAAGAAARAAAGCAACTTAAATTGTGGCAGTTCTCAGAAGCTGGCATACTAGAAAACAGATTTAATTCACAACACACTCTCGTGTCATCGGTGCTCTATATACAGCCATTAAAGTATAATTGAAAGACAGAAAATCAGGAAATGAGAGAGAATTGACACCAAGATTTTCACGTGTGATCAAACAGCATATGGGAAAACATATAGTGGGGGAAAGGTCAGCAGTTAAATAGGATATAGAAGACAGTATAATTTTTGCTTTTATAAAACAGATGGGAGATTTAGTAAAATTGCAGTGAGGGAATTCTAATGTCCTGCTGAGGGCGGTTTTTCCTTCATCACATAGTAAAAAACCTTCTGAAAATGTGGAAGCAAAACCTATCTTACACTTACATCCTGGAAATGCAAACCTGGCATGGTACTTTAGATAGCACTGTACTTTTAAATACAATTGTTGTAAAGAACAATGCAAAGAATTGCCCTAAATGTTGCCTGCTGTCACAGAGTCAAAGGACCATTCTGGCACTGGACTGCTCTAAGCAAAGAGCATCTCTTCCCACATCATCTTCTCCTGGTTTGATTTTTGCTGTTTTATTCCCAGGACTAGTGTTAGGGAAGTGCTGCTCCGATAGGTCTTTAGTACCTGAAGGTTGTTTTCTCTCGGAGACATCTGGGAGCTGACTTTGCTGGGAAATTGGATACATGAAAAATTCTAGTTTGCATCTTTCACCTGTGACTTTCAAATCTGCGGAGCAGTAAAAATCAGTTCAGTGTAAGAGATTTTACCTTGTTCTTTTGATAAAATAGTGGCCCATCCCATAGACTGCGACTTACACCAAATCTGATCCCAAGACAGACATAGTTCAGWGCTCTTATATCTCTTATCTTGAAGATGCAGCTCTTAGAGGCAGAAAGAGCTCCTTGTTCTGTGCTGGCATGCGAGCGCACATAGAGCTGTGCCGTGAATCACATCCCGTTGTGACTCTGTCTACTGTCAGTTGCAGTTTTCTAGCTTTTTCTCCAAATTACAAAGCTTGTCTAGGATATTTAATATATTTTCAGCCATATATACTCCTGTTATTTAGAATCTCTTGTGGTTTAAGGCATTGGCTCTACCTGCCTGAGTTACACAAGGAGAAACCATGTTCTGCTTCTGTGACCTTTATTGATATTTATCTATCCTGTCTGCTCAGGACCAACTCTGTGTAGCCAGTTAAGGACACACTGTGTCTGAAATGGTGAATATTTGGAATATTGACAGCATTCACTGGGTTTGTTAGACCTGGTTCATCTGTGTTGTTTTGCTTATTATAATATAGCAGATTCAGTGTAATATGGAAAATTCAGGAACTAAATATATACGTAGCCATATGACTTGCCTGTATATTATTGAACACAATTTATAATTATTCTCTTTCAGTGCTGTGCAGGATTCTGATGCAGCCATTTGTATAAAATCTTGGTTCTGTTTTAATAATTTCCTAAGTTGAGCTCTTCAGCCTTTTACCAAGTTTTTTGCTGGAATTAATAAAAGTCAATGTTCTATATAGACTTATATCAGCTTTGCTAATGGACCCACCTGACTAGTGAGAACAGGTGGGTTTTTTTCCTTTTTTTCTTTTTTTCTCAGGCTTTAAAAGGTACTGAAACTATAAGTAGCCATATGTCAGACATGCTGGGAACATTGAGGACGTCATTGTAGTAATATTTCAAAGTATGGTAGAAAATTCTGGGCATGCTTTCTATCCCATTGACTTAAATCTGTATTTGCTCCCAAACACTCCCAAGATCATTTGTTTTGTCACAGCGACTGCTGGCTACATAGCCAGGGAGGTACTGAATGTCTAATTGTGGAAATCAGCAGAATACTGAGGAACTGGCATTGGTATTTGGCCAAAACCAAAAAAAAAAGCCAAATGTGGATAGAGCTATGATATATTGCAGCAGTATGTTGCAAGTGAAAAACAATTCCGGTACCAAGTCAGCCTTGGAGAGCAAAGTTTATTGTATTTAAGTGAAAATACATTATGGAAAAGCATTGTACATAGAATATCTATTTCTGATTAAGCTAGAGTTGCATTGAATTTCTGATGCACTGTAATAATTTGTTGGCATGAACATATTCTTCACTTTCTGGTTTAAATACAACTTTTGACAATGAAAAAAAAATCTCAGCTGCAAAATAAAGGTGCAAAAATGAGAAAGAGCAACTTCTTTTAAGCTAGTCTCTGATCTTCTCCCATAAAAGCGAAAGGCAAAGTATGTAGTGTTGTGTTACCTCCAGTGGGGACAGAATTGGTCCCTGTTGGACCCTTGAAGCGATTGTCTTTAAGGTTGTATGTTTTGTTTTGAGCAGAAAAGAGGTTTATTATGAGAGAGGTAAATTGCATAGTAGAGGAACAGCAGTGAGGGGAATAAAGAAAATGTAAGAGCACCAAAGCTACAAATCTAACAGGATTAGTTATCACCGAGATGGAACTTTAGGGAGATATTCACACAGACTAAATTTCACCTCCCGAGGTTAATCACTSTAGATTTCCTCTAGGGACAGAAGAAGATCTCCTTTAAATCACTTGCAGAGGCAAGAGAGAGCTCTCCAGAGAGGAACTAGCCTGGGTGAATCCTGCTCCCTGTGTCTTCCTATCTCTGAGTTGTGCTCCTGAATACTCAGCTGTCCTTCCACCTTCCCCCTTTCTCCCACCACTTTATCSACACATATACATACCTGCATGTGCAGTTTTTCTCATTATTTAATGCCATCAGCATATGCATATGTATTTATGTGGGCATAGATAAATCTGAGTGCAGTTGCATCCCTTTACAGCTACATTTGAAGGCTGTCACATACTATGAAAGTTGCAAGATACATTTTCTTGTATTTTTTTTGCAGTGTGGAGTCAAAAGCAAACTTTATGGCATAATATGTTTAAATTATTGATAGTGAAAATATGGCTTAGTATTGTATTACTGCATTATCTGCCCCTCTCTGAGCGATAGATCTCTGTCTAACAGGCATTCTTCYTGCTCACAATGTTTAATATCACTTTCATTTTTATCGCAGTGGTTGAAGTGTCCAGCCTATGAGTGTATTTGGGTTAAAATCTTTTAAAATGTTCTATCTGAAGCTCTATCATTCACATAAGTTTGCAAGAGTCCCATCTCCACTTTTCTCTGTTTGGTAAACAGGATCCCAATAAAAGGAGATTATAGATTATTCCCAGAGAGTAAAATAATGTTGTACAAGGAATCTCATGTGTGCTGATCTCGAGGAGACAACTGAAACTCTAATGTATCAAATCACTATGGATAAGTTCATAAACTGTCCCAAATGGRTCACAGCTGTGATTTTGGCTTCTAAGCCAAACCATTTATAACTCCATTTGTAGCTAACCAGGTATAACTAAAAGTAAGTGATAATAGCTCTTCTTCGGTACTGCAAGTAGAATATTCTCTTACAGAAATGGTTTTCAAGATCAAATTAGATTCTGGCATGATTAATGTATCTCACCAAACTCTTGCGGAGCAGCAAATGAGTTTTATAGTGATTTTCCTGAAAACAAATTAAACTGCTGCACAACATTGCAAGAATAGAGATGTTTTTCATAGTATATGGAAAATGATTTGATGGAAAGGAGTTGTAATCAAACTAAAAATTTAATAGTTTGGGTTAAAAAAATCCAAATATTTCAAATATTACCATCTATTATAGAAATCTGTGTAATTACTTGCCTTTTAACACAAGAAAAGTAATATGGAGTGGTAGTACTCCACTAGGAATTAATCTGCATGAGTTTTGCACAAAGTCTAAATAGGTTATTCATTTTAGGTGTCTTAAACCAAAAAAAGGAAAATTTTGCTAATAATTTAAAATAACTTTTTTTTTTGTATGAATTATAGGTGATCAGTTGATATTTTACTGGAAATGTAAAAATAAAAACCTTAACAGAAAAACACTGCCATCTTTTTATACCAAATAAGACTTGTTGAAAAAAGACACTGCAATAGGCAAAGATATTCTCAGCTTTCTGTAACTACCATTTTTGGTCCATTGTACAAAAATTACTATAATGAATAAAATGATGGCGTAACAGAAGAGATTACTTGCTTGTAACTAGTGTCAGTTAAATACTTCAAATAAAAATACAAAGCTTTAATTCTCCTAACTCTGCTATTTTGTGTGAAGAATATATTACCTGATTGAACATGATGACTTTATTAATTGAAATTCACAGTATAACTATTACAGTATAACAAATAACTATTGCATCTTTAGGAGCTAAATGTAAACATGCCCCAAGCCTATTTTAATATCTGAAGTAAGTGAGTGAATAAGAGGTTTGAGAAGAATATTTATTTTCAGGCCTGCCAGTCACCAGTCCACTGTAATTTTTTTTTTTTTTTCAATCTTAGAGTCAATCATATTCTTAATATCACTGCAAAAATCTGCATTAAGATTCCCAGGAAGTTCCCCCATGGAACAAAGTCAAAGGTGTAAAAAATACACTACACACACACATATATATATATATATATATATAAAAAATATATATATATAATCTTATTATATAATCTCACAGCTTAAGGTTGTTCTTTCCCTTTCAATATATTTTTTTAAGAGTTCAGGGCATCTCAGAGATCCCAGGGAAGTGTATGTAGTTCAGTTGCTCATTTTCTTTGTAGTAAATGAATGTATGTGAATTCAGTGATTGTCTGTATAACAGGATTTGGGTTACCCATCACCAACCGGTTAGGTTACCCAAAGCCTCATTCACAGACCAGTTTTATATAACTGAGTTTTCATTTCCACAAGAGTATCCATTTCTTTGAATTCAACTACAATATTGCATATTTATCAGGACAATCTACTTAGAAGTGACTGATGAAGACCTATGAAGAGCATTTGAAAATCTCTAGACAGTATTCTAGAGATCTATTCACACAACTTAAAGACAGAAAAAGTCTTCCCTGTAAACCTTTCCCACTGGTTTTCCTCAAGTTTCTGTGAATGACCCAACTACCCCAGGCTTCCCTGTGGTCTTGCCCGAGCATAGTCTTGCATTGGGATTCTTTTGCTTTTACTCCTGCAAACAAATGCCCTCGCACATGTCATCTTCAGCTGGCTTCTGAGTTAGTGCCACATTAAACAARTGATCTCTTAACCGCCTTTATTTCGGATCATTTTCCTGACTAGTTGGTTTTATCACAGAAATAATTTTTAATGGCTTCACACACTTCCTTTTTCTATTGCCTCAAATACCATTATTCATCTTCAAGACCCTTCACAACTTATCATTGCCTGCGTATCATCCCTCTTGCCATTTCAAAGGAGAAGTCACCCTGGTCAGTCATTAGCGCAGTCTTCCTTGTCCACTTGTTAAATAAGCACATTTCTGTTCCYTTCAGTGCTGCCTTCTCTCGTTGGGTCCTTTGCACACTTCTAACATTTGGATGCTACAGTCCTGCTAAGTGTGATAATGTCCTATTAGCTGCTTTTAAAAATAATCAATATAGTCTGCGCTTCCTGTGCTYCAGCGTGGCTTGAGTTCAGAAAAAAACGTTTGAGAAAAAAAGTTTCAGTTAATCGATTTCTGACTGTACCAGTCACAACCTACAACCACACTGTCTTTAGCGCCTCGCTACATCCCTTGTGCAGTGTTGAATTTGTTCCTGCTGATGAATGAATAAGAGGTTCCAAAAGTGCTTGGGGAACTGGGCCAAATTGGTGCAGCTTAGACTACTAGGAGGTGCACTTGAATGCTGTTTTCACTAGAGGACCAAGTAGTTTAAAGGCATCAGTAAAGGCACCAGACATTGGACAGGCCTGGATTACAGACTAAACTAGTGCTATCGCACAGTAAAATGGAAAGAAAAACTGCCTGACCCTATACAAAAATCGCTAGAGGCCCCTGAGCACAAATATTTCACAAAAATATGTAAGGCCATTTCCTTTTCAAAATGAGAAAAATTAGGAAAGCCTGAACATTTTGTAAGAGATCCTTTATTGTATAGTCTGCATTCCTCACAAACTGACAGCAAGTAATTTATAAGTCTGTGCTGGAAATATAAGATTTTATTAGCCCTTTATAGATAGATGTTATTACTAAATACCAAGGGTATGCTAGTTACATTATGAAAACACATACAAAGGAGTGTGATGTCTCCTCTCTATTAGTGTGTAGCTATTTAATTCCAAAATATCATTATTTGGCTTGTTACTATTATGCTTTAAGTTCCATCTTGTATTTTACTTATTTAATTAAGTTATATGCAGAAGAAAAGAAAAGCACTTCCTGGTCTCCTGGCTGTCTTCCCATCTAACAAAATATTTTCACTGAAAAAAAAAAAAAAAAAAAAAAAGATTGGGTTACTTGCCCAAAGTAGCTTTTCAGCTAGTTTACATTGTTTAGTATATCGTTCTCATACTAAGAGTGGTGTTGGTTTAAAATATACATCCATGCACCAAATAGGAAGAAAGACCCATGAAAAGACTTGGTGATGGTGAATTTGTGTTGTCATCGTTTAATTCTAATTCAGATCAAAAACCTCTTGAATATGAAAGATTCTGTGTATACTTTCTCTTTTTGGCAGTTGCTTCTGGCTGTTCTACTTTGTAATGAAGTCCCCTATGTCTGKATATTGTCTGGGCACACCTAGTAGATGGGGACCCTCAGATACATGCAGAGGATTGAGCCACCCCGTGACTTTGCAATGAACTTGGCTCTGTTATGAGATACTGCTCACACAGAGCAGCCAGCGTGTGTTATCTCTGGCCGTGTACAATATTGAACTTCCAATGACTCCCACTTTTCTTCTGGAACATAGGCATTTGAGTTTCAGGTTTGTACCTGGTTAGGAGAAGGTTTTGTGACTCCTTCTGTTGGATCTTACGTTCTGGTTCCATTTTGTCCGCCTTTTGGATTTGTCAAACAGCTTTCTGGACATTTCAGTTATGAAAACTAATCRCGAGTCAATCCGTTTTCCTCTATTTGAAAAGTGTATGGCTTAAGAGAAAGCAGGAAAAATATGTGAAGTACAAGAGAATCTTGAAAATGTTACCAAACATCTAAGTGAAATAAGAATATTCCCCATGCAATGCCTCTGGGTAAGTGAGAGAATCCGGGGTACTCGGGGCGCTTGTCTAATAACCTTTTTGAAAGGCATATTCCCCTGCCATTATAGCCACTATAGCAACAGTATATGTTTCCATTCAAGAGTGAATGTGTGCTGGCCTGGTGTGTGTCAACAGAGTTTAAAATGAATATTCTCTGTTTCATCAGATTAAAAGACTGCATTTTTTTTTTACCATAGCATTTTGGTGTATAAATTTATTGTTAACACACACACAAGCACACATTATACATTATGTATCTGTAAAAAAATGCATTTCAAACTACATAGATCCATTTCTGTGTATATTAYTGTTCATTGCATTTTGTATAATGGAAAGGCTTTGTATAACATATCCTTATGGTAAAAAGACCCTGTCCACTATTAGTTGAACATGTGCGTTAATGGTAATGRGTCTTTAAAGAAACAACAAATAGAAGTGATGGAAACATTGATGGGTGCTGAAGGGTGAAGCTGTTACTTTACTAGTAGTACAGCCTGCCCAGCTGCCCAGTTTTGTTTTTGTTTTTGGTTTGTTTTAAGTCTGTTTGTATGGAAGCTGTCATTTGGTTTTCTTTGCTTCAGGTGACCTTAAGCAATGACAGTAATTTTAGTAAAACTATCAAATTGTTTTCTTCTACCTGAGTTCAGGTTATTTTACTGTCTTAAGCATTTTTAATGTTCTGAGATTCCACCTAACAGTGAAAACATGTAGGATTCAATCAAATGAAGACATCTATCCAAATGTTATCTCTCAGTAATACATATTTAAATTGAAAAAATATTTCCAGTTAACTGTTTAACCATGAATCTCAGAACATCCTTTGTTCTCTTAATTTTAACAAAAGGAAAAGTGAAAACTCAATTCATTTCTCATCAAAATGCACAATAGGAGAGGRAAAAAAAAGACTTTAAATAGGCAAGCCAGCACGTAGGACTAACTTTTTCAATGTTAGGATTTTTCTACTTTGAGAGATAGTGCAGCCTTACATCAGTTCAAATGTGGCTGTATACAATCAGAGGAAAAACGTTTAAACATCCCAGCATGGGTATTTCCATTTAAATCTGATTACAGTGAAATAAAACTGTGGCTATTAAAGGTTTAGAAGAACTACAAATACAAGCAGTAAAAGAAGACAGTTAGTAAATGAGGTAGTAAAACATTTCAGCAGGGCAAACAGTTATAGCACTCAGCCTTCCTGGAGCAGCCTGTGCTATTCACTGCAGACCCGTGCAGTGTTCCCTGAACTGCACTTAAACCTGCAATTAACCTTTCACGCCTAATGAAGCTGTTTTGCTGGAAAATTAAAATATATAGTACTGCCTGTTTTTACAGAGGCTGGGAGGAGAGCTCTCAGAATGAATGACTTTTTTAGATGCTTTTGTTCAAATGCAGATTTAAAGTGCTGTTTGTATATAAATCGGAAATGCACTTTTTGAGGCAATCTCGTTTGATGTGCTGTATTTTATTCCTGTACTTATTAACTGTTTTGTATAATTGATAAAAAAAAAATCACACCCCAGTAATTTTATGATTAGGCAGTTGCTTCCTGAGARTAAACTATTACCATTTAACTTCCATTAGGAAAGACAATAGTTCTGCTAAAGATAACCACATTCATTCATATTGCTTTCTCTGGTGTGCTTCTCATTGTGGAAGGCAGTTATCTCATACAAAAATATACTTTCCACATACATATTTGACTGGGCACACTTCTTAATGATCTTTCCATTCATATCCATAAAACAAGCTGGAGATTGTTTTAGCTGCACAGAAGTAGGTCAGGCTATTTCTATAACATCTAGTGGAAAAGCAAACTAGACTTAAAAATAGGTCTGAGTCTGCAACTGGGCTTGAATATCCAGATTGTCAGAGGTGACCCATTGATTCTCCATGTGGGAAGCACATTGATTCTGCTTTTCCTTATGCCTGAGTCAGAACCAACCAGAGATCGTGGACTGATTTGGCAAATACCAGTTCAGGTAGAGGATATTTAAATGGCAACATTCAGGGAAGGCAGGAAAATGAAGTAAGCAATGGCAACAGATACTGAGTATTATGGGACTTGCAGTTCCAATGACAAAGACTATAAACACATTGAGATTTGTTGTCTGGTAATGAAACTACGAAATAAAGGTAAAGTTCTTATTTAAACACAACATTTTTTATCAAATCTTCTGCTTCTKCTTCTATTTTGATGTGAGTTCTGCTTGCCTGCAGTGCTTGTGCATCAGCTTGACTTGGTAAATGAAATTCCTTTAGACTGCCAGTCTGAAATAATGAATTGGTCCCCTGGTTAATTGTATTGCTTTGATAACAAGACACTATACTGGGCTTAGAGAACATAATAAATGAATTTTATCAGATGATTTGTGTGACGTTTTGAAAAATGGTCTTCGAGAGTGACCCAATTTTAATGGAACTCTAACAGCATGTCCCAGTATATAGCAGTAGACTTGAAGGAAAACGTTCTTCCTTTATGTTAATTGTTATGTAAAGTGGGGCCAGCATTATACATTCAAATATATTTTTAAATATCTTTAAAAAATGGAAAATCTTTCTTAGATATTTCATTTAGCATACTTCTGACTAGCTGTCAAAGAATCATATGTAACCAGGTATCAAAATGCTATCTAGGTTTTCTGCTTGGATTTGCTAGTACAAGATATGGCTGATATTAGGCGTTTCAAAGATCCCTTTTAATTTTTTTTATTAAATCCAGTTTAAGGAATCTCTAGCTAATGCCAGGAAATACTGTGAGAAAAAAAAAAATTAATGTTGGTTCATACATATCCTGAAGTACCAGCAATGATAACTGTACTTAGTGTTTTACAGCACAGTGCTGTGCGTTTTCAAAGAGCTCTATTTACATTTATTAATTCTTGCAGTATTTCTGTGAGGTGGAAAAGATAATGTTACAGTTAGCATTAGCACMGAATTTAAGGATGGTGGAAACTTGAACCATATCAAGCAACATATAATATGTTCAAGAAGAAACATGTAGAAACACACCCAATTGAAAAATATTTTTCATAAGTTTTGTGTTAAATAAGTGTTGCAATTAGGGAATGCATAAAAAATAGGCAATGCTTAAATTGGATTTTGTACAGGAGAAAGTGAGCTTAACATTGGCTTAAGTTAAGAAAATATACACTGTTTGTTAAACATATTTTAAAAGATTTCATCGTGGAGTAGCATTGTTATTGGTGACAGTCTGGGATGGACTGGGGTGTGTGGAGAACCAGTAGTGACTTCGCCTATACTGTCTCTATAGGCAGACATGCTTTTGCAGATAGGGCTCTCATGGTTTCTTTGAGGTCATGGTGGAATAAGAGCATTTGGAGGATGTGAACAGTGCTAATCACTTTCTTTACAACATCACCTGTGTGTGCTTACAGATTTTTTCAAAAAGGACTGCCATGGGTTAGGCATACTGCCAATCACAATATTTTAATTGAAAAGTCAGCTATTTCTAGCAAAATATACAGTTAAAAGCAAATGGAAGAATAAGTTTTTAGACTACTCATTTATTTTGCATGYCTATCAACACTCTCTGTAATACTTTGTCAAGTTTGTAGCAGGTCATGAAATACGAACAGCTTAACCAGAATTTGCAAAGGARAAGATTTTTGGTGAGTTGTCGAATGTTGCATTTGAAATTTGTCATTGCATTTTGAAATTAGGACAGTATATATGTTGAACAGAGAAATGTTTAATGTGTTTAATACAAGAAAATCTGTATCACAGAGAGTTCCTCATCCACCAGAAGGATGATTTATCTGGTGATAAACAGATGTTAAGCTAAGGTCACACACCTGATCAATAAGAGATTGAAGAGGAACTGAATTCTCCTGATCCTAGTCAAATGTCTTTAACTGCACATTTTTCTTTCCCCATTTCTTCTCCATTATCAGGTAGAATTTTAGAAAGTGAGAACTTGACATCTATCTCAGAAATAAAGCTGATGATTTCTGGGAAAGTACAAAAACTGGACAAGAAAGGAACCATCATGCTGCTATGGAATTGTTCTCAGAAAAAAAAATGCATTAAATTTTKTTTTTCCATTATTTATCTTACAGGTCTTGCGATTGCAAGTGCATTGATAGACATTTCACAACAGAAGCCTGCGGACTGTAAAGATAAGTGTTCAGGAGTCAGAAATCGAAAACATCACCTTTCAACACGTCAAGGGACTTGTGTCTGAGACCCAAAAACTGCAATTGTATATTCTGTAATGTTTTCTTTTTAAATGGCTTCCATTGAAAGCTACACTACAGCCTCAGTTTTTATGGAGGCAAACCTAGGAATGAACGTGTGAGGTATGTGCTCTGTTCTAGTCTCACTAGCAGCCCACTCTGCCCAAAGCAGAACAAACTTATGGTGGGTATGAGTGTCTTTAATGAGCTTTAATAAAACCAGTGGATTCTGATATCAGCAAAATACGAAATAAAATGCCTAATATGCTTAATCCTGAACATATCAGAGCAGGGAAAATCCTTGAATACAACCAGGAAAAACTGTACATTGTTTTGTAATGTAGAAGGAAATTGTATAACTGAAAATTAAGCAAATTCCAGGAAACTAAAGGACATTTTTGTATAGCATAATGTAATAATGAGAATTGTACAGTTCTTTCCTTGTAATCAGCATTAAGATTATCTTTCCAGTAAGTGAGAACTAAAGAGGATCATTTGGATTTAGGTGTTCTGTTATCATTGCTCAAATAGGTAGGCAGCTTTTGAATTTAGTAGGTAAGTACAGCTGAGAACACCACACATCATATTTAAATGATCATTTCATATAAAAGCTTGATTTGAGCATTTCATGTTCTTTTTTTTTTTATATTGCAAAGGGCTCAGAAATATAATCTTAGCCACAGCATAATGATGGGCGGGTTTTTATGTTTCTATTCATAAGATTTTTTTTTAATTCTGAATGAGATATTTTACAAAGAGTGCATGTCAGTCTTCTATGCCAACTAACTCATTATCAGAATTGATTGAGCATGGAAAAGCCTCTTCGGCAATCAAGTTTGCTGTTTTTCCCAAAGCCATCTCCAAGACAGCAAGTTTAAGGAGAGTTTAACTTACTGTTACTCTGCAGTGAAATACTTGCTTCCATTTCAATATTGAAATTTTCTAATATCTGTGAATTGTCCTGACCTCTGAGTAGAAGAAATGAATCCCAATCAGCATTTTGATCCATTTTTAATAATAAGGTATGATTTTCTGATGGTGTTTTTCTCCCAGCTGCAGAGTTCTATCTTATCTTCACTTTCACATCAGTCAAAAAAGATATTCTGTATATAAAAAATGAAATAAATAAGTATTAAAAATCTARGCTGCTTCCAACAGTGGTTCTCAAAGCCAGATGGGACCTCATGCAACCAGTACTCAGCAACAAAAAGCAGATGAAAGACTTTCCTTTCTACTGGACATTAGTCTTGCAAGCTTTTGGGGACTTGGTCACCACAGCAGAAAATCTAGCCTTTAATGGCTCTCAGTCTTTTTATTTACTAATAGATGATGAATTTATGAAAGATCAAGAGAATTCTAAGGGGTAGGTAGCAGACATGTCATGTTCTAATTTATGCATTACAAAGTGACAGCGGTATAATATGAAACCAGTAGTTTTGTAAGATCTTCTTGAAAGTGTAGTTTCTCAGCTCCAAATTTGCCACTATACTAGTGCAGAAGAGTGATAGAGAGGTATAAATGCCTCATGTAATGACAAACTTTTGGTAAATATGAAAAATATAAAAAGATAATTGATGTTTACTACTATATCTGTATTTTTGATTTGCTTTTTATTTCAGGAAGATGATGACATTTTACTGTTCATAGTTGACTACATAGTTACTTGCATGCCATGGTGGTGCAGTAGCAGTAATAAAGCCCTGTTGTGAATTGTGTTTATTTTGTAATGCCATTCATTCATTCATAGTAGTACTCATTTTAATTTGGATGAGGACTAAATGTAAAAAATAACTATAAAAAGGAATAATTGTACAGTATGTAGTTATATCTTATACAGGAATATTAGGTTGCATCTAACCATGACTGCTGTTTTGTTTTGATAAATTATGCATTTATGAATTATGGTATAATGATTTCTTATGGCATGGTTGTTTCAGTATTTTCATATCTTAAAATAAGATTATTATCCTAAAATAATGCCATCAAAATCTTGTGACTTTTATTGACTATTCTGACCTCAATCTTTCATGTCTTAAAACTTAAATAATTCCTTTTCAAAGCTTCTGTTGGGAATTTTCAATCARTGCTGCTAAGTACATTGGAAAAATGGTCTTTTGAAAATGACCCATTCTGTCAGTTTTAATGTTGATCTGCTAAAATGAAAATAAACCAGTAGTTGTTTTATATGGTGAATATACTTAAGAACAGGAAAGAACCACTTGTTTGGAGAATTTCCCAAAATCTGTGTTATCCTCAACCTAAACATTTCACATAAGGAATATACAGTGTGTGTTTTGGAAATGTACCAGAGACCTCCATGGACAGACAGACGAACCATGCATTCTTGYAGAGCAGTTATTTTGACTGTTCTTATTCAAAAAAGGATATATGCACCTGTATCTCAGCTGGAGTTTGACAAGACTTGAAAAGCAAATTTAAGTGTTAAGAGATCAAAAATATTTTATTGCAACACCTGAGATGGGCAAATAGCTATCAGGCACTTTCTTAGGTTAACAGTTAAAAATGTTACAAGAAAAGCATGCTTGTCGTGGGAGCATTCAGCATTTTYGTTCACTCTAAGAATATTTTTTCCTCATGTATCATTCTTCTCTCAGGGTTCCTGATTGCATGAAAAATGTTAAAGACATATAAAAATAAAATAAACACAGAGAAATGCTTATATAATCATCATGATTAAATACTAGAAGTTTGCCAACACTTCTCAAAATGAAGCCTCAGAGTAACTGTTATTGCTTTCTATTTTAAAGGTGTAAAATAGTATAATATACCTAATAACTACATCCTGTCAGTTGTTGGCAAATTCTAACTTTTTAATAATGCCCACTGTTCATCACATGAGAGGTTTTATCAACTGTCATATGATGATCACTTCATGAGAAAAGCAGTTTTCTTAAGCCCTGTTCCCCAACATTAGCTTTGGAAATATTTCTTAGAGTCAGAAAATGTTGAATGGCCTGTTTTAGCCCTAGTATGATTTATGTTGGATGAAAAATAAACTAATAAATGCTCTTCTGGAAAGGAATCCCTAGTGAAATTTTAATTGTCAGGATTCTAACCCATTCCCTCAGTGTATTGGTTCTGTGGAGGGAAACTCAGCAACTCTGAGTTACTGTTGAAAATGAAAGATAGACAATCTGTGATAGCATGGATTCACCAGCCCCTCCATTCCTTTCTGAACATATATGCTGATATAAAGTCATGAGCTCCTTAAATGGGATTTGAGCACATATGTGTCATGTAATGCTAATTTAATTTTACCAAAAAATATATATGCTTATATGCTCCCCCTATTAAATTGCATCTAAACCGTAAAGTCTCGTTCTATAAATATTAAGATGTGAAAATATTAATAAACAGGAACATTCAGATGCATCTGATTTTGAAATACTCCTAACTGATTGTTGTTGAAACTCTCATTCTCAGCAATCAGAAAAAWTATGAGAAGTTCACATCTGGACATTGAGCTTTTATGTGTAAAATCTGCAGAAATGATTGTTTTCTAAATAATCTAATGCGGAGAGCTGGAATCCTGATGGTAAGAATTTCAGTTTGGGATAACTTTAACAGATAGTCACTCGTCATGCATAATAACTTTGACTTTCATCTAAATWACAAAATCATTATGTATCTAATTTCATTACCATTTTTTTTAAAAAAAGCATCTGAAAGGTTTCTTGACAATAAAGAAAAAGTCTCTGTTAAAGGTATTTAGAATTTCTTCCCTTTCTGTTATGTAAAGTTGTCCTATCTGGATCACTTGACGTTACTGTAAAATAAAAATATAAATTAACTGTAATTTTGCAGTCTTTAGGATGCAGTGTTGCCTGAAAGAATGGTAGTTTAGCACTTTTTTTTTTTCAGCACTTTTTTTTTTTTCCCCATCCTTATATATTGATAATATAGGAAGTTTATTTTATATATTATATAGATAATACTTAATACTGTATTATATTGTTGTACCAATTTACTGTCAGTATCTTCAGCACGTCCAAGAGTGAGTACATAGGGTGAAACACATCTACCATCATTGTAAATTCTTTTTTTCTTTTTTTTTTAGCATATTTTCATRTAATAGTTTTAAGTGCTAAATTAAGGCCTGAGCTAATATTATGGAAAACTTAAATGAATTTGGAGTTTGAGGGAATTTTACTCTTTAGTTACTCTTTACCTTGCTGTCTTGGATGTTATCAAAACAAGACTTGGTTATGTCCTTTTCCAGTTGTAGCTACTTTTTGCCAAAAGATTTTTTAGTAGCAATAAGCAGGAAAATAAGGACACGGACAGCTTCAGAAATACTTTGTTTGCTTTGGCTCATTAATTGGAACAGAATGATGAATTTGATAGAACATGTTTTGGGTCCCTTCTCACACACTCCCAGATCTAGAAGACACCTTAACCATCATATTCCACGGCAAGTCTGAGTACCTTTTTTGCATTATTTTCCAAGTCAGTATTTGTCAAAAATAATTCCTATGATGGGATTTTCAGTGTTTAACATGAAAAACAATTAAACTTTTTTGGTGAGGTCCTAAAGCACTCAAGATATTCAGGCATGTAATATAAATTAAAATATATGTTTATAGAACATATTTTTGGAGATAACTATTGTGGATGCTGCTGTGGAAGTCATGTGATGTGTAATTTTTTCTAAATTTATTAATGTAGACAATTTGATCTACCACTAAATAGTTGGTTGGAATTTAGCAAATAAATCTTCTGCTCCAAGTTTCCTTACTGAATACTTGGGAATGGAAAAATTAACTTTCCTAATGACACATGAAGATTGATTAATTAATTAATGTTTAGAGAGTACCCAGAGCTCTTTAAAAACTAGAAATGATAGACACTTTATGAATGCTAAGTATATTTTGTTATTCAGTTACTTAGTGTCAATATCTTTGTGCTAAATGCTTCACTTTGCTATACCACAACTTTATGAATAATTAAGAAAACATAACATTTACTGACAGATATTAAATGATTCTTACTCCACAGATTTTSAAACAACTGCAGTCTTTTACTGCCATGTACTTTGCTCTCAATTTTTGCTGTCAAGGTCRTCATTTGTTTATTGTTGATAAATGATGTAACAGATATTTACTACTACAGCTATTCAATTTACTAATACCTTTGGTTTATCAGGTTTCTCATATGTCCATTTTTAATCTTATTTGTTCATTTGCCTTTCTCAAATGTCTGTTCTTTGCTTAATATCTTATGCTTCATTCACAGTTGTTCAGACCATAAGTTCTTCAATGTGCTCTGCTGTTTTCATAGTCATTCCTGATAAATATGAATATGCCTTTCTAATAATATGGAGTTTTAAATCCTTCCAGTATGTCAAAGACCTTGATAAGCTTTTAAAAAACCCATAAATCTATGCATTCTGATTATATTCTTGTTTTTTTTTAAAAAAAAGTCTCATTACATAAACCTGAGAGTGCTATAGAATTTAATAAAGAGAGAGGCACAACACTAGTTTTCACATTCCATTTATGAGAACTGCCTTCCATTCCTCTGAAACTTTTTCAAATCTCTGAAAACAACAAAATTACTCTGCACAGCCTGTGACTTAACCTATCCCCTTCTACTTTTAATAATTTAGTGGGCACCGTGTCAACACCTGGTGCTTAGCTCTTCCAAGGCTTCTAATTGCCTCTTTGAATCTAATCAAAATTGAGTTCCACAAACAGCTCAGCTGTATGAAAGATGACCATTTGCTGTTCACCTTTATTGGCTTTATCATTAAGCAGCTCATTAAAGTACTCCCCTCCATCCCTCGGTAATTTCATTCTTTGAAAATAAGAGATTTCCATTTTCATTGTTTATCAGATTTGCAAGAAATTGATATTCTGTGCTCCAGACACAGCTTATCCCTTGAATGCTCTCAGATGTCAACATTTCTGTCCTCTCCACCATGCCATTCCAATTTTGTCTTTTGTGTTGGCTTAATCTCTTGGCATTTTCTTCTGATTCATGAAACTGATCCTGGTTCAGAAGACGTTCAGTCCTTTCTGCATGCTGATCCTGATTGCTTTCCAACTACGTGCATCATCCCATGGCACAGTAGTTGTTTTTGGAATTATTCTGCTAGTTTCTTGAGCAGTTTTCTTGCTCTCTTTCTGATTGTCTTACGCTCATTATCAGTATCATCTATTTATTTCATATACAAATATTGYGAAGCTTGAAAACTGTTCTTAGCCRCTACTCAGTGAGTAGCATATGTGTTTATCTATAGCACATATGTTTAATTTGACACTCTGCTGGGACAAGGCTGTCTCCTGCTATAACCTTTTAAAGATTTTATGCTCAACAAGTTGTTCACATTCCCCATGCTACATTTTCTGTTCCTGTGGACTTAGAATATTCTCAGTTTATATCCTTTTCTTGCATCCTTTTCTTACCTTGGCAGTCTAGCATTTCTGCTTTTTCATTACTTAAGTGGTTGCGAGACTTTTGTKCTCTTAGATGAAGAAAAGGCCTTCAAATCTAAGTATTAATACCTCAGTTTGGCACCTCGTCTTTAGCCTGCCAGGCTTGCTACCGTCAACAGAACTTTTAGACTCAAACGTACACCCAAAATTTAGAAAATCCTAGCTACAGCAGGCATGCTAAACCCTCACCAAGCTTCCTTAATATCAAGGGGGCCAGGGGATTGTTTTGTTTTTCTTTTTTCTGATGTTGGTGATATTTTGGAGAAGATATTTTTAAGTAAATTTCTGCTATGGCTACCTGACCATATTGCCATATAGTTGTTCTCATTTACTTGATTGCTATTTTAAACAGTGTGCCTCTGCTGTGCCATCAAAGGAACACCTACTGCTTTATGGTCCAAAGTTCCCTTCACCACTAAGCTACTGATATTACTAGTGTTATACTAGGAATAAATTATTTTTTAAAAGAAAATAAATTAATCCATTCTTCAAAAGGAGCCTTTAAAATTGCACAGCTCAAAGGTGTCTGAAAAGAGTAGCATGCACAGTTTGTGCTTTACTCTGTCTTTGCCCAAGCTTCTCTGTTACAGCAAGCTCCCTTTGTTATAAAAATTACCAAGCCAAGAGGAGTGCTTTGAAGCTTTGTTGGCTTCTGCCAGCTTTACAAAACGTTGCTTTGATGTTTTGATGGCAAACAACATAGAAGCGCAAAGAATTCTTTATTTGTGTTTCTGTGACAGTGCAATGTGCAAGTAGTAGTTTTTTCTGTCCAGAGAGATCAACTTGTTTGATTTATAGTCTCTGTTTAAAATTGAAGCCAACAGGAAGGCCATCAACTGTACTCATACAGATTATGATTTCAAGACCGAAAATGGCATCACTATATTCTTAAGTAAAGCATAAAGCCAYAAACAACTGGACTTTTTACTTTCTGATTCCTCACTTGAAAAGCCAAAATCCCTTTTAGGTTTTTTTCTAGTCCATCAAATCATCATCTCCTCTCCTCCTCAGCAGTGCCAACCTTTTGCACGGTGACGCCAGCCATAGCAGTCTAGAAGAAGAAGGAGCCCTAATAACCTTTTTGAAAGCTTTAGGCATCCAGTTTGGGATGGAGTTTCTTGGCTATGGACTGAAAAATAATTCAGCAAAGTAAATTCAGCATAAGAGACTGGGTTTACCGCTCCTGTCCTTCAGAAGCCACAGTACAAAAGGCCAGGAA
Source organism: Nothoprocta perdicaria (assembly GCF_003342845.1). Classification (NCBI taxonomy): domain Eukaryota; kingdom Metazoa; phylum Chordata; class Aves; order Tinamiformes; family Tinamidae; genus Nothoprocta; species Nothoprocta perdicaria. The sequence continues at coordinate 7,177,425 of NW_020455976.1, forward strand.
ATAACTTTCGGGTCCAGTTCAATAATAGATCTAGCATCACCCTCTTGAGATATATCAGCCAAACTTCACATTCTGCAGGGGTAAAGGTTTACAGAAACTGGGAGCAAGCTCAAGGACTTCCTGTGATGCAGAGATTTTATTTTTTCAATTTATTACTCTGGTGTTTGTCCTTTATGTTCTTCGGAATCATCTTGTTATGTTCAACGTGCACACTGCATTACATCACTTTAGTGTTTTGTATGCCAGTGCTTGTAAGACTACACATATATAGCATGACGTGTCACAGTGCAGAGCTCTCCAGCTAACTCCAGGTGAGTGAGTTTGGTTAGTGGAAGGGCAGAACTGCAAAGCTCCCTGCATTGCCCTTAATGCCAAAAGAGTGCAAATAACGGGCCCATAGCCAGCAATATATTCATTGCTATTGAGTGACTTTTTACTGTGGTATTTCTTATATGAGCTGATGGAGCAATACAAATATTAAGCTATTCTTATTAGTATGTTATGCCCTTGAAAAAGACAGTTATTAGTTTAAAGGTTGGCAGTAACTGTACTGATGRGTGAAATCTGAGTCATAGCCCCCAAAAACGTAACAGTTGGAAGAACTGTGTAACAAAGAACAAACAACCAGGGAGGAGCAAATACCCCTTGAATTCATTTGAGCCAGGTTTTATGAAATGTTRTAGTCTTTTTGTCTGCTCTTTCCAGCTTCAAAGTTATTCTCTGTATATACRTGTCTGACATTTTGTTAGGTGCTTGTAGAGCTAAAAATTTTTACTCAGAAGTATTTAAATTTGTATCAATAAAGAGCAGCTTTCATTCTTTCCCGGTCAATGTTGGCATATGCAAAGGAAATTGAAAGCTATGATCAACATAATAAACTGAAACATCTATCTCTTCCAGTCAGCCATTACCTTGCGATTTTTTCACTTTAGATAAACAATCTACAATGTGTTTACTGAGGCTTGTACTGATATCCCTCAACGGTATATGCAAGTCTACTTTTATTCCAGCAGACACAGAGAATAAGCCCACAGTGCACAGTGCGTGCAAACCCCTTTGAAACCTAAGATTATTTGTTCTCTGACTGTTCTAAGGTAATTAAGGAGCATTGCATGTTTCTCAATTAATGATTCCTCATTCAGCTGGGGATCTTTGATGCTAATTTGTTTTAATCAGGACGGAGGCTGCTAAAAAACTCTAAACAATTCAGTGAAGAGGAACTAGGAATTTTTAATCAAGTGGAAAAGATCTAAATGCTATGAGGGACACATCCATCATAAGTTTTCACTTCTTGTTCATTTAACTTTGTTCTTTCAGGTCTCATAAAACGCTGTGTTAATCAATGCACGAAAGTTTGTTAAGATGAAGAAAATGCTCTTTTTTTTTTTCCCCTCAAGCTGATGTGAACTTTTGTGCAAAAGTGGGCAGCTTGAACAGAAGCTATGCTTTTTAAAAGCCTTCAGCACAGGTTCTTAGTTATATGCTGAAATTTTGGCTTTGTGTTTTGTCACACCTATGGAAGACTGTCAACTGTTGTAATCTTTATACGCTGGGGAGTCTCTGGAAAAAAAATGATGTTCTTTGTGGGAGATAGGATACTCTCCATTTAAATGTTATTTTTAAAATTATTTCAGTATCATCCTACATGTATGTGTTGAACAAAGTGACTTTCTGTACTATTAGTTTTCTTCTGCACATGGAATTATTATTTCACATATTTCAGCCCATGCTCCATGAAATCACAGGCTTTATGAGAACATCGTACATGTGCCACAAAATGAAGCACCAAAAGTTCCACAGAAACTTAAGAAAAAATTTCTTAGCATTGAGGGTGACAGAATCCTGGAACAGGTTGCTAAGAGAGGTTGTGGAGTCTCCTTCTCTAGAGATCTTCAAAACCCACCTGGATGCCACCCTGTGCCCCGTGCTCTGGGTGTCCCCGCTGGAGCAGGGAGGTTGGACTAGATGATCTCTASAGGTCCATTCCTACCTTAATAATTCTATGATTCTATATTTGATAAAATAATATTTTAATTTCAGTCACGACAAAAAGGTGAAAACACTTCACAATTCTGCCTCCCCCAAAGGCTTTATCACAGCAGTCTTCGTCTTGTCTGTTGTGCAAGGACCAATGTCCATCTGCTAATTTTCAAGCATGGTATGAAGGATACCCAAGCCCAAGAATTACGTCTTTCTGAATGAGCAGGAATTTGGCACCTGTTGAGATAAAGGCAGTTTTATGCAAGGGCAAATTTTAGTGGCTAGAGAATTTCCAGATGAGAAGAAAAGGCATTGAGTAGCATTCAGGTCCTTAGCATTAGGAAACTGGTTCTGATTGCAAATTTGCATGTGCCATCCACAATATTCCCAAGTACTGTACCTATCATCTGGTTCTGAATGTGATCCTGAGGAAGTTCTGTGTACTGAGCTCTAAACAGCACCGTATCTGTGCAGAGAGTCAAGAAATCTAAGTGGCTTCCTACTTCCTTTCCCTTCTTTAATTAAGAGTGTTCATTGTGTTTATTTTATACATCAAGAGATCAAGTCAGTGGCATAGACCATCTAATAAATTTCTAATGACTTTTCCGTAGGTTCTTAAGCTTGCTTAAGTACTGCCCAGCTAAAGAAATAAAATAGCATTCTATCTGATAAATAATTCCTATACAAATGGAAGGTCAGTTTTCTGTAGAAGGTGGCCTTTTTTTCACTCGAAAGCTGTCCATACCCTGTGAACCAGGTCAGCTGCTTGAACTTATGTTAATTAAAAGATCAACATTTTTCTTTCTTCAGTGAGTACCCTGCTCTTTTTGACTTCAAGATGATTCTCCCATGTGCAAAAAATGAGCTGTAATTATGCCCAGCTCAAGGCAATCTAAGGATCTAAAATATCCTGCCAACCAGTGTGTTCTCAATCTGCCTTGTTAGTTCACAGAATTGTTCATGTGCCTTTGCTACGGTCTAAAACCTGATAATGTCACATCATTGGGACAGGAAGCATTCTCTGATCTTATCTGAAGTGACACTTGCAATCTCAAGTTCGAGCTTGATGAGATCACATTGTCAGGACTCCACGTAAGTGTGATCTTTCCTGTTTTACAATTGTATCTGTTTTGAATGATCTTTACACTGTTCAAGCAAAAACATATGATAATGTATTTTGTCAGATACAAGGATAATGAAAGGGTGATTTCATGTTTCCGCTTTTAGAAAATCCAATTCATGTGACAACTCCCTGTGTTTTCTTAACGGTTCCAYCCCATCTGTCTAATTCTATTTGCACTTGGGAACTCTAGTACCTGCAAATTATGAGCATGTCAAACTAGCRCATCCCCTTGATAAAATGGATGAGCCTTACTACCCTTAAACCTCTCTTAATTCAGTGAAGCTCAGGGCTAKAAAGTGTTTTGCACATGTTACAGTTGTTAAAAGGTATATTATGCCCTAAGTGAAAAAAATATTTAACATAGCAGAAGCTTGTAAAGTTGAAGAATACTTAAATACCTACATTGTATTATTATCAGTAATCTGAAATGTTTAAAGCAGGAGATTCTGAGGAAGTCACCTGTTAACATGCTTTTATACATAATATTAATTTTCTTCAGATGTACAGCCTAGTGGAAGTGCTGTTAGCTGTGCCAGCACAGCTCTCTTGAAGCCAGCAGTGTTTTCCAAGTGTACATGACAGCAAACCTCCAATATTTCTTATGCACTAGACATAGAGCCTACTGCACTTTTTTTTCTTCCAGTGCATCAGGCAAATTACAAATGCTCTGTATTCTCCTTCACCATATCTATATGCTGCTGCATCTTGTAAAAGCAAGCAAAAACAGAAGAGGGAAGAGTTCCAGCATATGGCTAAACTATTAAGACTTGATGAGATTCAACAACAAAACAACAGTGGTGTTACAGAAGAAGGACTTTTAGACCTTCAGCCACTGTTTAATAGATACAGTTACAGGTTCATTACATTAATGCAGGAGATGAAGACTAGAAGCAGGTTTTGACTCCTCTTTTTACATTAACATGATAGCATTTTTCTTTGTCTGGATTATAACATAGAAATCATAGGAACTGGCAGGGTAAACCACAGCTAATTATTTCTTTTTGACTAATTTAATCCACTGTATAACCAAAAAGACAATGAAAGCATTTATTTGTCCACTGAAAATGCAGAAAATAGAAGGCAATAAGAATCCAAAGTATTTGACCTACTTGAATAATAAGGTGATACTGAAGTTTTGGTGCTAGAAGGCTGGTGGACTGAAAATGGAAGGAAGCTGGCAAACAGCTTTGAAATCTACACAAAACCTTTGAAATTTCTTTCTAAGCCTCAAAGTACATTATTCTGAAATACTCGTGTCTAAGCCAGAGGAAACATAGTTTCCAGTTTATAGCAGTTATTCCCATATTGCCATAATAATTGGATACATCCTACTACAAGATTGGCTAAATATACAGTTTTGTTGTATATCACATACTGATTATATGACCCAGATAAATCACTGAAAATTAAACTTAAAGTGTTGCATTGGGACTGACTAATCCTAGACAAATACTGTTTATTTAATACTGAATTCAAGCCCAGAATGCATTGTATTGTAAGGGAAGTGACAGTTCTGCCAAAACTCTGCATAACTTGCAAGATGCAGGCTCATGTGAGATTACTGTGTGCCATGCTGACTAAGAAAAAAAAGAGGACAGAATTAGGTTATTGTGCTGCTACCATATATATTAGGCCCATCCTGAAATGAGAGATGTGCACACAGAGGTGCCCCTGTGCATCCCCTCCACTGTCGAAGTGGTCTCCAGGTTCTGTTTGTATTCTGGGGGCAAAACAGGTAGGAGACTCTTGCCATCTCTTACATGCTCTACTGAGAGTTCCCTACTCTGATTAATACATTTGACAAAGAGATCTGTTTTGCACTATTTCTAAGGCACTGGTTTTCTTCTGGTTATACAATGTGATTTTGTATATATATTCCCATTTTAATGTTCAAGCTTAGGACAGCCTAAAATGGTATTAGATGGCAACAAATCTACTTCCTGTCAACCAGATTTTTATTGTTTAAATATCGTAGCTATTTCTCCATCATTCTATAGTATACATACAGCTTATTGCAAATACCTTTGTAATTTCACTGAAAGACTTATTTAATAGATATATTTCAAAAATTGCTGTGACTAGAACTACATCCTATGGAAACATTTGCAATAATCTGTTCTTAGTATAATGCCAGTTAATCTTTAGCAATGAACTGGAAGAGAACACAAAATCCCTGCTGGTAAACATTGCAGATGACATAAAAATTAGTGGAGTGGTAAATAATGATGGGACAGATCATTTCTATATTCTGGATTTGGATCATTTCATCAGGTGAGCTCATCTGAACAATATGCATTTTAATACAGTCAGATACAAAGTCATTTGCCTGGAAACAAAGAATTCCACTCTCACTTAGAGAAGAGCAGGAAAGTGACTCTGMCAGGGACTTAGAATTTGCAGTAGGTAGTAACTGAATATGAACTCTCAGTTCAATATGATGGCTAAGAGAAAAAGCATTAGCTCTGAATGAGTAAGCAGTGACTATTGAGTGGGCGGGAGACGAGTTCATGGTATCACTGTGATAATTGCTAGTGTTTTCTGTCCAGATCTTGTTTTCACTCATTAAGAAAAAAAACTTGAAAAATAGGAAAGATTCAGAAAAGAACAAAGGAATAATTCTGAGCATGTGGAAAAGCTTCCAATAAAACATAACTTAAGAAAATAAAATGAACTTAATTTGTCTAAGAATAGGTTAACAGGTGAATCCCTATCAGTCTTGAATATCTACATAAAGCAGCTGTTTTGTAATTTTTGAGACATGAATCCATCACTTGAAAGTACAACAGTACCCAGTGGATGGAGGCTGGAACTAAACAGATATGGACTTAAAATAAACAGACAGTGTTTTAAATCTGAGGGTAATTGACTGCCAGAACAATTTACCTAGGATCAGAATGCATTTTCCCACTCTGATTATCTTTTTGAAAAATATACTTTTGTTTAAACAGAAGTTAATTTAAAATAGATTATCATAACAATCCCTTTGGTCATAAAATCCATTAAAGAGACATTACAAACCTCCAAATATGACCCAGAATGCAGATTTTTGTTTGAAGAAGAGAATGTTTATAACATGAAAGGCCTATAGGAATATGTGCTTGATTTGTTTTAAATCTCCAAGAGAAGAGTTTAAAAGAAATAGAAAACCTTCAGTAATAGCTACAGCTCAAATATTATGCATTGGAAGTTAAAAAGGAATACAGAGAAATGGTGATATGAATTTCTGTTAATTATCTAAACTGTTCCAAAATGTCAAAGGAAACAAACAAATAAGCAAACAGAGTACGTAATGCAGTAGCAATTGTATATACTAACCRTATAATTGCATATAATACCTCTCGTTTACTGCCCTGTTTAACTTGCACTGACTTGATCTTTTTTTTACCACTGAAATGTAACTGAGAATGTGACAGAAAACCATAGTCATTCAGCAAAGGAGCTCTGCCGTGACAGTTTTGGAAGTATTGGTATAATGGCTTTAGATTTCTGTGGCTTGTCATGTAAAAGACATGAAGAAAAATATTAGCAAAGCATTAGAAGATGTTTGATTCTTTCCACTAATGTTCCACAGTAAGTCATGTGAAAGAACAGCTTCCATTGCTGAAGACACACGAGGTAAGAGATATTAGCTTGATAATGATACCAGGAAGGGTCAAAGGATGAAGAAGTAATGAAAGCAGACATGTCAGGACGATGAATAGGTGTGGTCATTAATCACAGCTGAAGAGGCAAAAAATGTAGATTCTGGCCAGATTTAGAGGACRAGTAGAGGCTGAATATGATGCAATAGCTGCAGGACAGACGAGAGGGGAAAGCATTTGGATAAGGCAAGAGAGAGAAGTAATACTCTCCCTGTATGTAGTGTTTTTTCTTTTTTACAAGGTAACACCTCATCCTGCTACAGTATGAGCCCTGGGACAGGAAAGGAAAGAGAGCTGCAAAAAGGCAGAGCGCTTTTGTCAACCAGCCATAGCTTTTCAGAAGCTGCTCACCTTATTTGGCTTAGGGTAGATCTCTGTTTCAGGGAAAATGATGGTAAAGACAATGACAGATTTAATCATTTTTTAAAGTGTTTAAGTAGAAAAACTCAAGGGAAATAAATTTTCTAGCTTCAAGAAGGATGAGTGACAAGAGAGAGTTCTTCCTTTCATTCATTTCCTCTTGCCTTAGACCTTCACTGCAAAGCACCATCACTAACATGGCTAGATAACAGCAAGGTGTATGGACTAGGGGTAAGGATTTCATTGGGGGTACCTTCATGACAACCATGACATCTTTGTGACTGTATAAATTGCTTTTATAGCTTTATATAGCCTCATTATGTATGATACTCACCCAGTCATTTTTCTAGATGAGTGCATACAGGAACATAGTAATCCTAGAAATGCAAATGATAAACAGAGATGAGAGGATATGTGTATATATGGCTTAATGGCAAGGTCTTCAGCACTGATGTAATATAAACAATCAAATATCTTTGACATCTTGTTCAAAGATACCCAATAGCAAAGAGTTCAGTTACTCAGTTAATATTAATTGCAAGCTATGAGAAAAAAATAAAAATACTGGTCTTACCAACTGATATTAGGAGTCTAATTTATTTATTTATTTATTTATTTTTCCCAACGCCTGAATTTAGCAAAAAAAAAAAAAAAAAAAGAAAAGTTCAACATTTGTGGTAACTTTTCCTACTCAGAAAAACACCCAATTTCATACTTATCCATATGTCCAATTGACATAAGCATATACTTTAAGTTAAACACAATTAAAGACTTAGTTGACCTGGAGACTAAGCTCTTTATAAAAATGGGCCACAAAGAGAAAATAAGAAGGGTTTCATTTCTACTTAGCTAAGATTTTCAGCTCAATCTCTGTTTGAAGAGTGTAGAGTTAAAGAAATAGTTAAGCCGAATTCCTCTTCAAGCAATCTCTACACTGAGCCAGCTGCAAAGTAAGACTAATTGGAAAATCAGGATTTTAGGACTGGCACATCGAGGCCTTTAATTCTAGTCATAGTCACAATTACCATAGACAAGCATGTTGCCTAACCCTTAATAGTTGTTTTTTGGCTGTAGCAGCCAGATAAATTTAATTCTCAGGAACCACTGCCTTCCTAGCTACCTGGTTGAAAACCATGTCTTCAGTGAAAGTTCATAAATGCTGATATTTCAGAAAAGATGATATTCACAGTATTGAACAGTCTCAAAGGTAAAGCAACATAATATGCATTCTTAGACTTAGATMTGAAGGAGACTCATCACCATAGTTAGATAGGTTTTACAGTGTAGTTTGTATTTTAGAGGATCAAACTGTTGCTGCACTTTTAAAGTATTTGCAAAAGATGACAGTTCTGCTTAAAAATGGTAACCAACACTTTACTCCTAAATCCTCTAAACCACCATTTGATATCTGAGCATATGTATATGTTACATTTAGACTTAAACTCCTCTCATAACCATTTATGATTATTGTCTTTAATTTTTGCCACATATCATAGTTTGAGTTTAACTTTGAGTCCTTTCTTGTAATGAACAGGTTTAGTTACATGTGCTTATCTAATTTGATAAACAAATGGATCCAAGAGAATCTTTACACTGCAGCTGGATTCAGACAAATTGTCTTTTCGGCACTGCTGTGAGTACAAGTGACATTTTGAAATAAAATTTAATAGAGGGAGACAGGAATAGCTGACTTCTGATTTTTGGTCGTGATAAAATGAAACTTCAGTCTTCAGACAGTCCTATCATTGATTTTAGTCTTTTATCTCCCATGAAAGTGTCCCCCTCAAAAATCATTTAGCTGTGGATTTAGCAAAACAGAAAGTAGATTTTGTCCATCTTTGAACTATCTCAATAATATACTTATCTGCCTTTATTAGCGCATATGGATGCTACGTGTAGGCAGAAACCCACTTACTTAACCCGTTTCTTACCCTGTCAGGAAAGAATATATTTAGTATGTATCTTCAGCAAGTCGCACAGAAAGAACATGTTGCTGGGAATAAAACAGATGGAGCAAAAAAGAAAAGAGCAGGTGGAATACTAAACAGCATTAAGTGTCCTGGTGCCAGTGGGCATCTGGATCTGGTTCTATGGCTATTCCATATAGCTGGTTCTATGGGTACTCCCAGTGATTTCAGATGTGGATATTCTGGAYCCTCAGGTGCTTCCTGAGTGCTTTCCAAAACCTCAGAGGCTGTTGAGACCAAGACTGCAGCAAATCAGAGGTACAAATAGGAGCACTGCAACAGGGCAGTGTGGAGAGTGCCACTGTCCCCCCAGCAGACCTACACTTGTGGGATTATAGGTCTATTCCCACATGACATTCCCTACAAGAGTGGATRTTTAACGTGTAGACTTTGCCAATACCCAGTTTCAGGAATGTGAGGAGAATCAAGAAGCAGAATGAATTCATGGGTACCTGGTATAATGACAAGGAAACAGTATAAAATCTTCTCTCTCGTTCCAGATGAACAACAGAAGGGTGAAGGAAGGAGAAAACAGAATTTGCTTATGAATGCATAGGAAAGCCTGAAACAAGTGTACCGGATGAAGGAACAGGGAATCTATTTGCATTAGCTCAGCTTGTGTGGTTATATTTGTCTAGTAATTGGGCAACTAAAGCCTTTGGGAAGTCTTCCCCTAGCAGCAAGTTAGATGAAAGTCAGCCCTTACAGAATGAATGTGTGCAGAGGTGGAGGAGGGTAGAGACTGGGTGCTGGAGCGAGGTAGGAAACTGCCACTCTTTGTCTAAATGTCTGATCCCACTGCAGAAATTCACAACTGATATTAAAAAAAAAAGATTCAGTAGGGGCCAAATTTAATTGCCTGGTTACTGAGGAAGTGAAAATGGTGACTTTATTGGAAACGATGGTGATTAGGTGATAGCTCATGTTCGCGACAGACTTTTGTTTGGTAAGGTCCTGATCCACAAAGCTGCTCTGTGCTCAGGCATTTTATCTGATGGGATTTTATGTGGAAACAGATTGAAGTTTTTTGAGATTTTCCAAAAAGTTTTCCATAGATTTTCATCTATGCTGTTATCACCAAGMAGGTGGTACCTTAGAGTATCTCTCAGTATGGTTTTCTACGGTAAATCTCACCACATGTGAGCAGCCAGAGGTGCCACAAAGGAGCCAGCTGGTAAAGTTGGCATATTTGCTTGTTTTCTAAGGTGAAATTATGAAAAGGCTAAATATTGTTTTCATCTTGATAAAAAATTGATAGCCTATCATATGCCAATTGTCAGAGAACTCTTTTGTCTGCCTCTGCATGCAGCCCTTGGAGCTGCAAACCACCACACACTGCAGCTCACACCACAGTGCCCAGCTGATGGACTTACTGGGCACTTCTTGATGTTTCTCACTGCTCTGATGGCTGGAGGTGTGATAACTGGGGATGATTCAGTGCCTGTTGATCTCCCCATTGCCTTCCATGCTCAGTCCTGAGCTTAATCCCCAGCTTTCAGAGCTACCRTCCAGCTAACCCTATAAAGCTGCTACTGGTTGTAGCGCTGGACTGTTGCAGCCTCATGGGCTGAAGCTAACCTGCAAAATCAGCCACAGGTCAGGCCAGCGGATGCAGGGGAATTCCACAAAATACCCATGTGTCTCATCCTTTCTCCGCAGGGTGAGGAYAGGGAGCAGCCGGAGCTGGGAGCACAGCCCCTTCCTCCTCTCTTCTCCGAGCACATGCTCTGCTTCTRGCTTGCCCATCCTTTCCGTGTTGTGGTGGTTTTGTTTTTTCCCCTCATCTAACCCTTAACAAAAATAAATAATAATAATAAAAAAAAAAAATACGGAAGAACTCCAAATCCTAGGGGCAAGCCATTCTGCTCGGTGCTTTGTTGCAGCCCATGTTTGCCTCGTGCAGAAAAGCCCGTGTGCAGCGAGTTCAGCGCCTCAGCTGTGTAGAGTACATGACAGATCTCAGAGCCATATAGTGCTGAGAGATCATCTCAGGGATGTGAAAATAACACGCCGGCAGTGTAGATCTCTGGCAGTCAATACATAACACCTAAACTGGTAGAAGAAGAATGTATGTGAACAAGAAAGTCGCATGTAAAATTTCATTTAAAAAAAAAAAAAAAAAAAGCTAGCTATGCAGTTTCCATGGACACCCATTTTTATCTCATGGTATGTTTCCTTTTATTAAATATGCATAGCCAGGCTTGCTCAGGATGTGAAGCCTGGTGTTTGATTTTCTTTACATTGTCACCAGGGAATTTACTAATAGCCAAGCAGATTTCTGAAGACATTTAGGACAGGCTTAGCTTCCCATTAACAAAGATGGTTTAACTCTCAGGAAGCCAGAGAGATATAAAGGAAGCTAAACTCCTTAGCCTGAGACTAAAAGACTCATCTTTTTCCTCCTAGGCCTGTTATCCCACGGAGTCAGTCTTTTCTTTTAGCAGCCTTTTTCACCATGTGTCTTTCTGTTCTCTTGCCTTTTTCCTTAGTCTTGAGAGCAATRCATAGGTATTTCAGACACATTCTGATTGCCATGGAAGGTGTTGTCCATGGGACYTGAGTACATGCTGATGCATAGGGGTGAGGTGCAGGAAGCAAGTAACACCATTGCTTAAGGCAGTATATATATATTCTGTGTATATATATACATATATAGTCTTGATTTTGTAGTTTTGATTTTAAAACAACTTGGCTTAGGGGAAGAAACTTTATAAAGAAAAAAAAAGACCTCATCTGTTTTTTAAGGTGGCCTGGGAGGTACAGTGATCCAAGGACAAGAATATTCATTTTCAGCTGGAGCTGGAAGAGCAAGGAGGTATTGTCTCTTGGACATTTGTTAATAGACTTGTACAGAAGAGTTTATGAGAATTAAGTCCAGTCATCTCAAAAGGTCTATGTCATGAATTTTTATGTATTAGCATTTGAGCACACTTTATTCTACAAAAATTAACCATTCTCAAGAATATCTGTAATTGCTGTATTAATGAGGTTTAATGGAGATGAGTGATTTTTGACAGGGAGTTCTTGGGATCTGAGCATGGTACAGGAGTCAATTTGTGGAATCACTAGATCAAAGAAGATTAAGATCTGGCTGTGATGGCCCTCTTCATGGAATATGTGCTTTTCTGAGGTGGAAGTGAGACACTAAGTCATTGTACAGGCAATGCTACAGAACAGGTCGTCCTGTCAGGGTGTCCTAGTTTAGAAAGGCTAAACTGTAAGTTAGACTGAAGTTAAAACACAGTGAAAAGAAAAGTAGGTGTGAGGGGAATCACCTCCTCCTGTTTGTTCATGAGGAGTTAAAGGTTGCTCTTTAAGCCACAGCACTCATAAAATACTGACGTCTGCTTATCAGAGATGATCAGTTCTGAAAAGCTGCCTTTATCATATGGAAACTTGTTAGCACTGGTCTTAAAGAGGGGGAAAGTCAAAGAAAAGCAAAATATTAAATCAAGATTCATATGATGGTATTTCATATACCTCTCTAAATTTAAAAAAGATATAGAAAACAATCCTGTAGGTTTTTTTTTTTTCAGATTCCTTCTTTAAACTGATTTCTTCTTTGATGTTCAAGAACAACTGGTGCCAGATTCAGCAAGTTTATTAAAAGCTATTGATCCCTCACTACTCTGTGTTCAGTGTCCCATCTGGTCATCGGGTTCAGATGCACACAGCTTGTTTACATTATTGCAACCTTCTGGAATGAGGGAATATAAAATTCTCTGCCTTGTTTAATGCTGAGAATATTGTCAATGTGTCGCTGATATGCTATATAGTAGACAGAAAAATGTTGAATTATTCTATTGTCTTCACTTTAATCCTCATATTAAAGAGTATAGGATAGACTCCCTACAAATGTCATCCTTTATATCTGTTTTTACTGCAGTCTTCTACCTGAAACCACTTACAAAGTTTTTATCCATTAGTCTTTTCTTTATCATTTAATATTATCTTGGACACTGTGCTGAACAGCAAACTATGAAAGCCAAGAAGCAGAGCAAAGGGCAGGTGGCACAGAGGCTGATGTGGAAGGAGGTGACTCATTTGGCATTTCATCCTGATCAGATTACTACATTTAATTTAAACATCAGAATTTGATATCTTCTGACACTTCACATGGCAGACATTAGGAAAGGTGGATGTSGAGCAAAACTGCTGTACAAATCTTCTTTGCGATGCTGCAGGACAAAAAGATATTTTTTTGCCATTCCTTTGCTTTGCAATTTTGGCATTTGTGAAATAATTGCTTTYTAGCACAGGTGTAAAGTCACTTGGATGACTAGGAGGCAAGTTACATGGGGTTCAGTGCATGCTCTTTCTGGTAGTGGAGACCAGACTTGGAAACACATCTACTGAGATTGCATAACTCCGTCTTCAAGAAATGTATCAACAAAGTGATCTGAGTTTTATGAGGTAGCGGCAAATCCTTGATGGCCTCAGTTCCTCTTCTTTTATACAGCGAGTACAAAATCTTGGCTATTATTTTTGGTCTAATCTGCTGGATGGTTACGTGGCTTGAAGTCCTGTTATTAATCTTCGTTAGTTTGTAGCCTGTGTGTGTGTGTCTCATAATACTTTAATAAGGCAGGAATGGATTCTGCATGGGGAAGCCCTGAATTCCTTGATCCAGTGCTTCTGGCTAGAATATGAAAAGGATTTAGAGGGGTATGTTTTTATCCCCTCTATCTGCACCTAGGTAAATAGACACACACACACAGCCTCAGGAAGTTCGCTTGATGCACTCTCCTTTCACTGCCATGCTCTCTTGTAAAAGGCAGGGAGTCAGAATTCGYGCTGAGTCGTTGACCCTTGTTTCACCGAAATCCCTTTCAAGAACTTTTCTTAACTCAAGTTCCCCTGATGATAAAGAATCTCAAAGGGCTAATGCTAGAAGGATACTAGTGGTTGCCGTACTTGGCTAGTGATAACCTGCCCCCAAAGCACAAAGCCAGGCCTCAGTTAGCCCGGCTCGCTGCAGTATGTTCAATTCGCACTTAGTATGGACTCAATTTTGAGCCATTTTTCACACTCTCTTCGGCATACAAGGCTAGTGGTGAGCTACGTTGCTCAAGGCATGCAGGCACTGTTAGATATGTAGTTTTGATGGCAAACAGGTTTTCGTGTCCATAATACCTGCTCTAATGAAAATGCAGTCTCCTCAGTTGTCAGTGCTACATGTGATTAGTCATCCCTACTGCTGAATTCTGCAGATTTATGAATTGCTCTTCTCCCATTATATTCCTCTTCCATGAGGCAGCCTATCTCCTGCATCAGTAATGACCAGCTCCAGAGCCTCAGGGCTTTCTCCAGCTACTTTTAACTGATCTAGCACTTATTTTTTTCCATGTTCTGCCCTTTCCTTGATTTGTAAATTCCCCAATGGCTTTAATCAAGCTGTGTTGAGCCTAGCAGCCCTGGCAAGCTTTATTTTGTTTTAATAAAAGGTGAGTTTCTTCCCCAGGCAGATTCTGCCAGCTCAATTTCAGCTACTGCACATTTGTCTTTAAAAAGCGTGTCTTCCATCTCAGTACCATGGGCAATACCATATCCTAGGTGAACTCCAGCAACCTGCCCTTTACCCTTCAGACAGAAGGACACCTTTCCTCTGGCTTCACTGGGGTCAGTATTTTCTTCATTCACAGCTTTGTTCCTTCAGGCTAAAGGAAACATCGGATTTGCCAGGGTGGCTAAGGTTCAGCCCAGCCTCAGACCTAAAATGGCTACTTAGGCTCTCCAGAAATGTTCCTGCTGCTGAGAGATTAATATTCCAATAGTGATAGTGTTCAAAGCTGCAAAGCTTTGAGCTTTAAGTTAGGTATCCCCMAGATGTCACTGCCTGTCTCTGTTTTGAGCCTCTCTTTGTCAGGTATTTGATCAAGCTGGATGAAATGTTTCAAGAAACAGATTCATTGGAAAATTGTATACAAAAGGAGGGAACAAAACTACCTGCATTTTCATCAATGCAGGTGAGTAAAATTAGTTAGAAGATACTTGTTTTATTATTTCAAGCTCTTCTTGGCATTTTACATTTGCAGCAGATCCTCAAGTTCACAAGCAGGCATTTCAGTTGGAACCAGAGGGCAGGCAAGGGAAATCCCAGGTAAATTACGAAACTGCAAAACCAGAGCAGTGCAAGGAGCCTCTGCAGCTCCTGAGTGTTCCTGCAGCTAGTACCAGCATTCCCTCGAGGATAAGCTGTTTCTTCTGTCAATGCTGTTTTAAAAGCCATTCTCAAATTTCTCAAAAGCCACTTCTCAAATTTCTATAGATATTTTTAAAGCTTTCAGYTATCAATAAATTCAGAATATTTAGAGGTACAGTTAAATTCATCACAAATGCTTCCAATATTTAGACACTGAAACTGTGGAAATAGCTACTAAACACATCTTTGCAATACACATATACTGTAGAAATAGTGAAAAGTCAGGGAGATAAGTGCACTCTAGAGCTAAACAAATAACTGAGCTTCCTTTTAAGGCTGGCAGAGAAGATGATACTGGAATACTTATCCAAATTATATATTTTTTTGATGTTGGCACCAGAATGATAAATTGCATTTACTTATGTAGTTCTATTCAACATAAACCAAAAGCCATGATTTTAAAATGCTGGTTACAGAAAGCAGGTGGTAGCATATTTAAAAAAAAAAAAAAAAAAAAGATGGGAGGGATAGAGAAGCCATCTTCTTTCCATTCTGTAGATCACTGATTAGAGATACTATGGCATGGAAGAGCCACATTCAGCTTCTTTCCCCACCTGATGGATGTAGAAACCACATCCCCACCTCTGAGGTACCTGGCTGGGCTTTGCCCACACACGCAACCCATTGAATTTCTGTAAGACACCTGTGTTCAAGTGAGAGAGGAAGAGAGGAAAATATGTGAACCTCAGCCTGAGGGGTAAGATTTTCATCCGGGACGTGGAACTGTATTTCAGGCCCTGCTCCGATCAGAATAGCCTTAAATAATGGTGGAGGAGAAATTACCTCATGTCCCTGTGGGATGTATGGCCCCTTAAAGTGAGACTGCTTGGACTCTGAATCGGATCCTGTGCATGTTTTGCTTGAATTTCACAATTCCAGATACGTGATCCAAGCAAGAAACTCCAGATTTCTTGCTGCTTACCATTCTCTAATGTCTGGCTAGGCAGGGAAATAGTGGAACAGCTGCAGTGGACTGTCTTGGCTCTCGGGTGAATAGGCACCATGCAAATCCTGGCAGAGGGGGAGGTGGCATACTGCTTTCTGCTGGGAGCAAGTGGACCTCAGTAAAAATTAATTGACTGGGTCTGTATTACACTGTTGTGCAAGCGGTAACGAAAACATCCTCCTTCCCCTCTGAGAGTCCTAGCTTGATATTTTCTTTTCTCAGATGAAACCATTAGGAAATTTAACCTGAATTCATAAATAATTTCTGGACAACTGAAATACATTTTTTGGGGGTGAGTTTACTATCGACTGAAAATATGTTTGCCCAGCACCAGAGCAATATATTTAGCTTTTATCTCCATTACAGACAGATTTTTTTTTTTAATCTATCAGTGACGTACTTTAAATCTCCTATCTCCATTACAAACAGGTTTGTTTTATCAGTGACTTAGTTTAAATCTTGCAGTAGAGTTCTGCCRTCTCCGATTTTCTTTATAACCAGACACAAGTCAAAGAAAAGGAGGTGCCATATATTCAAAACTGACAATCAAGAAATAGTAGGCTAGGCAAGCTTTCTTTCCCAGTTCAGGTTCTGCCCATACAGAACGGAGGTAAAAGGAGCTGCTAAGGCAATTTTTGAGATCTTTCTCACATTGTGGAGGGAGAACCAGGGGCAATGGTTGAGCTAAGAGCCCTGCAAATGTGTAAGTGAGAAGGGCGGGGGGTTCTGTGTCAAAGCTGCCRTGAGGGATTCCAAGAACTCTTATGYTCTCTCTGCCTAGGCCACGYATTTCATAAATGTCATTAGCCAAAGGACTGAGTATGTCTGCATAAATAAACCTCCCAGGCCCAGATCAGGAAATTATTGCACTTGCTTTCTGAAAAGAACAAAGATTAGTGTGGTGATGAAGCTGCACACTAAGCATTCAAGACATGCATGTATAAAGTCAATTATAAAAGGAAAGCTCTGTGGTGCACAAATAATTGGTACAACTACAGTGTTTCTTCCATGTGGAATACGTCCTTGGCATATTCCTGTGGCCTTCCTACATTGCTAAGGAAAAATAACTGATTAGGAAAGATAAACACACCTTACAATGTAAGTGTGAATGGAACAAAGACAGAGGGACAGGGAGTAAGCAGTGGGGTTCATACTAATTAATTTTGAAAAACCCAGCTATGAATTTCCATACTTTCAGATATTTCTAATGCTTTTAAGTACAGCCAGAACTCAGAATCCACCGAGTTGATAATGGCTGTGGTGATCATTAGTGCTAGGCACCCAGTAAGAGTAAGAAACAAATAAAGCTGTAGTTTATGTTCAGAGGTGTTTACAGTCTGAACTGAAATAGGGCACTGTGAGTGGAAATGATGAGCAAACAAAATATAAGAGAGTGGTGGTTAAGTGACAGTTTTGGTAGTGCTCCAGTGCTTCCATGAGACTATTTTAATTACATGTAGCTGTATTTTTGCTGCATTGCCCCTCTCCATCTCTTCTACACAATGTGGGCTTTGCCGGAAATAGTCCCCCCAGTTTCTCCTCACGTACTCTGAACAATTCAGGAGAAGTCACATAAACTCTAATAATATCATACATGCAATTTGAAGTTTAACCATAAGTGAAGTTTAACCATCGGGAGCATTTCAGGATATGGAATCATAGAATTATTACAGTTGGAAAGACCTTCAAGATCAATTCCAACCTTATACACGGACTATCAGAGAACAAGTCATTTCAACCCAAGAGCTTTTTCTTGTAGGGTTAATTCACACTAAACACCTCTCCTGYAGCTTGAGGCATCCAACAGACTCTCTTATTTGTTTCCTATGTCTCCTGAGTGACTGATTTTCCTTTTATTGACCACTGCAGTAAGAGAGCTACAGATAGGCAGAATCTTGTGCATACTCCATCTTACATTTTCCCCATGGGAATGCCAGGTAGGTAGCACCAGAATCATCTGTGAGAGTAGATTCTCTTCTCAGCAGAGAAGTAATGAAGAAGTATGGTCTTTTGATATCTGCAGCATAGACACTGGGCAACACAGATGAATTGCTGGCCTTCTCATCCAGATAACTCTCACTTCTGAAGAGGAAGGCATTGTCCACCACAGAACTGAGGACTCTTCCAGTKTACCATTCACAGAGTTCCAAGTTTGGGATTGAGGATTTCACTAGCTAGCAGATATTTGGGGGGATGTCACAGTGTTAAGCAGCTCAGTGCTTACTTATAGCTATAGTCAGAGTTTATAAGTATGTTTCAGCCTGTGGATAAAATTTTTTCTTTGCATAAACAGATAATCAGATGCAGTGTATGTTGTGACTCATTAATACTCTACATTTAAAACTGTTATAGAATCCTAAACCTGGGAAGATGGAGGAGACCCAGGACTCTTTTCCTACCCCGTTAGTTCTCTCCAGGAGCAGAACTGCAGCCAKATATGGGGCACTGACAAGGAATCCTGGCTCACAGGTAGGAGGACAACAAGGCTTCTCTTTGTGTTCCTCTGGAGTTTCTACTCTGTTACAAGCATTTTTTTTCCCGAACTAGCCTAGTACTGTAAGATTATGGACAGAAGTGTTAATTCCCTATACAACATAAAAGTAGCACTCATTGTCTTTCAGTTGTCAAGGAACAAAGTTTCTCTTAGGGAATAAAGAACAATGGTGAAGCCAAAAATGCTATTAGAAATTATTTGGCAATATACCATGTTTTTACTTTGTCTCAAGCCATCATCTTATGATCRTCTTGATAAAGGTGCAAACACAGGCTAAAATGATGGAGTGGGCCAGGAGCACATATTATTTATTTCCTGTTCGATGTCATTCCTGTTTAGAGAAGATGTTCCTGTCAGGGGACATATGCATCACCTTTTAAATTCTGCATCAGTCTTCTAAAGAAGATATCTGTTGATCATGGTCAAATTTGTCCAGGAAGTAAATCTATCACAGCAGAGAGAAAAATCATTCATTTGTCAGATCTGCTAGTCAGAGCAGACATCTGTCCCTACAGTGAAGAAAAATGGTAGGATCCATACCTCTGTGACAAGTTAACCCCAAAAAAGGATGAGATTCATTGTTGACATGCTCTGCAGAGGAATAGTTCAATACAAAGAATGGTAGAAAGTATCATTTCTTGGAGCAAAGAAAATAGGATTGTCTCTAAATTTTTTTTTAGCCATACTTTCCCTCATTGCTTGGAGAATTTTGCACCATATCCAGATATTATGAAGCCCTCTCTTGTTTGCATAATTGCTAAGATAATAAATCCACTTTCTCAAAGAGAGTGAAAGGAAGGACGATCTCATGAACTGCACAAGATTACAGACTGAAAAGTAGGAAACCTTCCTTGTATCCCTGACACAAATGTTGAGCTTCCCAGTCTCATTAAGAGGTTTAGGACAACTAAGTGTCTTTAAAAAGTAAAAGAGATCTTAAAGCAMAAGAAAAAGGGGTTTTATGTCAAGTGGCAGAACATAGGAATAAAGAAATGGTGGCTATTGTCTTTGGTTTGTGAAAGATACATGAAAGAAAAAACTAAAACATTAATCAGGTTCTATGCTTCTAGTTTTATGTATTGTACAAGCTAGAAGATGTTTTCTTGAATGGAAAAGCCGTACTGCTATTGGAATGCATATTGCATTATGAGATTAGTAGTTGTTAGTAGTGAGCAGGAAGACCCAGAATTTTTTTTAAAAATTGCTAAAGTGTTTGAATGAATAAAGTGTATATTCATTATTATTTTGGCAGAATAAAATAATTAAAGGAGTAGCCTTTTCAGTTTTAGCATATAAATTAATCAGTAACTGAGGAGTTTAGAAAAGAAAGAAATTAGAAAGAAATTTTAACTAAAGCTCAAGGTTTTCACCAATGATTTTCTCTTGTGCTAGGTCTCTCTTCTCTTATCTTCAGTGTGTTCTCCTTTTCCTCCCCAAGTATGGGGAGTGTCAAACTATCCCTCTCCTACTTTCCTTGTCCTTTTTGTCACTGTAGACTCTGTTTTCCTTCTCTACTTCCAGAACTGCATTTTGTTTCCTCCCCACCTGTTGCTATAGACTATATAGGGGGGCTAGGTTTCAGAGAGCTATTTTATTACAGGAAGCAGCTTTATTCCTTATTTCTCTCATTCCTGTTAATGAGAATGATCTAAAATTTATAATTTCAAGAATTTTCTGGCAAACTATGGGAGTAAATATACCTAGATTTTTGGAGGGAAACAAGGAAGTTTTCTGCTGTTTTGCTCAAATGACTCTTTCAGTTTTGACTATAGTTTTCTCCTCATTGCATTCATTCCCTTAATACTTCCCTTTGATGCACCTACAAAACTACAGTTTTAAGGTTGGCTAGCTATATAACTGTATACAGTTATATGTAAGTTATGAAGATAAATAGCATATCTTTAAGTATTCTTGAGTACACTAATGGTAATGATACCTGAAACAGTGAGAGACCATTTCATTCACTGGTAAAAGACTTCTGTGAGTCAAAGCTATATCCCTGGCAAGATTTCATCAATCTCATCTTCCGTGGCTCACTGTCATGCGTCACTACTCWGGTACAAAACTTTCAGACATGTTGCAAGAAATAAAARATATTAGAGAGAGAGAGAGAGACTTAATGACCACAGTCAGAGCTATTAGCATCAACCAAAGCCGAGTTAAGGGAACGTGTGGCAGATATGTGCACTGGGCTCCCTTTGCACGTCTTTGATCCTGTGCAGCTGTAGAACAGTTCAGCAAAGCAACACCTCCTGTAAAACAGCTCAGTGACTGTGCTAATTGCTAAACTGAGGAAAAACAGCATTAAATAACACCTGGGTGGCCGCACTGTTTCCTCCTTCAATCACTGAAGCACAGATCAAACACCAAGCTCTGCTGATGAAATGCGGTGAGAGAAAAAAAAAAAAAAGAGAGAAAAAAGAAAGAAAAAAAAAAGGAAAAAAAAAAAAGAAAACCAAAAGAAAACCAAAAACCAAGAGACCTGGCACTTGTGCTGTTCTTTCTGTGAACAGAATCTCAGATGAATCTCTCAGAATCTCATTCTCTCAGATGAATCTCGATTCTTATCTGATACCCAAGAGGAAGAGACTAAAGACAACATTGAGCTTTTTTTCTGTGTGTGTATTTGGGGATCATCACTGTGCTCCAGAACATATGCTCATTCCTGATGAGTGCTCTTGGGTCCTGGAAGGAAATGAGTATCAGCATGTGCCCTGAATGTACATTGGCCTCCTATAAAGCAGAGTCATTGAGGAGCCACAAAACCAATTCTTCACAGAAGACACAAGTCTTCTAGGCAAAGTGGTGGGTTCTGGTTAATGTTTTAGCCTTGTTTTATGAAATCACTAGTCAGACAAAGAGACTAGCAAGGATTTTAGCATGTCGGAGGACTGGAACCTGCTGAATCGAACTATATAGGGAAAAGAACAATGCCTGGCATGGTTTTGGGAATGTAATATTCAAAATACAAGTTTTTTTTCTTTCTTTCTTTAAAATATTAGTGCCTTAATGCCACCCTGTGCCCTGTGCTCTGGGTGTTCCTGCTGGAGCAGGGCTGTAACAATCCCTAGCAAAAGACTGGGAGATGACATTTGAGAGGAGAGGGAGGGAAATGGTACAAAAGGGCTGGAAGAGGCGGGAGGCGATGATGTGAAAATGGAAAATAGAGCAGGCAGAGCAGATAGATCAGTGACGCGTCCTAAGTGGAGTGCACCATGCCCAGTTTGGCTGAGGTGAGCTGGCATTCGTTCCAACAGGGAAATTTGGCTCCCCCATCACATCCAATATTCTCTGGTTGCTGCCCCATGATTTAACAGCGTGGCATTCTGCTCAGGACAGAGCAAGACGTCCTGCAGCTTCAGCGGCSATGAGGACGTGGAGCGGTGACTCATACGTTTTCACTGTAGCATGTAGCAGAAAGCCTCTCCCCTGTAAGCATTAGCAATGCAATTTCATAACTATCTGTTTAGACAGTGCACAGGACCTTGAAAAACAACTTGAGACACTTTATTCCCCTTGGGAAATGCCATCTGAGAAGATGTTAATCTGACGAATATGCGAAAGGCTGTCCCCTATTGGTGACCCATGAAGACCAACCTTGGTACTGTGAGCTGTGCTCCTCGCCGCCTAGAGTGGAAAGGTTCTTATCCACTCATCAAAGCAGACAGCTGAAAAGTAGAGAGACGTCGTGCTGCCTCTTTTGCCTTACAATGTGCATATGATATTATCTGCACCACCTTTGACAATGCACTTGGAATTAATCAGAGACATGTCTTGTATGATTATATTTAACCACAAACATTGATCAGTTGCTTGCAATTTTGACTTCAGAGCTACATGTCCAAAGGAAGGCAAAACATTTCCCAGAGATGTATGAGAGCCACTCTCCGAGCTTCCGAAAAAACACACACAGGGGAAATAGTTGTACATCTGGGAAATTAAGACTCATTTACTATGTATTCAGAGATGCACAGGATCAAAAGAAAGATTCCCAAACCTTCAATCCTTTGCCCACTGCATGTTTTCATTGCAGTGGTCTTATCTGCTCTTGATATTTACATTAATATCTGCCGGACTAGAGACTCAGTCTTGCCTCTGATCAGATCACAGCAGGAACCTGACTGCCCTGCCTGTAATCTGAGAGGAGCCGTGAGAACCAAGTAGTTTTCTAATCCCTTTGAAGGTTTCCTCACTGCCATAGGTGATTTACTATGGCCTTATCTGCATTAGGAAGTAATTTGGTGTCCTTAGGGCAGATCAGAAGATAGAGTTAAGCATGCTGAGATCCCTGCATACTGAGCTTGAGGCTCTTAATTCCAAACTTCTGGTCCTCTAGAGCTCCTTACTTGAACTTCCCCACCATGTATTTTGTTAAAACCTCTTCAAAGGACTAGTCATGGTGCAGACCATTATAATCCCATTATGATTTGGTGTATATTTGGTACACAACTGGACTGAAATGTAACTGGCTTGCATACTGGGTCTGCAAACAAAGCCAATGCACAGCAGGAGACACACTTGTAGGAGTCACTTCAGAACACCACCACTCTGCTGGACAAAGCAGTAACACTTGTGACTTTGTAGGATGCAGTGCAAAAGTTTACACCATTACTGTTGGTATTTTAAACAGAAAGAGGTCATCGGTTCATCCTGGCACTTCTGCTTTTCTTTTGGGGAAAGAGTAAATCTCCCAAAGTTGATCTATCCCATGATGATCAAGCCAGCAGTTTTCACCAACAAAAATAATTTGAGATTAAGAAAGATTGGGGAGAAGAAATGCTTATTGTTTTATAGTGGACTGAAGATCAAAATACTTCATGTTTTCTTGTCATTCCTCACCTGTATGGGATTTTGAGATGAAATAGCACAAGAGCTCAGACAAACTTCTTTATGCTCAAAGACAGGAGACTGGAGTGTGGTAGGGCACATTTGCATGTCCTGTCAGGTTTCTTGGTTGTCACTCAGATTTATCGTTCTTCATTCCTTCATAAAAAGCAATATCTTTTCCTACCTCTCACACCTAAGCTTCCTGCTCTCTGAACACCTTGGGATCTCAGATGGCAAATCCCAGAGGGAATAGAGAGTCTCAAGTTGTTTTTCAGTAGTTTTTTTTTTTTTTTGGAAGGAATTTATATTTCACCAGAGAGATCGGGTGGGTGGACAGGAGGGGAACTAAATGCAAAATCTACTTGATGAATGGGATTCTGGGGTGGGAGCAATGGAAGAATGCTTTGCAGGGAGTATTTTCAAGCTCTTAAGAATATGTTTTTCGAAGTGCTGTTCTTAAACACAGAACTGCTAATAATAAGAGCACAGTAGGGTAATATAAATGACACTTTTTCATTGCAATGCTGAATGGTTTGTGGTTTTGTAGATTTTTATGATAATAGCGACAAAGGAAAAAAGTTTTTTCCTTCTCTAAAGCTACCATACTTAGCAACATCTTTTGCTAAAAAAATAAAGTCTCAACCTCCACCACCTCCTGACATATGTTCTTATCCAATTTAAGTCTTCCAGCAGATCTGAAGGTCTATTGACAACTTGTTCCATGTCACTAAACTTGGTTTGCTTCCCTGCTACTGAAATAACAATGCAGTGTCTCTTAAATGGTCTTCGTGTTAATAAGAGGCAGAGGGATGGAGTACTGCAGGCTGCCAGACTCCCATTTTGTTCTGTGTCATTGATATGGTGTACATTTCAATAGGAAAATATTGCATTCTCTTTTGGATCATAGAAGTCCKTTTTTCTTTTTTTTTCTTTTTTTTTGTCAATTTGCTCTGAAGTGTGCAAATTTGCCCCAAAGGTACATAAAGAGAACTCTTATCCAGAGAGTGCAAGAGGGGAAAAGGACATGCAGGGAGGAGAGAAAAACCTGTGGCAAAGAGTAGCCAGGATCCCTTAACACTAAATTAGTCTGTAAAATTTTTATATAAAGGCAATGCTTTTCTGTGTAGAATACTATGAGCCCAATTCTAACGCACGGAGTGAAACCCTCTCAAAGTAGACCTGTAGATAAGCTGTGCAAGCAGCATTAATGCCAACTATCATTTCAGCTGCTGCTCACCAGCTGGTGCAGGCTATTTGTAAATCTGTGTGCTCTGTTGAAAGTGAGGCAATGTTCCCCAGTAGCAATTCAGTCTTTCCAGCATACAAATAAGTGCAGAGAATCCAAATAAAACTGACTTCCTTTCCTCTTCAGCTGGAGCCTTAGGAGCAGAGATCAAAATATAGAACAGAGCTGCTCTAGTCATGTCTTCCTCAAGTGATCACTTGGTGGTAAAATCTGGACTAAAACCACGGGGGTCTAAGGAGAAGGGACATGACTGTCATGCCTACGAGGCAGGTTTAGGATCATTTGCCATTTCTTTCACAGATGGTATGAAAGGCTTGGGTGGGTAACCCTGGCATGGTTTCCCTGAGGCATTGAGGTACCTAATGAGCACTGAAAKTATTGGAAAGGCCTTAAATACTTTTGTGAGGAACTGTGTCTTCTTTAATTATTGATGGGTAAAAGAGAAGTGATATTACTTAAGGATTTTTTTTTAAATTTWTGAATATTGACTGCTCAGATCAGTATGTTCTTCACTAAATGTGCTTTTCTCATTCACATGGAGAGCTCAGCACAAGAAGATACTATTTTTAGGCATTACAGTAGTATTAGTCATGGCTCTAAGGGCAGAAAGACCTAAATGGTCTTCAGGCCTTCAGCTGCCAGTACCTACCACAGACTCACCACAGAACTCCTTCCCCATGGGCTTTGCTGCTGGATTCAGTCCTGGTCACACATAGGTTAAAATAACTCTCGGTGGATCATCGGTGGTTCTGTGGAAGTGTACCCTTGAAGGAAACACTTGTACCTTAGTGCACGCAAGCAGCTCTAGGCCAATAAATAGACTCAGCAGTGTAAGAGAAAATGCCTAGGTTCATTGTTGCCTTTGACTTTGTTTCTTGCCTTTGATTAAAAACGAGCCTTTGTCTTTTCTGTAAATATTTGTTATCATTAGCTCACTGGCAAGTGCATATACAGCTGATTTTAGCCTCCAATTAAGATGCAGTGAGTTTAAATACTGATGTGAGGAGTGTAGCAGGATAAATAATGATGTATATGAGCAAACATTATTCATTTAGTCATTTCTTTTTCTACCAGCAGTTTTAGAAAGGCTTTTTTTGTGTGTGTGTGTATGTGTGGGTTTTTTAAGTCTAATCCTTTCAGTCAGCGGTCTCATGAGGAAAAGCTTCTGCTTCAGTTTGGTGTTGATGCTTGGTCGAGTCTTAAAGCTTCATGGTTTTTTGACACTGCACTGAATCTGAAGCTTTGATGTCTGAGACTGCTGCCTTCACAGAGTAAATCATATTTTAAAGTTTATCGGTACGAAGACTGTGCTGTCTCTCAAACATATACACGTATATTCACACAGAGCTTCTTTCCACTTCTTTTAGCTACCTGCAAGTTTCTTTGGGATTAAATGATTCTTTCAGTTGCTGTTCCCACGTAGATGTTGCCAGCTTTAATTCAAAGCTTTCAGAATTTGTGGGCTAAAGTAACACATACTTGTGCTCAGCCGTGACAATTGAGAGGAACCTGAAGAGAAACATATTTTTTCTTACTCCACTTCTGTAGCCACGGTATCAGCTCCATGTTGCCTACTTCTTTTGATGCTTCTGAAACAGGTAACCCTGAAGTGAAGGCCCTAGACAGTTTCTGTGCTTCAGCAGATACTTACGTATGGAATATKCAGGATCAACATCTGCATCTTACTGAGCATCCACGTAGTTCAGAGGGTACAGGTGAGTGCAGCAGCTCCTCATAGGAAGAGCAGAGGCCTTGGCCCCACAGCCACTGTTCCAGTCAGTTCACTAATGACCCTGCTAAAAACAGCTTAAATAGTTTGCTTGTGTATGTGTGATCATCTGTCAGCTAACCTTTTTGTAAGCTATTCAAATCACTGACATCCCTTTGCAATTTCTCCTCGTTTCCATCCATCTGTGTAGACTACATAGATTGGGCAGGATATAAGGATATAAGTTATAAGATATATAAGGATATAAGTTAGTGCTGAATTTCTTGTCACAAGATTGTAAGTCAAAGACCGCCATTCAACACAATATCCGGTACCAAGGTCTAAATATGCTGTTATTCAGATCAAGGTCTTTTGAGAAGACATTGAAGAAAAGACATCACCAGGAAGACAGAATATAAAGGAACCCCAGAAATGGGAGATTCTAATGATAGTGCAAGGTAAAGCACAGCCTGCCCATGCCTGAGGGCTGTTAGAGATGGTGACAACGGAGGGTCAGAGCAGAGAGCAGAATAGTGTTTCTAGCACAAGTAAAAATCTCTTAAAGTTAAACCTAATACAACATCACCTGCACTTATGAAGTATAAGGCACAGAATCTGCTGTTCCAGGTGTTAATTGCAGGTGTGGCATTTCAGACGTATTTAAGGAATGTAATATCTGTCAGGGAGACTTATGCTCCTGAATTTCATAAGCACCTTAAAGAATCCTCACTGGCCCCTTTAGCCATAAAGCTTACTAGTACTAATGTCTCTTGAGTTCTCCTGTACCTACAGGGGAACACCTGAAATGTCTGAGGGCAGGAGAAACAGCAGAGCGTTTTCCTTCACTTTTTATGTTTAACAGAACTCATTCTTTACCAGTTATTCTTTAAAGAGCAGATATACTTTCTCCTACAATTTTTGCCCGCAGTTGTTTCCTAGAGGGAAAAGCCAAGTATTTGGGCATTTTCTCTCTTTCATCAGAATAGYTGCAGAGTTGAGATGAGTAGTATATTGAAATACATTAGTACCATACAAAATCTCCTCCACCTACTCTATCATCTCGGCATTTTTCCTTCAGCTTCTATTTATCTTCCATGTACAGATTCCCTGAACAGAGAAATTCTTCCAGAATTCATGATTCAGGCTGTTGGACTAGGATGTAACCGGGGAGAAGRAAAGAAAGGGCAGCAAAAGGTAATTAATTGTCTGTACACTGTGTTCCCTCAGCCRTCTATATAACCCTTTCCTATGGAAGTATAAATGCTTTGGTAAAAAGGTCAAGATATTATCGCAGTGGACATGATTCAGACTATCTTTGCTCAATTCCAGCTACTGACTTTTTGTAAGACCTGAGGTAGGTTCCCAATTTCTCTTTGTCTTAACTTTCTATCTGCAAAATAGGGATAATAGTGTCCTTTCTCTTGTTGAACCACCAACTCTTCAAGCCTTGATGTTAGGTATGGACGCAAAGACATCCTCAACCATGTTTCACAAGGTGTAATAAATGGAATACAAATATTTAAGTCTATGCCTGAGCCTGAAAATCAGAAATTAGCTGAAACAGCATGGTTTACCTGCCACAGTTTCACTGAGTATTTGATTATTTACATTCTGTATGTTTCCATTTAAATCCATGGCCTTAAAATGGTAAACTAGGTAAACATGTATATGTCTGTTCCTGATTTGCATTTATAACAAGTTACTGGTCTAAAGAGATAGGTGACATGAACTCAGGTTCAGCAGAGAGCTACTAAGATGATAAAAGGACTGGAGCATCTCTCATAGGAGGAAAGGCTGAGAGAGTTGGGCTTGTTCAGCCCATAGAAGATACAATGGAAATCTTAACAGTTTGTATAAATACCTTATGGAGGATGTGAAGAGGAGGAGGCCAGAAGCATTTGGGTGGTGCTCAGTGATAGGACGAGATAAATTRATATACAGGAAGCTCCAGCTGACCGTGAGGAAAAACTTCACTGCAAAGGTGACAGGGAATGGGAATGGGTTGCCCAGAGCATCTGTGGAGTCTCCTTTCCCGGAGATATTCAAAAGTCATCTGGACAAAAATCAGAGAAATGTTCTCCAGGTGACCTTGCTTGAGCAGGGGGGTTGGACTAGATGATCTCCAAAGGTCCCTTCCAACCTCAGTCATTCTATGATTCTGTGACACCGAATTCACTGTGTTCCTCAAAGACAGTAAGAGAATGTGCAGTAGAAAGAGGCATGCTATTTAAATTCACTGCAGCAACAGCAATAAAAGGTTTAAATGCCCCCATGAACCATCTTCTTAATATCTGTGTGGATATTAATATCTTAATATCACATTGGAGCTACTCCACTAACACCCCTGCTGTAGCTGTGAAGAGCAATCAGGGAGACAGGGGTTTCAGCAGCAGATCTGGCAGATGATGCCTCCACCCCCTGTTCCCACCTACACTCCCGCAGTTCAGCAATGCTCAGCTGTGTTGATACAACTGGTTGCTATTAACAGTTATTTCCAAACTGATAAGTTCAAGACCCCCCTTACTGCTCAGCTCTGCAAATAACTGTATGGCACAAGTGACTAATATTAAACAGCATGGGGGTCAGGAAGGGGTATGGAGAACGAGATACCAGGAAGCAGAAACTTCTGAGGCTGGTTCTGCTGCTGAACCAGAAGGCAGTGCAAGGAAACAAGGTCTCATTAGCTTTATGTCAGCCTGTTAGCTGCGTATGAGTGAGTGTAAATGCTGTTCTAAGAAGCTGAGTGCATAATAAATTTGGCTATTCGTAGCACAGCAGTTCTTGGGAGCATATCTGTGCTACCTGATTTAAATGTTCATTGCATTGCATCTAAGGCTAGAAGCACCTCTAGGAAACCCAAGGCATCAGGACATACATGGCACATTATAAGATTAGGGTTGATTGTACACAGACCCTGGGAATTAATAACAGGGGAGTCATAAAAAAAACCCACACACCTGGGGATACATATTACCAAGATTACAGTAGGGGAACAAGTAATTTCAAATGAGAATATGGCTAAATTTAATCTTCTCAACAGATATTGTACAGATAAGCCCATTAGCAATCTTCTGTTTCTGCTTCTCTTTACATTATTTTTCTCCATCTTGGATGCAGTTTACAATAGCATTCAATCTCTTACAAATGATTCAGAGTTTTATGCCTTTTTGTCTATTTGCTTCAATTAGTGGGGGTAGAATTTTCTACCTCAGGGTAGAAAAATTCTGAGGGTAAAGAATTTAATGTCAATTATCATATGATTAAACCAGGACTTCTAGACCTGATTTGACTATCACAAACAGTGCTACTTACAAATGTATTTGGAAATGATTATAACCATTCATAGATATTTTTTCTTTTGGCAGAAAAAACAGTGAGATGGCAAATGGTGTGAATGACTTATATTTGCATTCTCACAAATGGAAAATTTAGTCTTAAAGTGACAGAACCAAAGCTCAGGAGAAGGTGAAGGGGAAGGGGAAGAGAAAAGGGCGATGCCTGGATTTGCCAAAGTTGCAAGTAATCTGCAATCCCTAGAACAAGGTCTGGCTTACAGCTAGCTTTGAACCCCTACCATCTGAAGATCAGAAGTGTTTCAGACATCTCAAGACCTGTGGCAAAATTATCTTTACTTTGGAATTTACTCACTGATTCTTCCCCTTTCTTTAGGCTGATGACTTCATTAGTCCCAAAGGTCCTTTATTAATGCATTTCCATAGAGTGCCTGTACTCATTTCCTCCTGGTTCATTTCCTGAGAGAGCTAAACTACTTGGAATTCTTTTTCCAAATTGAGAGTTCAAAGGATGGATTTTTAATTAACTATTCCTGATGAGTGGTTTCATTAAATGAAAAGAAGGGAAATTGTTCTGATAACCTTATGTGTTTCAGAGAAGAGAGACGGTGAATTTGTAGTCTGTGAACCAAATAAAAGGGAGCTTCTCACCATATTGAGAATTTCCTAGAATGGTTGTATTTTGCTTTCTGCAGGAAGGTGTGATAGTTTGGGCACATCAACACACCTCCCCTTTGTTGAAATCAAGATTAGGTTTCTTAGTAAGGACTGTGCCTCTCCCCTTTGTCAGGAGGACCGACCAGCGACACTGAGTGGGTCACTAGAACTAAAGCAATTTCACCATGAAGGTAAGATTGTGGACACAAAGCTGGGAGCAACGGTAATTTTCACTGCATATCAGGCTTCTAAGGGTCATTAAGACAATATTTATATGAGAAAACAGTTTTTGTGTAACAGACTCTTTTTATATACCAAACGTCTTAATTATAGAGTTTCGAGCGCATGAGGTAGTCCCTACCCAGGTAATTGGAGTGCGTGTGCCCTACAGTGGTCTGAGCTGTGTTGATAAAYGCAGAGGGACTTCCTAAATGGCATCAGCCCTGGTGTTAACAAGAGACACGTGGATTCATGAAGTTCTTCAAATGATTGTTTGGATAGACAGGATCAGATTTTGTCTACTGTAATCAGAAGATAAGACAAACCTCCAAGGGTTTGTGGTATAAAAATCTCAGAAGAAGAGACAGCAACTATTCATATTCACTAAAAATCATTGGATCAGACTCCAGAACACCTGCAAAGTTCCTTGAAACATCAAACAAAGGTTGCTGGTAATGGCTTTGGTGGGTTAACCTTTCATCTTTTCCTTTGCAAAATGCTGTCATGTAACATGAGTTATAGGCTGGCAGATGATTTTCCTGAAGTGATTACAGCATGCACCAATGATAGCTGGGCTCTTTGTCTGGACTAGCATTTTAGAATATGCTTTAACTGCATCTTCTGTAGGATGTAGCCTCTCAGGGAATCTTTCAGAGACAAAATGCACTGCAGACAATCCATCTTTCATATGCTCTCATATGTAGTAATGCAAAAGGAAACAGAACACATTAAGAAGCAAGGTATAGTATTCTCTGTATGCATCTGAATTCTTTCTCCCATGAGAAGGCAACAAGAAAGCGGTCACAGTCTTGCTGTAGATTCGGTAGTGCTTACAACACCGATTAACACTTGAACACCAATTTCAATGGGAATACACTGCGATTTCTGTGAAATTTGACACTTTCAGAAGGGGAATCCATTAAGGGTTAACTGCTGCAAGATAAAAACAACTATCTCAGGATTTGGCTTGAAATTAAACTATTGGGATTCTGAAAAAATATTACAGAACGATATTACATACCTTGTTATACTTATGGACAAAGGAAACAGGAAAAAAAAGAAATGGGTTTCTTTCCTCATGGAAAAAAGAAAAAGATACTAGACTCTTAGTCTGCTTTGTTATTAATTTTTAGGTACTGACAGCATAATTGCCATCACATTGCTATACAAAACACAATATTAGGGAGTATTTAAAAAAAAAAGTATTATTCATGAGCAATTATTGCATAACTCTTCATCTACCCAGGCTTCAGCTCCCTGTTAGATTTTGTGTATTCTTTCTGCCTGCCAGATCTTGCATTGCTTTCTGACATGTGACCCAACTTCAGCCCAGGAGAGCAACATGCCTAGTCCTGGCTTTGGCTCAGAGTCCTCTAAAGGGGACAATATCCTCTGAATTTCTCTGATTTTGTTCTTCTGAATCTTTTTTTTTTTTTTTTTTTGAAGTTCTTTAATTAATAGTAATTAGCAGTAGAAGGCAGCAGCAACAGAGCACCTGGTTCCAGCTGTGTTTTTTTTCAGTTAAGGTGACAGTGGCTGCCTGTGCGATGTGGAGAACTGAGAAAGTCTCATGTATGAGCTATGGTCTGTGAGTGGCCATGCCTTTGTGCCCCAAGGAGAACGTAGGCTGAGGTGAAGTGCTACTCATGTGTTCCTGAAGTGTGATAGCTCTTTAGGTGAGAGATGGGAACATTTGTGCTCTGAGCATGGAAAAATGCCTATGTTTAAATGCCTAAAGAATTTGGGAGTCCAACATGGAGATGCTGATTGAATAAAGTCATCTTCAGGATTAGGCAGCATGCAAAGCAATACTGTACATCACCTTCTGAGAGATTGCTTTCTTACTTCAATATAACCCCRCTTTAGACTCTTCGAACTTTTATTTCCTTATCCATAACACAGATTTAACAGTTGTCTCATRACAGCTGGATAAGCTTGTGAAGACAGTGTTATGCTCTAACAGCAATGAGATCTTATAAATACCATAAATTAGTATTTTAATGAGATTTAATGGGAATAACAGGTCAAGCCAAATGCTTTTTTTCTCAAGACAGAAACAAAGCCTTTCAGGTTCTCTCAGGTTCTTCAGCCTTCTCTAACCAAGAAAAGTAGCTTTTTCCCAAGGAGCTTGTAGGAGTTCACATTTACTAGCAAGATGCCCTTTTACCTTTCTTGATTTTGMTTTGATGTTGAATATTATAATGCTGTATGTATTGGTGCATGGACTATAGTGTTGCTGAAAGTACATAGCAGAACCTGACATTTCACCTTAAGATGAAAAAGAAATTCCAAGAAATAGGATTGTGATGGCTAGAAATGAAAGAAAATTAATTTTGGCAAAACTGTTCCTGATTCATGAATGACATCTTGTTTAATTGCACTAATTTCATACAAAGTCTCTAGATCTAAACTTCTCTCTATTTCGTGTTTCAGGTAGTATTGGGCAGGAATCCTTTATATGTCATAGAGGAAATGGTGGGTCGAGCAGTCCCACCTTCTCTTTGTGAAACTAGTTCTTCTCCCCATAAACAAAAAGGTGAGATTGAGGGAACAGTTGTATTAGAGAGCTAATCCTCTTAGAAATCTGGCCCCTAAAACTGAAAAATCAATTCCAAGGCCTTTCAGTCCTGCTTTTCTCAGTGAAACAGAAATCAAACAAGAGAATGTTTCATACACAAATTTATTTTGTCTAAATCTGTAACTTTTATAGTATGTGGACTTTGACTAAGAGATTCATAAGACGCATTTCTCAGTGGAAATATGACCACAGCTAATCTTCATGCAAATGTTTTTATTGTACAGAAGAGGGGCAAAGTTGAATTTGAATAGCACACAYAGAAGAGCAGAACATACCTGTTTGCCTAGAGGTGCAGAACATATAGTCCTCTCRTGCCTGATTTGCTTTTTGGATTTATTTCATGTGCCTATATCTTACTAAATTTATGTCCCATATTAATGGTTGGTTGATTCAATAAAATGTCAATTTTTGGCAGGAACAGAAAATGATAATTCTAAGAATGGAATATCATGGTGTGATAGTCTTGAACTAGAAATTGTTATTTGGGACATGGATCCAATGGAATTTATTGGTTAAAAATTGAAAAGGAACAAAATCACTCTGTTCTTTTTCTTTCTATTTTTTTCCCAGGTGTTTTAAATTTAATCTTTTGAAGCATCCTTTGTTGTTTATTACAAAACCAGCTGCAGAACTGGAACTTTTAAGATCTACATGGAGAAACGCATAGAAGCAGTCACTGTTTCTGGTTTGTCTTTTGCTCTGGGCTTTCTGAGTTTCTCTTGTAATGATACAGATCACATGTGATTTTAATGTGCATATTTATGTCCTATATGCTTGGTACCMATTTCCAAGCTGAAGACTATGATTTTATTGTGTGTTGTTTATAAAGTGTCTTCTAAGTGTAATGACTGCTTCACTAGAAGTCACTGGTGATTATCTGAACTGAATGCATCTCATTCCACTTAACAACCCACTTTGTCATACTGTCCACATTAATACTACACCACGGCCACTTGACACCAGGGTAAAGTTTAACTGTTCTGTTACATTAAGAGAAGATTGGCCTTCCTTGCGATCAATATCTTTCTAATATGTTGTGCTGTAGGTACCACCTGATATGAGGTTCAAGGTTTCTTGTTCACAGCTGGTTTCATCACTTGGTTTCCAGAGTTTTACTCTCGAAAATCTCATTTTTCTATTCAGCAGTTAGATCATATTTATTTAGCTTTGACTGTGCAAATGTATTGATTTGTAGCAGGTTATTGTTTTGTTATTGTATTGATATGGCTCTAATGCACTGAAAGTGTTTCAAAACTCAACTGAATTAAAATATAGGGCTTTTTCTCTGAGCAGGTACAAGGCATATTATCAACTCTAAGTTTGCTTTTAAATGCGAATTTATAGTATTTACACCATTATTTTAAGCTTATATATACTCTGACATCCAGTTTCTGAGGGTAAGCCTATGAGTGGATAGAAACTAGCCTATAGATAGGACATAATAAAGTTGGCGACAAAACTCCCTTGTCAAATGTGAAGACTGAGCTTTTAAATAAGCTCTCAGTTTGACTAAGCATCCCTTGCTTGGTCAAATGATGTAGCCCCCTAGCCAGAGGAGAGCATACGGCTGGTGACCACTTTCCATTAAAGAACATGCTTTTGATCTCCTGTTACCTATGGATGAAAAGCAGCCCTTTGATCTGCTGTTTCCCTCAGAGAGATGCTGGTCATTTTCCTTAAAACAAATGAGGGCCCTGGCCACCCCACGCTCTTTAACACTTGAAACTTCCCAGATCAATGTAAGACTTTTAACCTCTGTTCAGCCACTGATACCCCTGGAAACTGAAGGGAGCCACATTTTCAGCAGTCCCTAGGCACTGGAGCCCTGTTCCTAGAGAAGCATGGGGCTGAAGTCTTGGCAATGTTGAAAAGCTCGCTTTGGGGCTGATTCAAATGCTATATGTTTCTCCACCTTGTTTATTTGCTTACTGAGCCAGTGACATCTTCAGAGCACGGCTACACAAATGTGTCCTCAGCCATAGAGCAAGAAAGTGACTGCACTGCTGCAGAGCAGTAGACTCACTTGCTAGGAAATCTTGGGACTAGTTAATGAATGAGGGAAAGGTGCTAAAGATCCAGTTACCTACTTGGTCTTGAGTCTTCTTGAATCATTTTTTGCAGCAGATTTGTCATAGAAATTACCTTGTGTTGTAACTTTATGTCCTTAAATGTACGGCTGGGCTTTCACAGTGCTCCTATGCAGTGCATGTACCCAGGGTGCCCCTCCAATGTTCCTTACAAATTCCCACAATGCAAATATGGCATTTCTACATATTAAGCAATTCTCAAATTTAAGTGCAGTTAAAGTAAAATTACTTTCAATAGATACTTGGTTATGATGACTTTTGCTGGTCACAGTTCTCCCTACATTTTCTTGTTTCTTCAAATAAAAATTATATTTGTCTTGTGACCTGGAATCTCAAGCTCATTTTTGATCCAAACCATCCTCAGAGAGTTATAAAATTTAGATGATATAACTGCACATTGCCTAGTAATGAACATAGTGAGAATCAACACAGGAAAATGAAGACAAGAGATATGAATTAATGTTTTAATAATCTTCCTTAGATTAGTATAAAAGTGGCACAGGCCAGGCAGGGACCCCAGTAGTACTGATGAACACTGTGACTTATCCCATATGGATTAGTATTGCCTTGTAACTCTCCAAGGACATGATACTCTCATATCTGCAAGGACAGACAGCCACAAAGCTACCAATAGTTATATCCTTGTCCTGGCAGTGTGGTGCAACTGTTTTTAACCCAGACAGAGCTGCTCTTTATAATGTCACAGCTTTTGACAAAGATGCTGCCAGTTGGTTACTTTATTTTCCCTCCTATTCAATCCTGTGTAAGTGGGACAATCTTTTCTTCTGACCCAGGACTTTTGCTGTTTTCTAATGGAGACCAGGGACTGCAGCATTCTTCAATTGTTGATAGTCTAGATAGATTTGAGCTCAAGTAAGCCAGCTGTGAATCATGCCTCTTGCTTCTACAGTGACTTGATAAAGTACTCATTGAAGCAGTGTCTATGGCTGCATCATGCTGGTGGTAACCTTCTCCAGTACAGACGTCAACCAGTATGAGACATTTTAGACTCACACAACTCTATCCATCCTCCCCACCTACACTCTSAACTACGCTCTAATTGCTCCATGGCTGAAGTAATATGATCAGTATTTCATTCTCACATTTTAGAATACAAAGAAACTTCAAAGTAAGTGCCAAGATTTCATGCTGACTTCTCAAAATGTCAGCGCTGGACACCATAACTCTGTCTATTAGAGAAACAGGTTCAACCATTCATAAGCCAGAGCCAAACAGTGGCAAGCTGTAGGACTTGCTTGATCTCTGTTTTGAATACAGTTATTCTCTGGGGGAAACATCTTGTCTGGATTTAAAGATTTTGTTCAGTGATGGGGAGCAAACGTTGTTTACTTGTTCCTATGTTTGTTTACCTTCCCTGCTAAAAATGTGGCATTTTCCTGCTCTGAATTGATGTAGATTCAACATCCATCCATCTAATCTTGTTAGAGGTTTATCTATCGCATRGAAAGCTTTCTATTTATTTTGTCACTTCTGTTCTTTGTTGGATACTTATAGTTACTGTGCAAGACAGTAARACAATTCTTAACCTTTTTCTCTTGGGTAAGATTGCACTGTTAGAGATTTACTCTTAGCCATGCTTTTCTCAGAGGTTTATAATTATGCTTTAGGCTTTTCTTGAAACTATCTCCAATTTTGCGGCCCCCGTTTTGCTGAGGCTTACTGAAATGGGACTATATTGACCCAGACTGCTTCCCAGCCAGGGCTTTTTAAACAGGCAACATAACAAATGCCATTTCATGCAAGATTTTTGCTCTCAGTATAGCAACAAACTCTAAAAAAGATTTACCTTACCTTATTTAAGGACCAATTTACTGTGAGGTGTGTGGAATACCATAGAAGTAGTTCTCAGTGAAGTCAGTGTGGCTCAATTGACTCTATTGCCCCATTTGGGTGCTCCATAAAATTTGGCTTTGGTGCAAGAGGGAGTCCATCTGCAGTGGTTCCATCAGATATGGTCTTCTAGGCACATTTCACTGGTGTCAGTAAGCCAGGAAAATGGGAATGGAGGAACAGTTACATGAGAAGCTYCTATCATTGCCACTCAATTGTTTTTCTTTTATACAGCCTTCTGATATGATCAGTGTTGCGAATTACTCTCCAAAGAGTCAGCCACTGTTAGGTCATCTTATGTACTGCTCCTCATCTTAAGGAAGTCTGTTCGATGAGCATTTAAAAAAGTCAGTTAACCAATAAAAATCCCGGCCAAGCTTCAAATGAGCATCTGGCATTGGTTGTTTAGATATGTCTGTGAGTAATGGCAAGCTCAGAGAAAGTCAAGCCAGTATTCAGACATTACTTTTTGGCCGTGTTATTTCTCTTCTGTATTAGCTGAAAGGGTCTGGCTTTTGTTTTTTAACCTTGTTGTTTCAATGCCAGAACAGTGGAAATATAACACAATTTAAAACAATAGCTCTTAAAAGATCTCATATTTTCTTTCATCTCCTGTTTAGTAAGCAGCCTTGGTAGTGCCATTTCATATAAAGAACTGCAAGAGTCACAAGGTCCAGAAATRCCGTAATTCCAGCAATGACAAAAAAAATGACCTGCTTTGTCTTTTTATTGTCTATAAATGCAGCGAAAAAAGCTATTCCACATCCTCAGCTGTAACCAGTTAATTATTTTCTGTTGTTTCTCATAGATGTTTTTTAACCAACATTAGGCAAAATGTACGTCGTGGAACAARCCATCCATACAGTATATGCTATAATTACTGTTTAGCAATTTCACACTAGCAAAAATTTATTAAAACTTCACGACTCATTAATAGTAAGTGATCATAATCGCTTAATAGAAAAGGAAACTGAGCTAATGATAGAAGTGCTGATTAATGGTTTTGACCTTAAGACATGAAGTCAAGTGAAATTAATGTCACTGGGTGTTGAAAGTAAGGTTATTTTCAAGTGTAGGTGGTCTGTTATCACACAAAATAAACCCCAGCCAGACAAACTTTATGTTCTTTAGCAGAAAAATAATCCTTTTCTATACAGAGTGGCATTATTAATAATCTCACCACTACCTTTAAAGTAAGCTCAAGATTGTCTCATTTGTAATCAAAATCATGAAAAATATGAATATGTTATAGAAATGTGCATATATACTGTCACTTCAGAAGGAAATCACACAGTAATACTTAATGTGCCAGTAAAGAGAGGCATTATGTGTGGATGTTTGCCTCTTTCTTCATTTTATGAGATAAGSTTAAAATATTATCCAAGACAATAACACAGTTCAATTCACCAGTCAGTCAGGTGCCTAATCACATATCAGATATTTGGGCACCATCAAACCTGACAGGACAACTGTTCCTCCTTCCAGCTCTGTACCTGGAAATGCATCTTCCTCAGCTCAACATCTGGCTGCTTCTGATGCCCTCTGGGGCTGGACCAAGTGGTGGGCTCTGAAGAGCAGCAGGCACAGGAGTACATTGAGAAGGTCCCGTGGCCACCCGTGGATTAACAGGACATTATAGCAAATGTGTGCCAAGTGCAAGGAATTGCAGTGGGTGAGGTAACACATTAGCCACGTTGTAAGGGGGAAAGTCTTCACCTTCCCCAGCTACTTCTTTGGCATGTGCTTCTTGACTTAGGACATGAGACATTATTTTAAATGAGACTAACCTGCTAGTGCTAGTTCCTAATTAATTCTGCAGCCCCATGGGCTTGGTTTAAAAAGTGTTGATGTTCTACACTCTTTTGTAAATTAATCTAGTGCCATTCCTCTAAAGAAGATGAAAAGAGGTAACTTGGGAAAGCAAATGTCTTTCTAATGTTAACTCAAGTTACTAGCACTCCCAAACAGTTTTTCCTGTAGGTATAACCTCCAGGATGGGCAGAGGGAGAGGCAGTTTCCTTATAAGAAAAATCAGAATCCTGGCTAAGCATTAGGGGACTAAGTTCATTAGACATAAATCAAAGTCACAGAGGGCAGGACAATCCTTTTCTAATAATGTCACTCAATAGTTCGCCTAGCTACATTTGTATTAATAATAAAGCCCTAAGGTAGTGAGTTATTTACAGCCATTGATCTGTTCAAAACTCAGAACTAAAATATTGACCAGTATTGTTTTGGCAACAGAAACAAGCTAAATTATATTTAAAGCCAGCAGATCGTGACCTCTGACAAAAAGGCAAATTTTACTGGTCAGCTAGATTAATCCTCAATTTCACATCTCTMCAATCACACGACAAAGCCAGCAATAGTTGGGTGAGTTTAGGCTTATTTTTTATTTTTATGATTGTGAATCTGTTGCCGTGTGTATGTGTGCACTTTGTGTCATGCTTTCCCAACTGCTTTTCTCTAACATTTTTTTGTTAATGTCTCTTCTGAAAGCAAGAGGAATGTGTCACACTTGCAAACTCAGAGATAAATACCATCTGTTTAGCTAACCTCACTTAAAATGTTGGTGGGTTGTTCTTTTTTTTCTTTTCTTTTTTTTTTTTTTTCTTTAAAAAGTATATAATAGCAGCTCATAGGCTTCTATCTTGGCTCCTTCCAAAGCAACCGACTACCAGTCTTTATTTTGTAAAGCCACAAAAATATAAGTGTGTTTTTTATTAGGAACTGTGTGAATTAGGCTTCCTACCTCAAAGCAACACRTTCTCTAGCATACTCATTGGAAAAAGAAAGAAGGAAATAAAAAACCTTCTGCACAATTATATTCAAGCGACATTTCCTAGTCCCTATTTTAGCTTGTTTCTGGCTGCTGTTCTGCTGTTTTCTGTAATTAATATAGTTAAAAAATTTGGCAAAGCAGAATTAGGAGCGTAATTTGTAGTCAGGTCCAAGCAAGACATGCATATCACCAAAATAATTGGGCTTATTTTTATCAAAAAAGTGTTTCAGGAAATCATACTCTTCTGCCTCTGAATGTAAAACAGAACCCAGCACGAAGCAGACAATAATACAGACAGTTTTTGATGCCAACAAACAATCTGTGGAAATGTTGGGGCTGGCCAATTGCTTGGGTAAAGTGGTTTGGAGAGATGTAGGGGTATGTCTGGAAAATTACGGCTCAGGGATGAATGGTTAAGACCACCTTTTAAAATCAGTTAGACAGCTGAGACCTTCTACTGATTTAGTGACATATGGCAASAGCATCTCTAAGAAAACTACTAATTCCAGTTAGTGGAATTTCACTGTTTGACCTTGGAGACAATATCTGKTTTATTCATTCTACTTAGCAGTGTCCCGCAATATGTCTGAATAAATATAAAAATTCAACCAACTTACTATAATCTTCTATAAGACTATTATACGGGAATCACTAGACAAAGATGTGATCTTGCTAAGAGTCCTAAAAAGTCATCCCAGTTTTGCATGACAGGGGTGGTTTGTTTAACTCCCCGGCCGGTGGGGCAGGAAGGCAGCTTCCCCATGAGGACACTCATTCCCTCTGCCATGACAACACACCGATGCTATCAGGCATCATCCTTTCTCAATCGCATAATATGTATGTTTGGTAGAGGGCAATGTGGCAGGCTGGATGATGCTTGTGTACCATCCAGGCAGGCCCTTGTTCTTTGTTGGCATTTGCCTGGTAAAAATAGCCCTGCTGCCATTATCTGTATACACAAAGGGCAGCTGACAAAGGGAGGCAGTGCGAGAATCACAACAAGCAAATTAAGGGAAACAAAACCAAAGCCAATCCCCCAAAGCGCACACAAAGGAACCCATATGGCCACGGGTAGCTGCTGCTCAGGGATGTCCATGGTTTCCCAGCCTCCACGCTCCTCCTGAGCGGGTGCTTCATCTCTGTCTTTCCCTCCTCATCCTCGTCTTGCACCGAGCTGGTGCTGTGGCAGCACTTCAAGAGAAAGCAGATAGAAGGAAAGCCTAATACTAACCTGCATTGCTCTGTATTTTTGCATCGTTGAAATTGTTAAACTCTTGGAGTTGGGGCCCTGTGGGCTGAGGTACCTCCAATTTGATGYACAGCAGTGCAATAAATGGGAGAGAGCGACGCCCAGGTCCAAGCAAGTCGGCAGGCAGCCAGGAAAGCTGGGRTGCTCCCGTTTCATCTCTGCTGCCTTCCCCTCTTCCCTGGCAAAGCCTGGGACTGGCTGAGCAGCACATGTTTATCTCAATCTGCACACAAGTAACTGCTGAGACCATTTTCCTGGCTGCTGTCTCATCAGGAAGCGCATCATGAAAGTGTCTTTCTTCACCTTCGCTTTCCCCTTTGGCAYGGTGCTCATTTCCTAAACCCTTCTCCTATGAGTCTTTTGTCTTCAAAGCTCTGGCAGCTCTTTTGTTCTCATTGTCAGAAACAGGAGTAAACTCTTTCTCTACAGGACAGGCTGAGGGGTGGGATGGTGGGAGGTGTCCTTGAGCCCTAGACAGGGAGCAAGGCTGAATAGGGCSAGCTGGACACGCTCATGCCCGTCTCGCCATCATTTCCATCTCATAGTCCCTGCTTATTGTAATTTTGCAGGGCACATTCAGGAGCACAAAAAGACTTGGGAGCAAGCAAGTGCACTGATTTTTAAAGGGAAAAGCTTTATTTCTTATTTTCTTAGTTTGTAGTAGACTGTATAACAAGAAACAATAAGATTAACCTTTATTAAGCTTGTATTCCTTCTCTCTTTTTGCCAGTTGAGCTTCCTTTCTTCTGCATAATTTGCATAATTCAAAACAGGACAAACAACCAGGATTTTTTTCTCACAAAATCATGCTTTTTAATAAAAAAGAGAACAATGTTTATTGGGAGGGATTGGTTTTGGATATGTACAATAATGCAGGAGCATTATGCTAACAGAAACTGCCAAACATCATGAACCGACTTCCAAAGTGTGGACAGTCTAAGMGCAATGTCCTTAGAGCAATGTCTAAGTCAACAGGAACAAGTGAACCGTGTTTTTATTTTTTTACAACAATTTATCAGCCATTACGACTGTGAGAAGACCTGACACATAATAACCTGCAGTGAGATGTACAGAAATCCATAAGACAACATAGAATTTACACAACAAGGTAACTACTTGTGTAAATATTTTCTCAAAAAGATGGAAGCATGGTCTGTGTGGGTAATTTTGGAAAAAGAAAAAAAAAAGTAGGAAAATATAGAAAATACTAACATGGTTTATCTTCAATTCACAGTGAATGCCAGTCTTCCTAGGCCCAAATGCTATCAGTTACCTTATCTGCTCCTTTCTTGGAACTTAATGGATAGTTAACTAACTGGTAGCATCCCTGGAACTATYAATTAATTTGTTTATCATTCTGATGTAATAAAAAATGCTTTTAACTGAAACTTCCCTTGCTCTTTCCTCTTTGCTTTGTCAGCTTGCATTTTAGAGAAAAAATGCAAAATTAGACATACCCTCAGGTAAAAGATACACACAGCTTCCCAGCATGAGCAATATTTATCACAGCTGATCATTTCGGCACTAAGTAACGCCACACAAAACATTGTACAAACCCTACTAAGCAAATTCAGTAGCAGTAACGAGGAGGGGAGAACATGAAGCTTAATGATCGCCAACAGTTACATTTCCCATGTGCTGATGTGCTTTGAAGTTATTTCTTCCACTGCCTGCCTATAAAATATACATCTTCTTAGCTAGAAACAGTGCAGGGTATGAGGAACAGATATTTA
Source organism: Nothoprocta perdicaria (assembly GCF_003342845.1). Taxonomy (NCBI): domain Eukaryota; kingdom Metazoa; phylum Chordata; class Aves; order Tinamiformes; family Tinamidae; genus Nothoprocta; species Nothoprocta perdicaria. The sequence continues at coordinate 7,220,368 of NW_020455976.1, forward strand.
CTATATGCCTTATTCTATTGTGACATTTGCAGAAGAGAAGTAGAATTCAAGATTTTTTCCCTTTCAGTAGTCACCACTACCTGGTTTTCCTTACAAGCAGCTTGTGACTTAGCTCTAGTTGGGCTGTGCACTCCTGCTTGAGAGATGCAACCCACCATGGAGTATTGTTCATCTCTTGTTCATCTCACTTGTTACAGTCTTCCCTGATTGACTTCCACTTAAGGGCTCAAGGGCATATGCCACCCCAAAGCATGCAGAGGATGTCACTACCCATAAGCAGGTTTGGGGTGGGGGAGAGATACTGTGCACTGCAGTTGGTATGCTCTGGAGAGTATTGTGTCCSCTCTCAAAAGGAAATGGTCTCCATGGGAGAATTCATGAAGGAAAAAGGGGAAAAAAAAAGAAGATAAAGAGAGTTTCTTTATCTTTCTTCTACTTATCAGGATATACTTTTCTATTTCTCAACATTCTGTATGCTGTGGTGTGCATCAAAATGGTGGCTCTATCTGCAAACATTTTGCATCTTCAGACTTTCTCATGACTTCAATAGAAGTTTTYGAATGTCTCGTATACCTTTTTGTATAGCTACTCTCAGAAGTGAAACATGATGTTTTCATTTTGTTTCAACAGCTTTGCTGACTTCTGTGCTTGAAGAACTTTACATCCATCTACATCTCAGTAAATCCATGGAGGATGGCTCTTTTTAAGTCTACCACCAAAGGACAAGKGCAGCAGGGGCAGAACCATCTTCTCATTTTGTGTGCAGACTASCTAGAGTTTGAGTTAGCAAGCCTGGAATGGCCTATTTCTCAGTTTGTTTCTCTGGAAAGGTTACTAATGTGGTCTATGGGATCTAAGTCCAGCCTAGATAGGCCTGAGTGATAAAGGAGACACAGTACAGGCCAGGTAGTGTTAATCTACCTGCTCTCGTACTGCCTGTGCAACTACAGTTGGTCAGGGAATGCTGCTGCCTGTCAGTGCCTACTGTGGTCCTAATTTCATGCATGGAGAACAAAATGGTCAGTAAGTCAACAACTGAGATTACTGACGTGAGATGGACTGRGGTCATGGAGACTGGTCCCGACGGCCGAAATGCACTGGTCAATCACGCTTTGGTGCTTCCAAGCATATTTGATAAACAAACTCAGAAAAAGAGGAAAAAAAATACATTCAACACAAGAATAGTTCATCAGAATGGATAATCCTGGGTATTCATGCAATTACAGCAGCAGATCTTTGAAAGTCTTCTCCTGTTGTCAGACTATTCAGTTGGAAGAGCCATGAGGAATTTTGCATCATTAGCATCAGCCCTGAAAAACAGCTTGACATAAACCAGGAAACACGGGGAGCAGCATAACACCAAGATGCCATTATTAATTGCCTGCATTTATCTAGCATGTCACTTCCCAGAATAAGTGGTTTGAGGGGGCCTGAAAACAAACATCTATTGGATGCTGAATGCTCCAAACACCRGTTCTGTTTCCTAAGTACTGAAGGTCCTGGGCAGAGGATGGGATATTCTCCCATCCTCTCTTTGTAGGATGGAAGTCCCTAAGAAAAAGGGTCAATTAATGCAGTATTTTTTATCAGGAGGAATTTGAAGAAAGTTGCACTTAAGCACATGACCCTGGATTCCAGGACCTTCTCCTTCTGAGAGATTAAAAAGGAATACAAAAGAAAGGAAGTGTATTGGAATGACTGAGAATAGAGGAAAACGAGGGTGAGGGGAGCCCTTGCTGAGATGGGATCATGTTTGGCTGCTGTAATTTAGGCATCAATTAACTCCAATTGGCTGTGTGACAAAGTTTGGCTATTGGCACTTTGCAAAAGGAGAACAGCAGAAACTGCTGTTCTGATCAAAAATGCTCAGCAAACTTGAGAGAATAAAACCTTGGGTAGATGGTAACAAAATTACAATACCCCAATCTGATGAAAAATACTACTGAGAAACTGGTTGATCCTACGCTCTTTTAAACTTTGAACAGTCTCTAGGCTAAATCTTAAATTTCTTGCTCTGGCTTTCATGAATGATAAAAAAGACTGAATATCTGAGTGGGAGTTGCAGGATTTAGCTTTTGATTACTGAGCTAACTACATCAAATACCTATYTATGAAGTGTAAACTTCCCCTGAAGGCAAACAAGCCCAGATGAAGAAAACAGGGAACAAGGTTGTGTGAAAGTCGAGGCAATATTGAGCTAAAATCCAGGAACTAACCACCCTCACAAATTTTAGTTCAAAACAGGACACATCAAAATTTCACAATGAATCTTCTTGCTCTTAAAAAAAAAACCCACTATTTTTACTGAGATTATATCTATTTGATTGAAATTACAACTGGGAAATATATTAAAATATTTAAGCATTTCTAAAAGATTGTGAAAGTTTTTATTTTTAAACTTTTTTTTTTCAGTATCAAACTAGATTTTAAATTCCAGCTGGAAAATTTGACTTGTTCTAGTTAAACCAGTGCTAAATTGAGTCAATAAGAATTTGTAATTCCCTCCTTGTGCAAAGGTGTTGGTGGCTCAATAGAGAAACATTCCAGATCATATTTTACTAGAGGAGAGGAGTGAATGAAAAAAAAAAGTGTCAGGCAATTCTGTATAAAGAAAGTGCTTTACTCTATAATGAGGAGAAAATGACCTTCTGAAGTTAAGGGAGAAGCTGAAGCAACCAGTAATTGAAATGTCATAAGAGGAACTGAGCTGGTAAGAAAAAAGCAAATATTTAAAGATGAGAAATATTTAACAAGTCACTGGATTAATTTCTCTGCCAAGTTCATCATAAGCAAATATATTTCTGTTTCAGTTCATGTCATGGCCAGGTAGAATCTGAATAACCCTATGGGTATAAAATACCTTGGGAGACCCTTTAGCCCAGATGAACAGGAAAGTTTTAATGCAGATGTTTTGTCAGCAAATTTTTTTTTTTTTTTTTTTGAAGGGAGGTAGATCTAGCATGATTTTGAAGTCAAATAATTTCATTTTATGCTAAGAAAGTTGTAACTGCTTTACAATAGTCTGCATATTCTTCCATCTTTCACTGCTTGCCATAATGGAGCTGATTTTAGCAGAAACCGTCTTTTTTTTTTTTCAATGAAACTCAGTACTAAGTATGAGATATTCCTGTCACTTGGCATAAACATGATTTATGTCCCTTCAGGGAGCTGTTCTGAGTTTTGTTCTTCTACCTCACTGGTTTCTTGCTATGTCTCCTCTATGGAAATATCTCCGCAATTTAGCCAACAATCACAAATTAAGATTAAATTGAAATTTCAAGGCAATTCTTTCTTCACATTCAGCCTAATTACATGGGCTTAGCAAATCGTGTACTTTTTCATGTTTTCACTCTACTATTTCAAGCTGTGACTTTCCTCAAATTATGAACAGCCTAGGTTTCAAAAGGTTTCAAAAGGTCTTACGGGATACAATTAAAAAAAAAAAAAAAGCTGGAAATAGCTCTCCAGAGAGAGTCTAAATGATTCTTTGAAATAATTAAGAATTCCTATTCCTAATTCTTCCTCACAACACAGTAGAATGAAGCTGCTCACTGGGAAGTGGCCAGTGCCCCAGGTAGACAGACTCTTGCACAACAGCCAGTGTCACTCTCCCCATTCTCTGGAAAACACAAGGAACTCCTCCAAGAGGAATCAGGGCTCACTCTTCATGACATGAGAGTCACAGTCCTCCTTACTGACCCAACCACGTCATGGAAACTCATGTGGGATTGCTGCACTTTGGCAGATGTCACAATCTGCATCAGCTTTTCTTTGTTGTAGGGGTGAGTGGGACCTTAATTATTATAATTGTTCCTATTTTTGCTAATATCTGCAAGGATCATCTTCATCCCATGTACCTTTTTTACTGGAAGGGCTCGTGGACTTAATAGCTATGTTAAACAGTGCAAAACATTAGCCAAATATTTCAGTTCAGTATTAATTTAATATTTTTCTCAGTATTAATTTAATATTTTTCTGTACTATTCTTAAGAAGAAACAGAGACAATAATCAGGTTATTTAACATAGCAGCGCATACACACTCCTAATGATACTAATGACAATGTCTGTTCCATCATGTTATGTAAAAGACTGTCTGAAAATGTTAATGGTAGCCTATGATTTAATTGAAACACAACTGAATTGGCTAAATTTACAATTTAAGCAGTAGGTCACCTCTATGTACACCCTCTATTTGGACAGTTCCATATTTTTGGTATAGTGGTAAAAGCAATGTACTGAGGGAACTTACAAAAGGAAGTTTTAGTTGGTCCTTTTTTTTGAGCTTTCAACACATGCAACTATAGTGATTGGAAGGTGAAAAAAAGAAACAATTTGAATACTTCAGTTCTGCAGCAAACAACTGCATCAACAAGGTCACCGTGCTGAACTGACACCATCCACAACAAATCCATCTTCTAAAAATCCACCCRTCTACGCATGGTGATGCCTGTAAGAGCCTCAGACAGAACCAAACTCTTTGGTATTTYTTTCCCCTCTTGCCTGTCTAGTAAGTAATTTATTTTTTTAATTAAGAATTCAGTAAGTTTTAATTTAAATGAGGAAAAAAGCCTTGAGTGTTACGCTTTGTTTGTGGTAACATGGCTGGCTGTATGAAATGCCATTTCTTTCTCTGCTATATACCTAATTGTATTTCCAAAGGTAGCTCTCATTGAATCAGATAACTAGCAATTTCTTTTGTAATCAGAACCTAATTAAGTTGTTGTTTACAGTGTAAGTGATCAATAGCTTTTATTCTGGATCACACAGCGTCAAAGCTCTAATAATTGGTATAAAATGTAATAGAGATACTGTAATCAAAACAAATGTATAAGATCTTCAAAAAGGAATGTGCTATACTAGGAGATTATTAAAATTCCTGATACTGCTTAAAATGTTTARTATGATGAATACAAATGATATTTTAAAGAAAGCTTTGTGGATCAAAGATGAATTTAATAATTGTAATGTTTATGAATTTGTTTTGAAAATATTTTTAGTTGGAAAATGTCAGACTTCTGAATTATTATGCTGTGTTCATTAGCATTTCAATAGGCTGTACTTTCAACTCCTTTTGGCATAAAAGAATTTGATTTATTTTTTAAATCATGAATCTCGCAATCTTTTCTGTTGTCACTAGCTTTCAGTAATTTGATTAGCTTCTACAAGAAGAGCAACAGGAACCACATGGGCTTTCTGGTAATGATATGCTACATATTTCTTCTCCAAAAGCAATTCTGATGCCTTTGAAAGCAATTTTCAGTTTCTCATCGGTACAGAATTAAAGATTAGTATTTTGTAATTTATTATGTTCAGTGGCAACCAGTATCTTAGAGTTCTCTCCAACACACAGTGCTTTGAAACCTATATTATTACATGACCATAATCAAGAGTACRAGTGAATTTTAGAATTTTGGAAAGTGTTTATTAGTTTGAAGAAAAAGCTGAAAAGATGAATTTGTCAATAGGCTTAATAATCGGTTAGTAAAATGTGTATTTTGCATACTCCCAAACTTCACTGCAGTTTATAAATCAATGATTTGTAGTATATAGTTGTAAATAACTGATCTGGACATTTCAAAGCAGACTTGTACAGAATTATGTAAGTCTTAACACAAATCTGTGAATTTAACATGATGAATTGTTTGCCTGGTAAAGTTATCTTCTACTTTCAGTACAAACAAAACCAGATTTCTGTTGATCATTTGGACATAACTGCTTGTAACAGTCACCAAGCCATCACAGTAAGGTACAAAGACAGCCCTTAGGAGAAATTCTGCCTATTTGATGACATTTAAAGCTTTAAAGAATCYCTTCTAGATACTGCAGAAAATCATGAGCCAGCATACACTGTCAATGTCACTGAATAAAAATCCAASTGATCAGACCATGTACAGTGGCACTATTGCCCGCCAAACTATTTAAACCATTTATTGGACTGGTCTTGTAAACAGTTCATCATGTCAACAACCCCATGGACTGCAGAAGGAATTACTATTGTGGGAAGAGCTTGATCTGCGGGAAAGCATGTATAAATCTGCCTTGTAACTAGATCATTAATCCTTTTGTGTTGATTTTAGCAGTTTAAGAAATAAAGTTCAACTTAAATGAAGTCCTGCCATCTCCTTTTCATTTTTCCTTTATTCCCTCTACAGTGATGTGATAGTAGAACTCAGGTATAAACTCCTGTAACTTTCTGAGCTGACATTATAATGTGTGCATAAGCAGATAACACTGGTTTAGTACAGCAAATAAAACTGCATGGCATTTTTATTAAACAAACAGTAAAATAACTGGACTATATTATCACAATGGAAGCACAGGAGACCAGTGACTGAACAGCTGAAACCCTGTAGCAAAATTCRTTTCTACTGCTTATCCTAAAATTTAAAGAAGCATTATGAAGCTTTCACAATGGCAGTTTCTTGTTAATTTAAAGACTCTTCACCCTTGTTAAGGCTARATGATTATAATTAAAAAATAGATGTACTGTTAGAAAGTTCTATGCCACACTATCTTTATGAAAATTTAACTGAAAGACGTACATTATACCTGTATGCGACTTATAATGGCTTCTCAGCAGGGAACGCAGAATCACTTACAGTACATAAAGTACATTTAGAGAGGAAAATGCTAATACACTGGAAGAGTTTAACATCAGTAGCAGTTTATCAAATGAAGAAGACGTTTCATCAAGTCCACTCTCTGGGAAAACATTCAATATTAGACAAAAGCCTGGCATCCTTGACAGTCTGAAGTTCAGTAATTTGAAAACCAAAGCCATTCAGTAAGATAAATAAGATCTTAAGAAAACTGCCATCCTCCTTCACAGGTAAGGGCCAGMATTAAAATAATTATTAAAATAATCCAACCAGGTTGCTTTACAGGCAAATTTACACACGGTCTCTTTAAAACACTGCATGCCCAAAAGCCTTTTTGGGGTTTGGAATGTAGCACTGCACCAAGGATTTCACAAAGCCTCTAAATATCACAAGAAGCTTTTTTAGAGAGGAAAAAAAAAAATCCAGCTGACTGCAACTGTTCTAGCAGGAGTGCCTCAGCTTAGCTCCCAGACCTGGAATTCCAGATAAACAACAGAGGACAGGAAACAGATTTTTTTTCTTTTTTTTTTTTTTTTTACATGTCCTTTTGTAATGCAGCTACAAGATGACTGATGAACTTAGGAACAAAGAGAGTGAGAGTGCAACTGTCATCCCAAAGAGCGCTCTGCTTAGATAGAAGCTTGTAGGAAGAGCAAACGAATTCTCTGACGATATGTGACTGGTGGAGACTCCTGCTGTGTTGTCTTTCCCAATAGCATTCTGTAAGACATAATACTTGCCTTGGTTACCGTTATCCATTTTCACTGCAAATTACTTAAATCTATGTCATGGAATTTTGTTTATAGTCTCACGATCCTTGCCAAAGATGCAAAAGGTATAAAACCCAATATCAAAATGACAGTAGTTTCTAAACTATCTTATTCTTGTAATGACAAAAAGCACCAGAAATGTTTAACATTAGAAAAGCAAGACTCAAACAGGGAAAAAATACATTAAAAAAGCCCAATCCTAATCTAAAATGAGTCCATGTGTAAAACCCACTCTGTGAAGTATTTTTTTTTAAGAAGAGAGCTGCATTTATCATGCCGGTTTAACTTTTTATCATCAAGTTTATCAAACATCAAACAAGCATCTGCTTTTTAAAGTAGTTTGGGATGTAAATAGATAAAAGCTAGACCATGGGATGAGAAAAGTTTGATGTTTCTAGCCTATAAAAATGTTTTTTAAATCCCCTTTTTTTCCCTTAATTGCTCAAATTTTATAGATCAAGTCTTCTTTGCTACTAATAGAGCAGTGGACATAAGCAAATATATATAGTCAGATTATAGTGGAATAACCAAGGGAGAGGTGTAACAGTAGTATTGTTCACTGCTTATCATCCCTAGCAAAGGAACTGGACTTCAGAGTGGAAGWGACCTCTGGCAGCCAGGTAGTACAACCTGCTCCAAGCAAAGCTGCTCAGCGCTCTYAGTTCAGGATCTGAAAATCTCCAAGAAGAAATCTCCAAGGAGAAATTTTACATTTTCTCTGGAGCCCTGTTTGGATGCTCAGCCACCCTCCTTAGCTTTTCTCTTGTTACAAATTTTGGCTGTTCCCTCTTGTCCTTCCTCAACGAACCTCCGTAAAAGAGTCTGGCTACATCTCCTCAATATTCCCCTTTACACAGCAGTGACATCTGCCTTAGCCAGCTCTGCTCCATGCTAACCAAACCGAGCTCCCTCAGCTGCTCCTTGTGTGCCAAGAAGCTGCTGCTGCTGCACAGAGGGTAGCAGCAGTGATGGTACCAACCTCACAGAAAGGGAACAAGTCTACCCCATGTTGGAGATGCAACTGGCCAAGACTTAATTTCACGGTTTTACATTRAGGGGAGATACCTCTGCTGTGAAGTGTATAGGATCCACACTCTTACCTCATTAAGACACAGTTCTGTATCTACAGATTCATTGGATTTCCGCTTCTTCTGTGCCTATGAACAAACGCAAAAGTTAGTCCCTGTGCACTGATTTACAAATAGCGCCACAAATGTTAGATAAATTCACAYGGGTTGTCATATTTGTTTGACTTTCACAGTATAGCACATTATTCACAAATAAACCCTCTTAATGTAATAGCACATTTTCCAATAACATCYACATTCTAATCTGAAATTCACAACGAAACCTTAAACAGTTAAGGATACGACGTACAAAATTACAGCTATGAGAGCCGGTAGCTGCATACAACATGCTATGATCTGCGGACTCTTAAAAATCRTGTTGACTTTTCATGAGAAGAAATGATATACGACAGTTAATAATTACTGTAATATTACTGAATATTAACAACATATTCTAGTCATACATTTTATGAAAATATACAACACGGCATGTTTTATTCATGATAATACTTGCAATTTATCCATGTGCTATTAAGACACATTCAAAAATAATTTTAACATATTGCAGGGTTGCCACAGAGCCTCTTCTGAAAAGTTACAAATAGAACATTGAATATGTTTTACCATATTGATGTGTTAGTCATATTAAGCAGTTTGTTTACATTATGTTCACAGATAATAATATATGGAATATTAATAAATGCAGGAATATATTAGATGATCAAAGCCTACAAAATAGAATTTGATGAATCTTCCGCCATATCCTGTGATAAACATCTATCTGTTGCTATCACTGTGTGCTCTCACACACATTGATTCAAATAAGCAATGGCTCTGATGCCAGCATCCTAGATAATGAAAGCAATAGCATACACAGCTAGACAGGAGCCTAGCATCATAAGGTATGTAATATTTCTATTGCTTATGTGAACATGACTGGAACTCTTCTATATATTTCTTATATAATAGCAATATCTATCCCCATGGTGCTGATGATATTTCCGATTAGTGTTGGTGAGGTTTATCTCAGTACTCTACTGAATCTCAGTATCATTTCTTTCTTTGCATATTCCAGAAATACAAAGTGTTCTTTCACAGCAGTTACTTACGCTAAAAGTACAATCAAGTACTATAAAAGAAGACTTGGATTTATACAACAAAACTACTGACAGCACTAGCATGTCTTATTTCCATATRGAAGTTTTGCTGGGCTTGCAATTTATTTCCTGCATAAAATGAATATCTGAATTATGTTGTGGTATATAGACCAATGTTCTCCATACAGATATTTTATATCTGAGATTCTGCATAAAAAATACACCTCAGCCTACTAATTATTCATTTTAAAATTCAAATAAAGAAATGGCAATTCTCATTATTAAACATACTTCCTGCCTCTCGTGATATTTTATTCTTTTTTTTATTTATAAATAGATGTATTAGGACTAAAAAACAGAAACAGCTGGAATTTCAGTGAGATACAGCCTAGCTATAGTAAGAATGCATTTAAATATATGCTAATTATAAAAATATATGATAAAATAATAGCTCAATTCATTAATAAAAACTCCATGCAATCTTTCTCTTACATACTTCCTCTCCAAATTAGTACCATCAAGTTAAACCTAAGAAACATAATTTTAGCTATCTACATGGAAAAAGAAATGCCTGGAAGTAAATTTGCTAAAACAAGAAGCAGTATACAGAGAYGCAATATAAGCTCCTTTTTTTTTCCTCCCCCTTAAACAAAAAGCTGTTTGTTCAGGTAAGGAATATGGCAAATAATGGCCACTCGGTAGATTTTGATTCCAATCAACTAGCTACAGAGGAGAAGGGTAAAGAAGGGGAATCCAAATAGGATGTAAGCCCTAATTTTCTCATGTCTTACATATCCACTGGAAGTGGAATGTGAGGCCTCAAAAGCAGCATGACCAGAAATTAGATGCTGAAGTACAAAGTGTAAGGCCCAGGAAAGTCTGTTGTTTTCTAATTTGTCATTCAACATTAAATTTTCAAGCCTATTCACGCTTCTGTCTATGGGAAACACTGATGTTGTGTTGGATAAGATTGTCTAAGACTCAGATCTTTGTGCTAGTAACTATAAGGCTACTACTGGTTCTTGCTGGTCTCAAACAAAGACCGAAGAAAAGAAAAAAATGTCATTTTGTCTCTACACAAAGTCTTTCTCTACTTCATTCAGCATGATAGGCCATGGACTTCAGCAACTTAAGTGCATCTTTTAGAAAACTCTTTTAACAACACCAATAAATAAATAACAAAAATTTCAATAATTTTGGTCAATATTACCTAGCTTTAATCTGGAAGGTACTATTTATTTGTATCTGTAAACTTAATGTAGTTGTTCTAATAGCAACACTTATTCATACATTTCCTCTATTATAGAAATCTCTTCTTTCTTAGGCTTGAATAGCAATTTTAATAATTACCAGGCAGGCTTTTCTCCCACAGAAAATATCTTTCTTCAAAAGTAGAGCAAAAATGCAGCCTCTTTTGGGGGGTGGAGAGAAGGAAAAGAGAAAGGGATTTTCAGAAAAAAAGAGAATTACTTTGAGGATGAGATGAGGCATTATATGCCAAGTTTCAAATTGGAAGAGTACATTTTTACCATTGAGTTATAAACCTGTAAAAACAGGCTATAATGGAAATGCTGGCATAGGCTGCACCACTACAATAGTGCTGTAAAGCATTAAATCACAAGTAATGGGGAGAAAAAAAAAACTTATGTGTAGAGGAGAGTGCTATAGGAAGCTTATGTCCTGTAATTACAACCTAAAGGGAAAATTCTTCCTGCCCCATTCCCAGGCTCAAAGGGCTCTACATGGAGCAGAACTGTTGTATTTGTGCTTCAGGGTGAGTGAAAGTCTTGTAAGAGATGGAAAATCAGGGCTTGGGGGAAGTGGGAGGAAGTGGTGGAAGAYTTAGATGGGGAGACATGCATTTGAATTTTGAAGGATATCCTGAGCCACCAGCTGCTTAGCATGCAGCATCCCCTATTATCTTAAAAAAATTAAATTGGCAAAAAGCTGTGAATCTTACATAGAGTTGCAGACAATTCTGACAGGGAGTATACACACTATCAGCAAAGAAGAAAACATAGGAAAAGTGAGATTCCAAGGATTCACCACCAAACATGTATCTTGGGTCTCCTACATATCTAAAGTACAGGCAAAGAGATATGCTTCAGATATGCTRGAAGTAACAATTTCCATAGCAGTAATGTAATAGCACACACAAATGGCTAATAAGTCTGTGTTCAAACTTTTCTATCTCAATATAAAGCTTTTATCTGCTGACATGAAAGTGTATGGGAATTTCCTTATTAAATACAAACATTGCTGGGCTGATTTAAAAAAAAATAATTAAAAAATAACAGTGAAAGAAAAGCAGCATAAAACAACGTGTTAAGCACACAAAAAGAGGCATGAGATCTTTTCTACTGGGGTAAAATAACATGTGCTAATGACATATACTCAGCTGTGACATGCTGGTGACTGTAAAATGAAGTTGTCAGATGGGTTGACACTCACCCTGGCTTTGCAGGGAACTGTAGTTCAGTACTGTGAGCTACTCTGATGAAGCTGCCCCCACACTGCCAACAATCTTGCACTCACTTAAGCTTTTGTGCCCTTAGACATGAACATCTGCTTTTATAGAGAGTCTCATCACTGTAGTAGCAAAAGCAACAGATGATATTTAGACACAAGCATATACGTGCACCTCATGATGAGCTTCAGTACATCATACATTAGTCACACAAGCCTTATTTTAGCCTTGGCAACCTTGAGCTTTTAATATCCACACTGAAAGTGTTTGACTTAGGCAAGGATTGGTGACAGGCCAACGTCCACAAAGAAAAAGCTCATGCCTAGTAAAGTTTTTCTCCTAGAAAGAAATCAGATCCAGCAGAGAGCCAGCTAAGAAGAAAGGGATACTGCTTGTAGAGATTCCCTCCCCAGTCTGCCTTTAGGATTTATCTAAGACWGACTTTGTGGACATCCCTGTTTTCCTCTAACCTCAATGTCTCTAAATGGGGTGCCTACCTAAGTCCTTGCTCAAACACACCCTAACCTTATCTTCTCCTTCCCTCCATCTAATGACCACTATAAAGTCCTCCCACACCTAGGAACATTCTGCTTCCCATCCTCCAAATTCTTTACCTCTATCCTTTGCAGACATTAGAGTCCTGGATTTATTCCTGGGAAAACTATCTTGCAATTATGAATCCARCTTCCACAAAATACAGCACTGCAGAATTAATAAATGCATTAAACATTGCAATAGTATCTCATGACGAGTCTGTATAGAAGGTGCATTATTTATGGCTTGTCATTCAGCAGTATTTTTTATGTATCCACTATAGCAGAGCTACGTTACTTGCAGCAGGTACAAAGCCTGCCCGGGGATTGCTCCAAACTGAGGTGAGCTTTAATTTGGAGGGAGGACATGGAAGGCTGAACATGTAAGGAGACCTGAAAGCCTTAAACCTGCATGTAARCAGACGCAGATTGAGCGCCTGTGCCCAAACTCTCACTGTTAGCTACATCTTTCGGCTCTTAGATACYCCAGTGAGAGGTAACAGAAATATGGTTACAATAAAAACGTGGAGTATGGACTCTTTTTCCAGATAATTTTAACAACCGTGCCTTTGTCCTCTCCTGAGATGCCTGGTTAGTTATGCTCACATTAGCAGGGTTTTCTGAAGAAGAGGGACAAATCCCCCGGAACACATCCTCCAGATGATCAAACTTCTGCAGTAGCTGTAAAAATGATGGCACGTGTTCTCCTTGTTCTTTTCTTCTGTTGATAAGAGAGATTTACTATGCAAGTAGCCTGTTTTTCCAACAATGGGATACACACAGTAAATGGAGAAATAGGCAGGCTTTAAAAACGCAATCAGTTTAACTCTTCTGCTCTCGCTAAGTGCTAGGTGCATCTATCACAACCGTCAATAGGATTTTCTTATTAGCACAGCAAAACCATGCCGTGCTGCACTGTAAATCACTTTTAACAGGGAAAACRATCAAAGTGCTTGTGAGAGGCACAGGACACTAAAATAAGGATCCAATTCAGCATAAAATAATTCTGAAGACTCTACCACATAGCCAAGGTGAAAAGCTATTTAAGTCATAAAAACAATCAGTTTTGTACAGCCACAGAAGAAGCCAAATTCTTTTTCCTCTTTCTTTTATTGGTGGTCATGTACTGCAAGGGCACTACATTTCTGCCATCCCACTTTTCACAGTACATAAAATGCCTTTTAGAAACAAGTATTTCCTGGATACTGCTGTTATTAGTCTGCAACACTAGATAGGAAAGACTCAGCACAGTTAAGCAACAAACCACAAGTTTTTCATCTGGGAACATTAAGTATTTCAAACAAATTATTCCCTTGTGTCCAAATATGGACTGGGGAAACAAACTGCTTYAAACTCTCTGCTGCGATGTACTGAAAAGAGCAGTCTAGCAGGCAGTCAGTTCAGATCCCATCATCTCCTCCCACTAAGCTCTTGTGCCCCACAGCTTCGCACCTCTCCTGAACTTTCACAGTTTGAYCCACAGTCTCCTACCAGGGTCTTGTTTGAATTCCCCCCACAGCTTCAGCACAGCTGGGCACAACAGCCAGGCTTGGGCAGCCCAGAGTGCTCAGGGTGCCACCACTGCTGCCTTCAGGACCCACCACCACCCCCAGCGTCATCTATTCAAGCACTCAGGAATGATGAGTCAGGCCTCTTATCCCTTGATGCCAAAAGGTTATCACTGTTTTTGAATGTTAAATGTCAAAAATTGGGTAAATAAGAAAAATAGGAACATGAAAGCAAGGAGATTTGTATTCCAGTCATGAAAGAAAAATAAAAAGGGATCGTGGGTCTCCTAAGAACATTTCTAGGCATTTGTTCAGGATAAAAGGGGTTGAAAGGAAAGGGCTTCAACCCAGTGCGTACAGGAGGATTCTGCTTGGAAGAAGKGCTGGAACACATATACAGCTAATATCAGGTTTTCCACTCTTCCATCATTAACACCTCCCATTCTGTTCTGGGGCCTAAATAAGGAGGGATCTCTGYGGTGCTGTGGATACGTTACCGCTCCGTCGGTGCAGGGCTGGACCAGATGGGCTGAGAACGGTGTCTCTACCCCAARACACTTGGGTAAGTATAGATCAAATTAGCTCTCGTTTAATAGGTACCTAGTGCAGATGTCTGGATGTCTTGATGGCTAGAGTGACAAACAGACTTAGCAGGCACCCCCATAGAAATGGGCCTAAGAGCTGATAGAGTCAACTTAATCTTCACCAGAGGTAGTGGACAATGTCCTCCTCCTAACCTTTTCAGTCCTAAGAAGATGAGAAATTTTCMTTTGAAGAGAGGGAAGGCTGGACCTAACCCTCCCAAAAGGAGCAAAAACAAGTGTGAAAAGAAGGAAAAATCACCTGCATCGTAAAATTATTGATGGATCACTCCCAAGTGAATTATGTTAATAAAGCTGCTGCCTAATTAAGCCTCCTTCCTCACTGCATTCATGTATTTGGGACAACACGGCACATGGTGCTCTTAAAGGCTTTATAAAAAACAGAACCTATCCAAAATACCAAACGGATCAAACAGCTTACAAGCAGCAGGCACAGAGATCTTCAAATATTTATTTCAAGCAATTAGTCTCCGAGTGAGCACAGTACAAAATATGACACTCAGCCAAGTCCACTGAACTGACTGACTTACCTTTCATGGCAGTACAGTAACTTGTTACAATTTTGTTTTCCTGTTCAGTCATTCATTATTTGAATAAAATGAATTTGTATAGCCCTAGATTCCTGCTTCCTATTTTTAGAGGATATTATGCAATGCTCCTAATATGGTCTTTTTATGGATTTGCCTCAAGCAAATATTTTTGCATTAAGAAGGGCAAAGGAGAAAGTAGAATACTAAAAAGCATAGATGGAATAATTTTGCTACCTTAATATCTCAATGGCTGCTTAGGTATTTGCTTTATTTTTTGTTTTTGTGCTCCTCCAGCTAGCACATTAAAAAGCCATGCAACCCAGAGTCAAGTTGTTTGGGATTTTATAATTAAAACTCCTTTCCCTAGTGATTTACCACAACGCTCAGCCCAGCGACCTGCTCAGCAGTTACAGGTAGCATCTGCTACTCTGCACTGAGCACAAAGCTGCCGCGGTTCCTATTAAAAGCCACATCCAGATTTTCATCTCTAACCAAGGCAAGCCATTGAAGAAGCACAGATCCCGCAGCACTTCCCCAGGCTGGAGTGTGTGCCCTTGCGTGTCCGAATATGCAGGCAAAGTTGTTCAGTTTAGCAGGCAGGTAGCATCCTACCTCCCCTATTAGAGCAGGCTACGTGGTGCACTGGAGTGTGGAGCAAACCCTCCCGAGCAGCTGTCAACTGGGGCTGCTCTGGGACTTAYAGCAGCTCAACCAGAACAGCACTGGTCTGTACTGCGCTAATGAGCCTTGAAAAGAGACACCACATTAATGCAGCTTCGACACTGTAATTCCTATTTGCATGTGTAACGTCACAGGTAGTTGGAGGCTTATATTAAGTATGCTGAAAGGAAGCTCTCAGTGGCGTTCGCCAGAAGATGTTCAGATGGTTGGTGGCTAGGACTCTTAGCCGGGACAAACCTGGACCCTCACAGAGCAAAAGTAGAGTTGAATGGGGACAGCAGAGTGGGGAAGCATCTGTGCTACTGCCCTATCTCATGAGACACCCAGCCCCAAGCTCTCAGTAGGTGGAGGAGATGAAGGAAACAAGGTCACGCTTTCTGCCACGTTCCAGCAGCAGGACCAGCGGTGCTGTCCTCTGCTCCCGCAGCTCAGAGGATGGATCAGGCAAGCTTGCTTGAGCACCAGCCTGCACGAGGCCCAGAGCGCTGGCACTGCAGGAAGCTGTGGCTTTTGTGCTATGCCAACCTTAAGCAAGTGGTATTATTGCTGGTTTCCTGAACACTGCATTTACTCACAATTTTTAAAGGAAAAAAAAAGAGGGAACCACCACCATCTGCTTTAAGTGACTGAAACCACTCAGAGTTTTCTTCTTTATTAACCATATGGGTTGGGCATGTGCTGGCACAGATATACGCACCAAGAAAGCACAGCGGTCAATCTCAAAAACCTGTAGAAAACACTTTTAATAATGAGCATCCCTGCTGCAGGTACAGTGAGGTAAAGGGAAAGCTGCAGATATTAACATAACTCTGGATGTAAAGGAAGATAAAATTATCTAGCTACGTGAAATCCTCACCATAGCTCTTCCATCCTCAGGTTTATTTACACTTATCAGTCCCAATATATTAGTTTTCCTACATCTGTAGTTGTGTGACTATGCCTAATACTAAGACCCATTAAATCATGATATGATTTAGAGATTATTTTAGACTAATTGAACAGCTGTGATTTGGACTAATTGGTGTTTTTTGCATTTTTGGCTTCAAACAATCTAGTCTCCAGAAGTGCCACAGAAAGAGAAATTTAAAGAATTTTCTCCTGTTTGTCTAATATTGTAGCTGAATTATGCAGGTGCACGTATGCATTCTTAGAACTGGCAAGCTGAAATTTTACTGAAGTTGCCACACTACCTCAGCATCTACCTTCCTTTTTAGCACTGAAAATACCATTCAAAATAAAAGCATAAGAAAAAAAGATCATTTTAGAAAGAAAAAAACACAGGTTTATCAATGCTGGATGATAATGAAAGCAGGCTATGATATACTATGCTTTTAAGAAAGAGCTGTTCTGCAAGAATCCAACCAGACCACATATCCTAACCCTAGGCTGTAGGTAGTAGTGGCCTTCCTCATATCYGCTATTGGCACATGCACCATGCTCTCACATAGAACATTTATACTGGAGTTCATGTATCCAAGGAAGCAGAGATGCTCTTCTGTAAGAGGAGTTTGCAAAATTGGGATTTTACTAGAAAGATGTCTTACTATTTACTCAGCAGATCCATTGCACCAATGAGCATTTTTCCATTGGCTATACTGCAGCACATGAAATTACACAGTGACTGCCTAACATCATCCGGGTACATGATCTCAAATTGGAAGGACTAGGAAGGACTGCAAAATTTTTCCAGAACTGAAAATATTTTTTAGACATAAAAAATGTTGAGAATTTAAGAGTTTAACAATTACAACTAATTTAAAGTAATTCCAAGCCTATAATAGTCAGATCATTCAAATAATTATCAGATTATGCAAAACTATTCACAGGACATAATCTGTTTTCTTTCATCTTATAAATTGTTCACAGAAGAGATAGTGGCTTATATTGCCGCCTATATTTAATGAACCAGAAAATACAATTAGATAAAAACTAATAATGCAAGTGATTGAGATCAACATTATCAATATGGGTAAATTTTGTAAAGTTTCCATACTAGACTGGAATTCAAGATTTTGAAGATTTGAGTAGTTTGCCTACTTTCTGAAGTATTATATTGGTGAAGACTGGAGAGTTCAGGGTATTACTAATGGGATATAAACTTTATACTTACAGGTAGCTGGTTTGTTCTAACTCAGGTCAACGCTGACAACTATTCAGTAAGATTTCTGAAACGAGTGGGTGGTTCTCAGCTATTCCTCTTAAGGGACAGGTTCACTCCAAAAAAGTGGCACAAATTTTCCTGTCAAGTAGCGTACTTCAAAAGAGACTGAAGAATTAATGGGATGTAGGTTTATAACATCACAAAGCACTTAAAATGTTTCTCCATGTCTTTTACTTCCCTTTCTGTGAAACGATCTGCTCTGTTAAAAAGGGCAAGTCCTCCCATATTCTGTGATTTTCTAACTTAATTACAAACTCCATAAGAAAAAAATTGAAGGTGCCCTGTACTACCAAATTTTAGCATGCTTTCGTGGGACCCAAGAGAGAAATTTGAGGGTTTCACCTAGAAAAACATCTTGAGAATGCTATTTGAAGAGGACCTTGATTAATGGTAGTTGGCAGCAMATATTTCCCTGAATGCACAGTGGTTTTATTAATAGTTGAGGTGAGTAGAAAACAAGTGGATATTACTTCTTGTGATCTACCTGTTCATATATCTAATACTTGCATGCATCAGCTTCGCCTGACTAGCAATGTTCAGTGCCAATAAACTGCCACTGAGTCATATTCAGAATGGGAGGTTTCAAAAAATACAGCTGGATGTGCACTAACCACAACAACAATATGACTTCTCTGATTACTCAGATCTCTAAAGACTAGCATGTCTAAACTGCAGTTTGTCAAAAGCTAAAACTAAAACAGCGTGATTAAAGATGAGGGTTGAGTGTATTYTCCATGCAGACTGTGCCTCATATATTATTGTATTTATATTGCACTGTATTTATACAGATCATTTCTCACACCAGCACTGACACTGCCCAGGTGTATTAGGCTGTCCCAGAGAGAAGCGATGGTGTGGTCTGAAGAGATGCCATGTTCAGTGGTCCAGTGGGGATTAACTTCTCTAGTGCTCAAGARTAGTATCCTTAAAAGGGATCTGGGGTATAACTATGCTGCTCACACAGCCACCACCAAGTACAAGGTATTTCTGATATGCTGGGCATGGATGAATGCAACTGCACTACAACAGGCTGTGCATGTAGCAAAGGGCAGCAGRTGATGAACGAGGACTTTCAGAGCATGTGAGCAGATGCGTCTCATGCTGAGCAGGCTTTCAGATTATTGGAGTTGTAACTTTGGCAGTTGTTCTCTTCAAATGTTCACGAAACGCCAGAGTCCTGTCTCCTGTCACAGTGCTGTGTGCCAGCGTGCCTTGTGTTTCAGGGGCTGCCCATGGGAAGTGGGCCCAGGGCTTCCAGATCAGCTCCCAAAGAGCAGACCTCTCTCACTGAGGACACCTCTCAATGAGCTATCGAAACACACAAAATACGAAGCTGAATTTCACCTGAGGGTGAAAGGCTTTTGCTTAATTAGTAATTCCTTAGTATTCTCATTAAGCTCATACACAAGGTATGATTTTATCTAAACCTTTTCAGTTGTGCCTATAACAATCTGAATTTCTCATCTGCACATAGGCACAGCTGAATCTTGAAGAATAATCAGGAAATCTTAATTAAAATCGCTAGGGCTTAGACTGCCTCTTGATGAGAGAATGGTTCTGCAAGCAGTTGCAAGAATAAGCCAAACTAATTATGTTCCAAATCTGTATGAAAAATGGACGACTTTTCCCTTTAAATTTGCATTTTGACTTGTGAAATTGAAAACAAGCAGTTCCTTACATGCAAAACATCTTGCATTTCCAATGAGTATGGATCCAGTACATGTAAATGGCTGAATGAATATCTAGCCTTGAATCAGAGGCAATCTGAAGCTTCTGAAAATGTCAGTCTGGAAAAAAATAAATGTATGGTGTAATGCTGCACTTTGTAAATTATTGGCCTGAATACCTAATTCTGTTTTAAGAAAGCCATGAGAGAGGATAATCCTTTAATTGTTTAGGACACATGCTAAGTGAACCTATGAAAAAATATACTGCATTATACACAACAGCCTGCCTGTTTATCTGTGGCTCACAGAAGGGCTTAACACAGGAGGGCTTAACCTGAGGTATTKTTTTTATTACTAGGTCTAGTCTACTGATTAGAACTACGGTCTGGAAATGTGAAATGTCTAGGATCTCATTCTTCAAAGTAAAAATTTAAATAAACATGTTGAACTCCCATTGATTTTGAAAGTGAAGAACCAAAATGGGTGTCAGTTCATATTCTAGAACCCAAGAGCAGGTTGAAAAATGTTGCAGAGTAAATGGTTTAAGGGTAACACAGAGATCTATTACTCAGGTAAGGCAGCCGATTAAAAGTCATAGGGATAAAAAGTAAGTGGGCGATAAGAAATATGATTTATTTCCAGTATTTGATTATAAATGTGCACTGAAAACTGTAAGTAAAATGAGCAGACAGGTTAAAAGCAGAATAAAACTATATTTATGTTCAGATCTTTCGTTACCATTAACATTTTTTATTAAGAGTATATGCTAGCCAATTTAGTTAAAAGACTGCATTTCATTTTCTCTCCTATAAACTCAGTTTGACTACTTGAAAGATTTAGGCATTCTAAGGAAAAGGTTCCAAACTTCAGCTCTTCAGCTGTCTGCTATTTTTGCAGCTATGCTACTGTGTCATCAGTTTACAGTTTACAACGGTTCCTTATCATAGTACTAGTTTCCTGTGTTCTCTTCTGTATTTCATTTACCATTGGCTACAAGGAAGAAACTATTTCTAAGAAATTTTCATTAYCAATACCTTCTTTTTTTAACATTATCTGCCACGGGATAAATGAGAGTCKGCTTAGTTTATTTTTTTTAACATTAATTTACAGACTATATAGACAGATTAAGGAATGATGGATATATAAGGAGGAACTTATAATTCTAACATACAGTTGGTGATAGTTATGATGCATAAAATTCTGGGATTATATCACAGAATCACAGAATATTTAAGGTTGGAAGGGACCTCTAGAGATCATCTAGTCCAACCTTCCTGCTCAAGCAGCACCTACAGCATGTGGCACAGGGCGGCATCCAGGCGGGTTTTGAAGACCTCCAGAGHAGGAGACTCCACAACCTCCCTGGGCAGCCTGTTCCACTGCTCTGTCACCCTAAAATTATATAAGCAGAACCAGATTTTGATTAGGTCATGCGATTGCTTCAAATTAARTGACTTCTTCTGCATAAACCTACTTCATGTGTTTGGGCTCACTGAGGGTAGAAGACATTAAAGTATCCTTTTCAATCAAGGTTAAGGAARTAAGATGGCTTCAGACTTTCTCCCAAATCAACATACAGATGGACCCCAGTCTCTTACTGCAGTCTAGTATGGTCACAGTTTGGACACATTCAAGAAGACTTCACCACAATGAAATGCTGTAGGTGTGGTGAAAGTGGCCATTTAGCATCCACGCAGCAAGACCAGTGAGTCAACTACAACTGCTAGGATGAGTCAGAGCACCCTGCATTGGAATGTGCAATTGAGGTTACAGCCTAATTATTCTAAATATTTTCCTTTATTGCCCCTCTTTCTTTCTTTTTTYTTTTTTTTTTTCTCTAATTGATGGTTATATTAACTCCTCTCTTCCCCAATCTCCACTGTAGCTTTCAAAGCAGCTACGAGTCATGGCCTGGTGACTCCTCCTGTGTCCTGTGCAGGACACAGGCAMAAAAGCTCTTCTGCTTTTCTGCTTGGTCTTCTATGGCTTTATTTTTTTCCCCTCTACCTGCAATGAACCATTATATCAGACATGGAGAATACAGGACACAGGGAATATTTTTGCTGATGAATTTCATACTAGAGTGATTCTATGAGTCAGTTGAATGCCCAAAGATTTAAAAGGCAGATATGCAAGATGAAAGGCTCCTCTTAAAAGAAAAAAAAAATGAAAAGGAAAAAAAAAGAAAAAAAAAAAAGGAAGGCACAGAAAGAAAATGGATATAATAAAAGACTAATTGTTAACTAGAAGTGATATTTCAGAGATGATAGATAACACCACAAATTGAAACTAATAGGCCCACAACTAACATCACATAAATGGCCAGAATTAGTCTTTGTTTTTGTTCCCTGAGAGGGAATTTTCTCTCAGAGGACGACTCTGTATTTCTTGAGTTTTCATTCGCATCAGCAGGGAGGGCTTCCAAGAGCACAGGCAGAGGTTTCAGAAAGGTTATTCCTGTTTACAGGTTCTTATATGGTCAAGAGAATCTCTCTCTCTACATATCGTGTAATTTTCTTTGCTGATAAAACAGGAAAAGTAATGTTACCATGATAGCTGGGATGAACACAGCTGCAACATTCACTCCCTTAAATGGCAAGATACTGGAAGTATGCTTAAAACTAGTATTATATGATTCATTCTGGCATAAAGKGAGAGAATATAGCAAATGCCTTCAAAACTGTTTTCATCTAGTGAATAACATCAAGTGATCCTTCTGATTTTTCTTTAACTGCACTGGAATACCTAAATTCATACACCTTCCTGAAATGCTTTTTTTAGCTCTGTAAAACTCATAACAATTATTCCGCTAAAACCATCACCAAATCACCTTGAACATCTGAAGTTACCAAGTAAGAGAGGATTAAACATGCATAGGGCTCTACAGACACCAGGCCTAGGTTGTACTGGGAAGAACTCTGCCAGATAACTGCTCAAGACCTGCAACAACAGGACAGTTGCTTCTACCTACTAGCACTATAAGACAAGTAATGACAKAAAAACACTAAGCTATCAATACAATTTGTATTTCCTTTAAAATTATTTTAGAATGAAAATCCATCATAAATATGAGTCAAGTGGAACAGTTTGTTGAGGTGTAGCAACAGGCCTAGTTATCATACTATTGGCATAAGCTCATAAACTTTAATGAACTTTTTGCTGTATTGGTAGACAAAGTATGATCAACCATTTGTTCCAAACAACAAAATAATCAAAAATAAGGAAAATAAACAAGCCACCTGTGAATCATCAAGAAGTTCAAGAGTATCCAGAAATGTCCATGGCAAGTAGATTATATGCAGTACCAACAGCAACAACATACTGTTTTTGCATAGAGTAGTTATCATCACGGTATGCTCTAATCAATCTGATAACTAAGGACACTTAAGAATACTGGCAAGCATGTATTTTGCACGTATCTGGTATTTGGCATTCCAGGAACTGCAGCCCCTAAATCCTGCAACAGAATATTTCTCTAATCTGTGATTAAAATACTTCGGTATCCAAATCCATTTATCCTCCACAGAGTCATTTGGTCTTAAACCACAACACTAGGAAACAAAACCATAAGTATCTACTTTAGTCATGATGATTAAATATACGCACAAAAATATAATGAAATCAGCAGCATCTTGATCAAATCCTTTTGTCTTGTAAATAAAAATTCATTGCAAAAAATGCAAAATTGATGAAAAGATATTTTATTTGTCAAATGTCGACCAAATCTGTCAACTATGAAGCTATTCTGATGCTTTAGGAAGAAATACCTCTGCATCAGATTATGACAAACTGCACAAATACCTGAGATTTGTACCAGTGCTTTGCTTTTGCTTTCTTCACATAGCTCTGTGCAAATACTTCTTACGGCTAACACTGTGCATTAATATAGCTTATAATAGTAGAATCTTTATTGTTTGTAGAGCACTCAGATATGCTAGGTGATTTTCAGAAGAAATAAAGGCTTTGAGGTGCTAGCTTTACTGAAGTCAACTGCAATTCATTGGGGTTAAGGCAAGCAGTATCTTTTCATTATCAGCCTGCACAATACTTAGTACGATAGGATACTGATCTGTAAGTAGAACTCCTTCAAATTATTCTGGGGGAAAAAAAAAAAAGGAAAAAGAAAAAAGTATTAATGACTTCCAGGGTTCTAGTCTTGCTCAGTGTTCTATTAGGAACATCAAGTTATCTTTTTTTTTTGCCTGTGTTTTGTTTGCCATAACACCAGTCTACTGGCATAACTGGAGTTATTTTTCCTTACACAAGTGTAAATGCAAGCAGAGTCCTATTATTTGCTGAGAACAATGGTTTATACAAAATACTTTGCCAGGCTCCATAAATGCACAATATATTATGAAATGGACTACTAAAGACAATATGATTAAACATTCACCATCATTATATCATGTCCTAGAATTTTATCAGTAGTTGTTATGCTTTAAAATTAAATTATAATGTTGTGCTTCATTTTACAGCTTTTTTTTTTTGAGGTTGTACTGAGCTATCTCACTACAGATGATAAAAGGGAAGCATGTGATGGATTAAGTATTTGATTGAGAACTGAAGTTGTTTGGCATAAGGAATTCCTTTAGTATGATGAAGAACCATATAAAGTAATAACTTGGCTATGAATAGCTTTATTTGGCTTGCTCTGATGTATTCCATTTTCTGATTCTGGTTTATTCTAGTGCTTCGTATTTTTCTGGGTATTTCTGTAATAGGGCATCGATGTGAAATGTAGAAACAACTGTGGCTTAAGGGAATACTGCGCAAACGCTACATCTACTTTTAGTAGCAACAATTTGCAAAGTTCTTTCTGAGAGTAAAATCTATAATCTGTCCATAGAAATTTCAACTTTCAGAAAGGTGTGCAGTACACTTTAATAAAATGGTATTTTTGTAAGTCATTAAATTGTTTTTAGGAACCTCACACTTTCAATTGAACAATTATTAAACTATAAAATATAATTGCATGATTCCTAAAACTGCAATCTGGATTTTTACAGTCTACTATAAAGCTTTGTATTATTATAATACACTAAAGATGCCTAGGCTATTAAATTTTCAAAAATGAATTGTAAAATATTTTATCATAGATAAAATAATTCTGAAATACTCTGCTCTCCATGGTATATGGGTACGTATTTTGGTATAATGGGACACATACTTGGAAACAAGCATTATTTAAACTGTCATTCTAATAAGGATAATAAACCATTTTGCTATCTTTCAGTAACAGAAGTTTATTTCAACATACTTCGACATTAATAATTTTTAACCAGAGAACTGATCATTAAATATAAGGTCAACTTTTAAAGAGCTCTATGTGCCGAAGAGACTGAACATTAACTGATGCACATCTGTGTAGGTGTGAAGACAACACAACCATGCTGACTTACACCATCTGAGAGCTTTTGACTGTATGTTACCCCACAAATTGTAATACAATTTTTAACTGGGCCCAATGTCCAAGGAGGAAATTAAACTAAGGCTGGAAAATGAAAACAATTATCAGCTGGCTACTAATGCCTGATGTCTCACAGCAACAGTGACACTAACACAACACATTTGGGCCTATAGGGTATGATTCTTGGCTATATCCTCAATCTGTTCCTCTAATGTCAAAAGACAGGCAAAAGGGTCACTGTACTGAGAAATTAAACATCTAGATTAATCAGATCTTAACTTATCAGGATTTCAACCAGTGTGAAAATGATGCGTCATGTGTGGACCTTCTTGCAGTCTAACCTTCTTCAGTTGAGTGTGGAAGGTGCAAGAAGGGTACATTAAGTACCCTACACTTCACACAGTGCGGATTTTCTTAGGRCCCAGTCTGCTACGGTGTTGAAGCGAAAGGGAATTAATTTCACTGAAATCCATGTCTGTGGACAAAGCAGTCTCCAGTTTGGTGAATCACGGGATTTTAGTTCAGTGGTTCCCCAATTATAAGGCTAAGACTAAAGATGAAACTTTGAATTATTCCTGTCAGATATTAATCTGAAAATGCAAAACATACCAGACTTCTTCAGGTAATACAGAATTGCTGCTGAGGCAAATTAAAAAATGTTGTTTTTTCAGAAGAAAAGCTGCCAATAGGCAATCTGTAAATCACTTGTGCCAGCAGGCTGTCCCCATTATGTCAGCTAATCCAGGAAACAGGGGAGGTAAATTTAAATCTTCTCATATGAAACATCTAATCAATATTTGAAGTTTTTGTTGTTGTTTTTGTGGTTATTGTTTTGTTTTTCACAATTTGTTCTGGCACAGCCATGGATGATTTTATATTCCTGTTAATCTTTTACCCTAGACTGAAAGTTTCTGAATAGGTACAATGTCTGGTGGAAGACGCCCAAATAAGACATCTCCTGAGGGAAGGACATTGCAAAGGAGAACATTTATTTTCCACAGAGCAGAAAAGAAATAGAAAGATCACAGCCTAAGCGAAGGGAGCAAGGAAAAAGGTGTCAGCCATACCAAATTGCTAAGACTGGTGCTATAAAGGTCACTTTGACTTTATTCCAGACTACCGTTTCAGCAACTGGACTAGTCCTTCATCAACAGAACACCTACACATCGCTCATATTTCCTATTTATGTTCATCCACCTCCCAATTACCAATCCATGAATCCCTAACCCTGCTGGGACGTGATCCTCAGAGCATTACACTGAGGCTTTTAACCCTCTCCTAACACCTACACATGTATAATAATAATAATTAGCACACAGGTAGCTACATTAAGTAATTACAGACAGAATTTCAAGTCAAGATTAGCAGATCCTTACCCAGTGCTGAGGATGCGCAGCACCTAAACCAACCAGATTAAAAGCACAGACATTTTCTATATGTAAACTATGTTTAAGTCCTTGTCTCCTCAGAGAACTGTGAGGAACTCTGCCTCCTGTTTTAGTCCTATGATTTCCCAAGACAGATTTTTCTTGACGTTCTGAGAAAGTTGTTAAAAGTCCTTAAAGTTCTGAAATTATGTGAATTTGTAGGAATGCCTCTGAGGAAAGAAAAATAAATCTGAACAGTCTGAAATATCCCACTTGTATTCTAAAGACTCACTAATCATATAAGCAAATAAAAAGAATTCACCTACGTATATATCTACATGTTTCTGTTCCTTCTTGTTCTGTATAAAATATTTGTGTTAATTTCTATCTTCTTTTTCTTTTCTATTTTTTAAATAAGTTATTTTTCTGCGGAGAATACAAAAAAAAAAATCACATTCTGGACTTGCCTGTGAAATATTCACCTTCAATCTAAAGGGCCATGCATCTCAGTTCTGTCTGTACCCATTGCCCACACTTCTTCAGATGCACAGAAATCTTAAATTCCCTAAACGCTGAATTAAAGTTTGCTAGATCAAGATACAAGAAATATGATATGAGAGAGTACAGAACTAGCTAGGGAGCTGACAGATTTTGATGCACAGAGTTAGACTGAAGCATCCTCAACCACAGCAATTTCTATCATTTTGAGTCTTGTTCAAAATGTTGTCTAAAATATTATAGCAATCTCCATAGAAAAAGGCCTGCATTTCTTATTTATCAATGATGATGTTATAATAACACTTGGTCAAATCTATGCTGATCTATCATTTTAATTTTATGTTAATTTAATTTTATGTTATTTCAGCTCCCTGCACATCTCATAAGTGCAGAACAGTAGTTTTTTTGAAGAATACTTTAGGGGAGTACACGGTCAAACTCATCCTTTTGTCCTTTTCAAATAAGCCAGTATGACAGATCAAGCATTGGTAGTGGAATGCAAGACTGGAAAACCAAAACTGTTCTGAACTACAGTGTCAAACACAAGTAATGATTGAGAATGAACGAAAAAGAAAGCATCAGTTAAACAGCACACATTGTAGTACAGCTATCAGGGAAAACACAGGGAAGAAATTACTTAATAAAAATTGTGCAAGGATGACATTGCTGGCATCCACCCATTTTCCTTCTTTTTTTTTGGACAAAATAGCTTACCAATTATTTTTATACTTTGATGATCATGCTTTGTATGGTGTTTAGCATCTTAAAAGATCTTTGGATTTAGAGTTTTATATGAAGTTAACCGTTATTTACTCTTTGCCTCTCATTAGCAAACTTAATCGTTTATAAAAATTGTTAAAAGTGTTTATAAGATGCTTCTTGAAGTTGAAACATCTTTCTGGAAAAGACTGATTGGATCTTCCTGGAAAAGGCTGACTTAATTTGGGGATAGAAATAGTAGTACAGTGTAGAGAAAGTAATGAACATATAAACACAAAATAAGCATGTATCAGAAGCCAACATATTTCTGTGACAGTGTGAAACAGGAAAAAATAGTGTAGGACCTGAAAATGCTTGTAACAATGGTAATTTTAAATGAAGAACCACTTCTAAATAGTGTCACAGAAGCAAAAATGATATGTTTGAAATACATACAGACTTCTAGTGAACAAGTATCATGTATTTTCTCTAAGTGCTCATAACCCTTGCAGATTCCCAGGTATATTGGTAGGCACAGTGACAAGACCATTAGTGCACTCTTTTCTAGTCTATTCAAGCTTTTCATATGACCACTTTGAACAAGCCAGAAAAAAAAATATCAAAAATTGCTCAGCTGGTGACACTCTTGGCAGATTAGTTAATGCTCAGTATTTTACAATACTAACCCAGGAGGTTAGTATTTGTTCATTTCTGTGGCTATTTATACTCATCAATCACTTCCTGCTCTTTCCTCCCCTACTGTATTTATTTCTACGGCTATTTATACTAATCAATCACTTCTTGTTCTTTCCTCCCTTACTGTATTTTTCAAATCCACTAACTATGATAAGCAGCCTTGAACTATCTCAGTGATAATATTCTTCTCCCTTGTCTGTCACTATCTTTTTTGTATAGAAGCAAATGCTTTTAATTCTACTTTTCACAATATTTAGGCTATATTCCTTTTTGAAACCTTTCAGCTCAAATGCTAAGTGTATCACAAAGCCTTTCAGATTGGTTTTGGTAGTACAAGCGCATGTTTTGAAAACACTAAAAAGGCAATATTTTTCATGAGAGGAATCTCATGATTCATTCCAAATCTTGGAATGAATATGTTTGTTCAAGTGCAATATGAATGCCTCCAGTTCTTTTCAAAAATTTGAACCGAGGTTTAAATGAGGTGCCATACTGTCCAACCAGCACAGGATTCTTTTTTCTTTTTTCCAAAAAGGACAAGAAGAGAGCCTATATTGGCCCAATTTGTAAGTTATTTGTTTTAAATGCAATGAAATATAAAAGCTATGTTCTTTGTATTTCAGTTCTGACACAGGGAGGTAGCTAGCACCAGCATGATGTAGTTCCCAAGAATAAAACTGCTTGATTCACTAAACTTTGGTGGCCTTCCACTGCAGACATCTCTACAACTTCTATAAACCAGTAGATCATTTCTTTTAATCAAGTTATTTTCCCAAAAAAATCCTTTACTTTTTTTTTTTGGTCATTACTGATCAAGTCTAACAGAGGTACATTTGAGGTCTGACCGACTGAGGTGGAATGAGACTTTAAAATGCCAAATGATCAGAAGTAAGGTGGGGAAATAAATTCATTCATTTTTAAAACACTTGGATATATATATTCAGGACACTGGAACATTTGCAAGTCAAATGGAAACCAATGGGATTTGTAATTGCTTGTCATTTCTTCAGTTCATTATTAATCATGTGTACTTTGGTAGCATCTGGAGGCTGTATTCTACAAGGGACTGCACAAACACTGGAGGCAAACAAGACTTCTGCCATAAAATAACTTTTTAATATAACATGAAGTGAATTAATAATATCCCATCAAGTTCTTGTTTTACATACAAGATGTTCCAAGTTCCAAGTTTGAAAGGTTAAATTTATTTAGCCTACTTTTTTTTTCTAGTTAAACAACTATTCATATGGAAATACTGTGCCTACAACTATCACTTTCTCATCAAGAGCTCACAAAGCCTAACTAATAGTGAGTGTACAGTTATGCAAAAATAGAATCAAAATTAAACAACTTAAGCTCAACACGATCTACCACTAAGCCCACATACTTTGTGACTCAGCAATGCCAATGTGGAGTGTTAATTCATATGAAATTTGCCAATGTGGTATGCAAAGTAAACTGAAAAAAAAGAGGATTAAGATGAGAGAGTGGGGAGGAGGAAGCAAAACATATTTCTGGGCTGTATGAACTCTCCCTTGAAGTCAATGTAGAAACTTGGATACTATTTAACATCTACAGTATAGAATCAAGTGTTCTATAATCAAGTGAAATGTAAATGGTATCTCATAAAAAAAGTGCATAAGTGTATGCAAATTGAGGATATAGGTATTTTTATACCAGATGAAAATTTTAAAACTTTGAGACTTTCATTAATACCTTACAGCAATTGTCCTTCTGCAAGGATACAACTACAAATTGGCCAAACCGATTTTCTGACCTAATTTGGTAGCTTTAAATCACCAGAAATGTTTATAATACAGGATTTCTACAACCTCCGGGCATAAAGATGCTTTCCATTTACACTTCTGTTTGCCTCTTGCTCTTTGCCACCTAGATTTTCCCATTCTTCCCAGCCCAAAAGGTTCTCTAGGTTTTCCAAAAGTTGCACACRCTGCCTTCAGCAAGTGGCTAGCCTCTTTAACAACCACAATCAATTACATATCACGAACTGTTGGAGTGAAATGCCAAGGGACATGGCTGCATTTGTTGGCCAAAACTTCATCATGACTTTGAGTCCAATTCAACAAAATACTTGAACCAGAACAGCTTGTATTTTTGTCCAGCATCTGCACCACGTAGTTGTTGGCACCCCGTATTCCCCACTATCCACAGCTACTCAGCCTAAGGAGGAAAGTCTATTTGCACTAACCCAACAAAGTAGCTGGAAGAAGGCAGTATGACATGCTAGCTCACTTTAAGATTTACCTTTGACTTATTATGCATTATGGATTATGCAGAGGATCAATTTTATCTGACCTACACTAGCAGACCTGCACTGGTTTGTAGAGTGCAATGTTCATAGCCAAAACTCAGATTTTAACAGATTAAATCCTCTGTCCTGTTTCTGAGACATGGTACCAATACAATGCAGAAAACTCTGAAATATGCATATTTTTTACCTAAAATATGAGTCTCTGATATTTTACAATGTATCCAGTTTGTAACTACAATGGCAGGATATTCAGATATTTTGAAMCAAAGTATATTATATTTATGCAACAATACCTGACTCTAAAAACGAATCTATGAACACTTTTCTTTTATGCACTGCAGCAACTACGAGTCTTTCTTACCTGCAAGTTTGCACATGCTGGCGAATCATTGTTGGTTGGTATTTCGTTGTTGGTGGTCTCTAAACCCACATTTTTAAGTCTGGAAGCTGTTGTAGTTGTGGCTGTAGTGGTCTGTACGGGGAGGATTGGCTGCCACACATTCACATCAGTACCATTGCCAAAGGCCTGAATTGCATTTTCTGCAAAAACACATTACAGATAAATTTTGATTTATAAATAAATGGCAGAAAGCAGAACTGATTTTTTTTTTTTAATCTAGAGAGTACAGGTAAATGAAACCAATATTCTTCTATGGAAAATGCTTATGTATAAAAATTAAATTTTAGTTTGCAAAGTGAATTAATTGTTTACACATCGAAAACATGAACTAAGAGGTTTCATAATTAGTAAAGGAAGACCTAATCTGATACATATTTTGTGCAATACTTTCAGTCAATCCTGACATAAGCTATAAAACTTACTGTATTCATATTTGCTACTATCTAAAAATGTACAAAATTTACTATTGAGATTTAAAATTTAGTTTGAATGTTATGTCCTTACTCAAACAGGTGATGTTACATAGCAAACTACAAACAGACAGCAGGCAAAGTAACAATTTCTGAAGCTTATTTTATTAAACCAGCATGTCCGTAACTACRAAATACTTTAACTAAGACCATCTCTTCCTTACAATTTTAAACCAAATCTGTATAACAGGGTGAGGGGAAGCATGCTTCAACTAAAACTTCGGAATGTAAAAGTTTAAAAAGCTTTCACAGTTTCATGGGATTAAAGAGTGTGGTTACAGCAAGAGTAAATTGGTTTCTTTTCTATAAACAAATAGAGAAATAGTTTTTAATCAGGTCTTTGGGGATTCAACATGGATTTAGGGATTTCTTATTTCAAATTCATTGTATAAGAAATCAAACAATATCTCACTGGGGACTAATATGTGGAAGTTATTAATACTACTTCTCATTGGCATTCCTTGCCTTATAAAATAGTTTACATTTAATTCTCATTAGAGAAAGATGTATTTTATTCTAATATTAGTTCTTAAAAACTCCAAGAAGCACTAAGATTTATATAAGGCACCACAATAAGTTAGCTTGATGGAGACAAAACTGGAAGAATGAAGTAGTATTTTTCCTGKTTTTTGCTTAAAAAAATCAACGTACTCTCATAGTATTTCTTAAACACACTCCTCATATATATCTACAAAATACCATATGACTATAAAAGCATGATTCAGATGTCCAACTGATCTAATGAAGGGCTCTTTCAATACTCTCTGCTTTGTGTTTTTCCTTCCATTTGCCATTTTTCTTTTTACCTATTTCAATATAAAGCAGGTGTGAACAAATCCTTCAAAAGCCATTTAAATATCTTGACTCCCATTCAGTTCACTGGGAATTCTTACAGTATTGTAACATTTGTAGGATCAGGCTATAGGGATTAGAATAACTGAAAAAAGAAGACACTGATAGAATGCAAATAAAATCTTAAAATGGATTGTCAAAATTTTAAGTGCACCAAACCATCCTTGTAGAGGCAGCWATTAGGATTACAGTGATATTTTCAGTAAACTTGCATCTTTTAATAAAAAGGAGAAAAAAAAAATAACTGAGGTAAGATACAGTCCCAATTTTAGCTTGCAGTATATTTTATTAGAACTTTAGTAGTCTGGATTTTTGTCTGTGCAAAACTGAACCACTTTTACCTTTCTGAACCACTTTCACAGTTCTGATATAAGATCCATTTTCCGCATGCCCACACAGACACATATTCTTAAACTCATGTCACCAGAAAAGCCACATTTCTSAGCACCATATTTAACTATTGTGACTAGATACTGAAACAGTCTGAAATTTGCTAGGATTTTCACATCAACTTTTCAAAAGCAAAATTTTAACTCCATTTACAATTTCCGTTGCAAAAGTCTTTTCTCCTCTGGAGTGGAATTTCTGGGCAACAACATAAAGACGGACAAGAAAGGCTAAGATTAGATATTCATGTGGGACACGGAGACTGAAGTTCATACARCCGCTGCACAACAGGCACAGTAGGAATGTAGGAATGTGCTCCCAGGTTTCCTGCTTTCTGAGTTCCCTTGCCTTCAGGCTATAGCATAGCCTCAGTGCTTGTTGCCCGAGCTTTTCCATTCCACATAAATAACAAAATAACTTTTGGAATAAATATTTAAGCTACATTTCCCACAATTTCTGCACACACCATAAATCACAGGCTTACTTCCAAACAGTATCCAGCAAAAAAGAGCAACAAGAAATTCCCAAAGGTGCCAGTTTCATCCTACTGCAGAAAAAACAATGTTGGGGGGAGGTCAAAAGAAAAAAAGAGAGGGTGTATTTTAATTCTTTAACCAAATTCCATTTCCTTAACCAAATGCCATTTCTTACAAAACATTGAAAGGCTATTAGTGACAACAATAACAAAAATAAATTGATCTTTTCCCCTTTTCTGTGAAGAAAAGAACATTTTTATTAAACCAGAAGCACCTTTAGTTTCTTTATGAATAGGAGGTCTCTCATAGGCTAAGAGGACTATATTTGTCTTGCTGTGACCTCTAAAGTCATTGATTTGTCTTCATTAAAGCAGCAAGAGAGAGGAATCTGTAGCATGATAGCAATACATTCACAAAACAATAAAATCTGAAGTATGGTACTATATACAAAAGGTAGCACTGGCAGGATAGAATGAACCCTGATTTTTCTTTTCTTTTTTTCTGGTAATTGAACAATCTTTATTAGTTCTTTCAATATTCCAAAACTAAGTGAAATGGTGATTCATGTCACTCACTTTTTATCCACATAGCTTACCATTTTCCACTTTTTTTTTCTAAACAAAAGTGCTGCTTGCTGAGAAAATATGAGTAGAGATTTTTAGACCCTAAAATGCAGACTTAACCCTGYAGCAGCAGTAGCGTAAGTGTACAGAATGGGACATTCTTTATTGAGTTTATTCTGTATTTCTGCAAAGAGCAGCAATGGTTGTTTCCTCTCATAAYCTGATGAAATCTGACTTTTAAAACAGGAAGAATTTTTCCCCTCAAAACTCCTGCTGTTTGGTAACTTTACAGTGATGGTTAAAACTTTTCCAATTTCAAGCCTAAATAGGGGTGGCCAATATCTCCCTTTTTGATCTTACGCCAACATTGTCCTGTAGTTTAAGTAATTTTCTCCCCTCCCTTTGCTTCCCTCTCTAATGTAATTTCAGAGGACAATCATGTACCCTTTCAACTTTTGTTCTGCTAGGCTAGGGAAGCCAAGCTTTTTGGGTCTCTTCATTTATCTGAAGTTAAAACTCCACATCATCCAATTAAGCTGCTCCAGGCAGACAGGAAATTTGAAAAGAGAACCTGCCAAAATCGACTCCACTGAGCCATTCTGAAATTTATAATAGCCTCTAATTTGGAAGTGAGTTCAAAAAGAAAAAAATCAATAAGTTAACAAAATCTTGAAAACCWGTACCATTAAGACTGACGCTGAAAACAGGCACTTGAGATCAAGTGGCCTGAAAAAGCTGAAGCTTGGCCATAAATTACACACACAATCCAATTTATACTTACCTACAGGAAATCCTTCATAAACTACATGTCTCTTTTATATGAAGTTCTTAAACTATACACAAGCCCCTCGGCTGCTTCAATTTTTTACTACAGGTGCTCCCTGGCTGCAAGGGTCAAGACATGCTCTGTGAGGAAAACATTTTTCTATATGATACATTTTTGCTATTTGGAGTTTTTTTTCCAACAGCTTCTCATGTTTGCAGTCTTCACTATAAACCACAGAATCAGGCCTACCTGCTCACGTGCTAGTTCTTGTACCTACAGCAGAACCAAGCTTTTAAAGTGAGATTTCCTTGATATATCACAACATATTTAAATGGTAATGCAGTTACCATTTACAATGGTAACAAAACAAGGCACATTTAAAGACATCTTATAATTTGGTACTCACTAAGGCATGTGTTGTCCTGGAAAAAATTCAGAAATTTCCGGCATTCGTCRATGTCGTTACCACTGTTGCTGCAGTCGCACCACGGGGCCACGCTGAGACTGCTCGAGTCTATGTAGTTTGGTGTCATCACCGTACCTATTAATAAGCAGTGAAACATAGTGCTGTGAGTAATCCTTGTAATTAAACATTCTTTCCATACTAAAAAGGTAAGAAACAATGACAGTAACTCATGTATTCAGAGATGCAATCACAACACAGACTAATGGGAAAGCTCTAAAACGTAGACTTAAAAGTCTCCTTTGCCATCTGACCTCCAGTCCTGTAAACCCATTTGCTTCTACTCAAAAGCAGGAGATTTCTCTAGACAGGTTTATGCTGCAGCACCACATAGAGCTGCATCAGCAGGACTGAGAAGCGGAAAATTGTGGCACTGGGGTTGGAAAGATTGGGAGGGGCGGGAAGCTTTTAAAAGGGCTTTGCTATCAAAGTAATCACAGACAGACTTGCATCCTGAGAGTCACACTGAATATTAGCACCCATTTTTCTTCCTAGCMTTTTTTTCCCCCTTCCCTCTCTCATTTTTCTACTAGAGGCAAATACACAGTTGACCGAAAGCCTCTAGACCTGAGCTTCCTCTCTGAGCCTGCAGCCAGCCTGAAAAAGGGTTCTGAAATGCATGAACTGCTCCATACCAAGAAGAGCCCTAATACATTTTGGTTACGGTGATAAACAAAGTAAAGAAATAATAAGCATGCCTAAAAATGTCCAAGAGATTACTTTGCAGGTAACAAATTACTATTATTCTTGCTTTTAGTGTCACTGCTTTTTAAGCGTAGTGGTTGATTCCTTAAAAAAAAAAAAAAAAAAAAAAAAAGAAAAGTCAGCAAGTTACAACAGCAGAGTTTTCTAAAACAGAGAGTTTTTCTAACTCTCTAACAAATCCTTGGGTAAATATTCTCACATTTATGTGACAACTCAAGTTCATCAAGAACTGAATGAAAACAAAGTGTATACTCCATGGCCAAAAAGAAATAGAGGGAGTGCTCATCACTGATCTAGATCAAATAGATGGAAAGTGATCAACACCTAATCAAGGTGACACCAATCCTGACACCAATTCACTGAATGTCTCAGTGAAGACATTCACATGATAAATCAGTGATTCGAAATTCTCCAAAGGAGTTTATTTTATTTTTCTTACCAAGCAGGAAAAGCTAAACAGAAAGGGGCAGCCATTCCAGAGGTGCTTTGAGGACAGCATTTTGGGGAAATTAAGCTTCTCCTTCGGTAATCTACTGCTCATGAAGAATGAATATTAAGAGACTCAAACTGTACACTAGAAGATAAAATTTTGTCCATATTTCCAAGGTTCAAGAGTCTGTAATACCACTAGGGAAAGGCCTATCCAATAGCAAGCTAAAAGTAGAAACTTTAGAAATAACAGAAATCAGAAGGATGTCACGTAGCCTTTTAGACATGAAGCACCACTGGAAGCTCAAAAAATCAACATGCAGCTTTTTTCATAAATAGGCTGGAGACAAAGGAGAACAGATGTTAAGGGCTTACTTGAGAAAGGCAGAAATGTACGTCAAAAGAAATGTAATGCAAATGCAGTCAGCAAAAGAATCATTTCTCCCATTTTAGAGTATTATTAAATTAGAATGCAATCCCTTACCTTTATCTGCTTGCAAATTTTAACAGATCGTTTCAGTAATAATTGCTCAAATTCTACATGAGATCAGCACATGAGTAAACAGCAGACTTCAAAATTTATTAAATGGAGGTGACGAATTTAGTAAAATAGRCAAATATCAATTGCACCAATAATGAACACTTGACAGTAGATAAATAAGAACAAGAATGCTGTTAAATTAAAGCAAATGAAAATAAACATCTATTATTTGTTTGATGGTTCAGCACATTATTTCATTTACGTGACACTCACGACTGGAAAAGAAGCAAGTGAGGTAAAATGAGAAGCAAGAGAATTTGGCAAAAGGAAAGAAAATTGTAATCTTCAATAGAAAATGGCCAAGCATCAAATATTTAGTGAAGGTTTAAGAAAGCAGAAACGTATTGAGGAAGCTAAAAAGCTCACTAAGGTAAGACCTTCTCATCTCAAAGAGGTAATATGGTCGTCAAAATGGGTCTAGACAGAGCCTAAAATGTAAGAGATATCAAGCTATGATTAAGGTTGATGAACAGAGGAAAGGCAGGACAGGGAATGTGTACATACAGCACGCGAACTCTGCAGCCAGCTAAAGCAAAGTGGCTGAAGGAGCAGCTAGTAGAAAATCAGTCTGTCATTTAAACCTGGGGGCAGATGTGAACCCAAGCGGATTATGTGCTTGTTTTCCAGGGGTGGATTTTCTGGGTTTTTTTGCCTTCAAAGAGTGCATGTGCGTGAATGTGCTTCCCCACTAGCAKCTTGCAAAGGCAGCTGCAGGATCCTAACAAAGCAGAGACTGAGAGTGGGTGGTAGYACGTGTGATATAGGTTAACCGTGTTCCCTATATCACGGTTTCCTGGAGGTCTCAGCAGTAGAGCAGCCAGGTGTCCATATTTTGGTCAAAATCAGAATTGACCTGAACTCAGCCAAAAGGCTGCTCAGACTAGGATCAGTTAGGAACAAGGGGACGGATGGTGAGTCCAGGTAGGAGGGCACGTGACTGAAGTTCCTTTGACCCTCACTGAACAAATGAAATCCAATGACTGGAAGTTGGCTGAAGACCAGAAAATGTCTTACACRCAGCAAGTATCAAGACCTGAATAATAAGAAAGTCAGCAGAGCAGGCGGTCCTTTTGTAGGCTGGAGGTAGAAAATAGCCTAGCGAGTAAGAATTATCATGTAAACCTCTGGACCCAATTCTAAACTTGGAGAACAGGATAGAGAAGTATGCAATTCATTCTGCAATTCCAGTTTATTCACACAAATTCTCATGAAATACCACAGAATGCTAGGAAATTGGAGGGATTTTGCTGAAACCTTGAAAATTTGTCAGCAAATGAATGGTAAATGATATTTTTAAGTCACYGATAACTTCAATACCAAGTTGATGTGGGAGTGCAGACAGCTCCAGATGGTTTTAATAGGCTCTAACCACTGCACAGGGTTTCAAAMACGGGTATCTCTTGTTTTATTTTACATTTCATAATCTTTATCTTTTCCATTTATGTGATAATATATTTACATAATAAAAGTATTAATTGATCTTTATGGCTATAACAAGGAGCCAAAGGTTATGCACTAAGTCTTTCAAAAATCTTGTAAAATAGAACTCTCAAAAATTATGTATATTACACCCTGATGCAAACCTTAAAACATGCTATTTAGTCTATTCTACATTTAACTGGTATAACACCTTCACCTACAAAACTGTGCCTGACTATTCACACTTTTTTTTTTAATCATTTATTTCAGGAGGACATCCACAGAGTTCACTCAAGTTAACTCTGATTTACATCACTGTATGTGACAGCAGGATCATCCTTTCCTAAAGAAACTTCATTTTCCTGAAAAAAAAATATCCGTGGAAGTACAATTTTTGTTACCTTCAATGAAAAGATTACATGAGCAAATATTCTACCCTAACTAACCATATTTAATCTCAATTAAAACACCTCKAGCTCCTGGAGCTCCCTATATGAATGAACCTATAACAGACCTTGAGTCTGTCAATCTCTTCTTCCTACATTTTCTATAAATTAAGCATCAAATAGGAAGGTTATATATTTGATTTCAATCTTAGACAGCCTTCTACAAATTTGATAGGTCAGCATATAATTTCATTGGGTTATATATCAGGCTGATATCAAGAGCAGGAGTTGATGGCTTCACAACATATAAGTTGTGTTTTGGTATTTTTTTTGGTTTCTCAAGTCACTCACAAGAGGTAGAAACTCTTGTAACACTAATCAATTCCCATCTCCCATGTGTCTTGTGTCTGGGGAGTGACAGGAAARAAGAAAACTGTTTATTTTTCCCTTTGAAAATTATAGACTGCTTTTTGATTTCACTTCCTCTGGGATCTATTCCATGTCTCTGATGCCTGAGTTTTGCGTTATGGTCACTGACAGGAACACAAAAACACCTGAGTATATGAACTGTCTCATCCTTAACAGTAGATTTAAAAAATAAATTCAACAAAATTCTCAGCAAAATTCACTGGATCCAGCAAGAACTTGTTCGCAGCTCTTATCTAGAAATATCTATTAGTTTTAGACAGATTATACTATCTTTGCTAGTAGCTAGAGTTTTTAGTTTAATTGACTAGTATCGATTTCCAGATTAGTCAATTCTTTGAGAATCAAATGACATTCTGTCACAGCTGTTCATATGCCAGACCGTCTGTGTATTGTTTTCATCTGATAAATCTCAGAAGTATGCCCTCTGAAACCATCATGCCTTATCTTGCCAGTTTCTGCATGGACTTACCTCACTTTTTAGATACTACAGTCATAAAAATGATAGCAATGCCATTTTCTTCAGACATTTCAGACTAAATGACTTTCAGCCATTTTTTCACGGACTTTTTCTTCACTAAAAACATCCTATTTTATTTTGGCTATTACCTCAAAATATTTTTTTTTTATTTTTTATTTTTTTTTTATTTTTCAACAGGAGGATCTGCTTCAAGGGCTCAGCTGGGACCTTCATACCCAACAGAAGGGCARTTCCATCACTGCAGCCCCTGTAGGCTGTATGCTTAAAAACATCTTATCTGGCGGCCTTTTTAAAATTTGTTTGAGAGTTTTGGCATTTGCTTTTTCCTTACTGCCCAGCTATGGTATTTCTACAGCAAGTTCACTTTTCTGAGATGCTCTCTCACATTCAGGAACCAAATACTGTGTGGCATACGGAATCTTACTTGCTTATGAGCATCCTTGTGCCAGTTTGCAGTCAGGCAGGTGACGGCAAGCAAAATGAAATATATCGGAAAGGGAGAGGATTTCTGACGATACATTTGGTCTCAGTTAACCTCCATTGACAAGCATGTCAGAAAAAACTTAAAAGGGACAGAAGGAGATCATGGAAAGCATAGCAGTTGGAAGTGAAAAAGAACCGAGCTGGTTTATTGTTGCAATCCTAAAACATCCTGCAAAGTTTTCCCAGAGACCTCAGGAGGTATTTTACTCAACCTTGAGGTGACAGCTGCAAAAACAAGAAAACTCTAGTTTCTTTTGTTCTTTTAAACTTCTTGCTTCTGAGTCTTGTCCAAATTCAACACTTTAATAAGGCSTGTTAGGTAAGCTTAACTTGCATTTGTTTCTCCAAACTCAAGCATCTTTCTTTCCCTGTCCTCTATCCTTAATTTGCTTCCAACCTACAATTTCACTGCAGGAATCTATGTAAAGTAAAACAAAGACCACACATTTACCCACAAAGTTGGAATTTTTTTCCTGGAGTCATATTGTACAGCATGACCAAGAGCGTTACCTTTCACTGACTCTGTTTCAGGTGGACCTTCCCAACATTGTTAGGGTGTTTCTGTGGACGGATCAAGCCCCCACCCTTCCCCGTGTTCTTACCAATAAGCCCCGAGTAAGCGAGGAGGCAGTCAGCATAGTTCTCCTTCAGACAGCTACTAACAGACCGTGACTCAGGCTGGCAGTTTGTGAAAAAATCTGCAAGGCGAGATCTGCAACATGGTAAGAAAAAAAATGCATATCTTTAAAAATCAAGCCTGCAGGCATTTTTACCTTTTACACTTTCTCTCTTTGTGCAATGCTTAATATTCTTTACCTTAAGCATACAGGGGAAACATTTCAATTGACGAGAGTACCTTTTTAAAACCCATTTGTCTTTCCAGAATCCAATTTTGCGGTCAGAACTGAAAAGTGTCAGGAAAAAGAAGGACAGTAAAAAGGGACAGAACAACAGAGAAATGTATGTCCTTTTCTAAAGAGAAATGTTCTACATTTTCATGCCAAGAAAAGACAAAGAGAGAATTTATCATAAGAGCGGTCATTTTGCCTGGATCTGAACTCCGGCTGGAATCTGTTATTCTACACAGTATCYGCTGTTTTACTGACTACACAAAACCATATGTTTGTGCTCACAGGCTCCCCTTACTCCATGGCTTGAGCCTGCTTTACTCAAGTGCTGCCCTGGGTTTCCAGGGCTTAGCCTTGCTTTGCAGGATGAGCTGGCTGGGCTGGGGTAGTGGGCAGATCCAGATGGCTKGATCTACAGAGCTCCCTGCAGCAACTGCTACGAGATCTATTTGTTCTTGTAAAACGTCCATTTACCAGAAGTCTGCAGCATTGTGCCCAGGGCTCAGAAGAAGGGAATGTGAGCTCTACACCCATTTCTGCTGGTGAATGGCCATGCGATCATCGCTTSCATCTGTCACCTCATTTCCGAGAGGGGAACTCACTACTTACCTATGACTAGAACTGAAAACAGTATCACAATTAGCAGGTTATTACTACTTTGGAAATCAAAGACAAGGAGTTGCAGCCAGGAACTCTTCACTTGCACATTAAGGGGCACATACGGTCCCGTTCAGACCTCCTGTAATATCTGAGATGCTTCACTGATCTGAGTCAAGGTCCCACATCACATGGGCAGCCCTCCTGCACATCTTGCCCTGCTCATCAGTTGTGCTAGGGCCTTCACTTAGGCTTGCATGCTTCTTGGACCAATGATTTTTATTTAATTAAAAAGTGTAATTTACACCTTTGATTCCATGAACAAAATTACTTGGCCTCCCTTGTTCAATCTTTTCCTTTGTGAAATAGGGATGAAAATACTCTCTTGAATAAAATTACTCACAGTGCTGTTTCAGGACAAGGCATTTAATCTTTGCAAAGCCCTTTCAAAATCAGAATAATACCATCTATGCTTTTCCAGCACCAATCTAGCATTATGTAGATTTGCAATATAAATATTCTTTTTTACTTTTGCAACAAAACCACAAAAGTTAGTAGAGCYGAGTGATTTGCACAGATTTAATTTATTTGTTGACATGCTCTAGAGACTAATTATTTTTGTTTGCCTTATTGTTTTACCTATCTCAGATGGGGGGGGATGGGCTCTACATCATTAATTGGCCTGAAAGTACTGATAGGCAAACTTCAAAAGGTTCAAAGGCTTAGTTCCAGAAAGCGTCTTATAAATAGACTGTATTCAAACTGCATCTGAATTTATTCAAGCTATTTTCATGACCTCTTTTTACTTCCATCCCTCTCTAACTCTTCCGATTGACATCCACAAAACAGTGCTTGTCTCCAAACCATRGTTAACTGTAAGTATTTCACTATTTCTCTTCCCTTATATAACCATTTGACCCTGCAATGGACATCTCTACAAACTAATTGCCTTCAGTAGCTTCAGAAAGTCAGGCTCTGTACAGATTCTTCAAGATGACCTATATGTACACATGCTAATTTTGCCTAAAATCTTTACTTCTTTGGTAAAAACACATTGTTCCCACCAGAGGACAGGCTGAGATGGATTCCCGGGAATAGGATGAGATAGAAAACCCTTTGTCATGATATTAATTTCTTCTCTAGGTAAGTAATTAAGATAGTTGCTGGCATCTAACCTACTGAGCAACTGCAAAAAAGACTGTGTAAGGCTTCCAAGGACCTTAGAAATTCTACAAATATCGAGGTGACATCTGTTTTAGGATGGAAGACAGCACATTAAATCTATCTCGTATGAAACTTTTGCCATGGTAGCAAGAGTGAGACTGATCTCATGCAGTATTTTTGAGTTTCTAAACCACAGTGGTTCTTCAGATTTAAATTTCAGTAMCCCAAATAAACCCTTTTTTGGACCTGACATAATATAATCTGTCTTCTAAAACCTGTAAGCATTTTTGGCTATCATATCATTATCCCTAATTGTCCAGTTTCTGTTAGATTAAGAGGTGCATTGATTCATGCAACATACTCCTCTTCTCTCAATGCTTTTAAGGACTATGGATTACTATGGATTAACACCGCAGTGATTAACACTGACAAAAATGACTGTTTAACAGTCATTTATTCTCCAGGCTGCTTAAAGAATTTATTTGCCTTAGGGAGGCCAAGAATTTCTCTGATGATCCTTTTCGTATACATCCTGATTTCTATGTTAAGTTCTGAAGAAATTCTTTTGTGGATTTTTGAATTTAGAATTTTTGTGGTCATAAAAAATAATATAGTGACAATGACGCACATTTAACTTTTCTTAAGTCAAATATAGTGGTCCCAACATTACCAGACATCTTCATGCACTCCCTATCAGTAGTGAGTCATCCAAAATTCACACCTGCAAAGTCCTTGCTCTCTCCTGAGTTCTTAACTACACCTAATACTTGGGTGGACTAATTTCCAACAGAGAAGCAGTAAAGACAAACTAGCCTATTGCTAGGAATAACAAAATATTTTCCTAAACTATTGCATATTGCAGTAGGAATTCATTTAGACAGTAGAAACAAGCCTTTTAGGGATGATGATTAAAAAGAGCAAGATGATACTAGTCCTAAAAACAAAACAAAATAAAATAAAATAAGATGCATTCTGTGTTAACATAATGTTTTTTTTCATCAGGGAGTAACTTGTGGGGAGTAACTTGTSGTTAGGTTTTGGACTTTTTCCAGCCCTAGATTAAGCAGTTTGCTAAACTGAAGAGCAAACAATTAAATGAATTTTAATTTAGCCCTGGTAAATCCCCTCAAAATTAACTGCATATCTTATAGAAAGCTTACTTAAATATTTTGTATATCATGAACTGAAAAAATAAGAATAATCCTATTGGCTGATTCAGTGAAAATCTGTGCAAGCGGTCTTTCTGAGAAAGAGAAAAAAAATCCCAAAGCTGCGAGTCTCTAGTGTATTAGCACCATCAAAATAATTTTTAACAGATGAAAATACAAAGAAAACAATGACAATTTGTTTTCTTTATGATACTGGCTCTTCTAAAACACAGTAGGATAAATCAAAACTTTCAAATTTTGCTTACAAATAAGGTTTGCTAATAGCAGTAGTGTGTTTAACCTGCATACAGTTTTTGAGACAATTTGATTTTATATTAGCACAGTCTGTTGTGTAGACAACATTTATTAGGTTTCACTATTTTTTTATTCACRAAGTTTTATAAGAGTTCTTTGATGTTCTGAAATTATCTTTGATATTTATCAGTCCCACCTCTTTACAGCTGGTTAATCAAACTTTGGGATTAGCTGTGCAGAAGTACATGGTGCAAAATGTAAAATTACAATCTCAGTGGTGAATTATCATTACGTTTCTAAAAATGCAGTTTTGATCTAGATCTGCTCTAAATCATAGCCTAATAGAAAGTAGATCTATGAGTAAACACATGATGCCTCCTCAAGCAGTTCCCTTACTGCAGGACTAGCAGGTGTTGACTTCTGTTAGTGAYGTTTTCTCTCTATATTTATGTACCTTGGGTTACTTGATACATA
Organism: Nothoprocta perdicaria; assembly: GCF_003342845.1. NCBI lineage: Eukaryota > Metazoa > Chordata > Aves > Tinamiformes > Tinamidae > Nothoprocta > Nothoprocta perdicaria. The sequence goes on from NW_020455976.1 coordinate 7,264,723, forward strand.
GAAGTTGAGCCTGAGTGACAGAAATCTCTTTTAGTGGTGGTAAAAGGGGTAGGTATGAAACTCTTCAGACTGAGCAAACATTGAATCTGTCAAAGTGAGTGGTGAAAACTACTTGTCCTGCTACGGCTCCTGTCCTCTGCACCTGTGTCAGGGATGTTAGGTAAAGTCTGAACCTCCTGCAATCCTCTCTCTGCTTGTGTTTTGGTATCTGCGGCTCAAGAGCAGTAATGCAATGGACTGGAAATGCCAAAGCTGAGTGACGGGGGTGACTGCACTAATTAGTCAATTTGCTTTAGTGTCTAGACACCATTTGGCAGACACAGTATAGTCACGGAAGGAAAGTACTACATCAATATTCAAAACAGGAAAGAAAAAAAAAAAGAAACATAAATCTGACGCTGAAAAATTTCAGACTAAGTTAATGAATATGTGTCATAGTGACAAATGACATCATTACAGAAAAAACAAGGCAAAGTACTTGTTCTTCTTTTGTGGGGGTCAAACACTGTATCCTGCTCTGTGCAGGACTACGCAGCTCCCATGTAGGCAGGGAGTCAGTATCTCAAGTGAGAGCTTTAGGGATGCAGTAGCAGCAAGAGGGGATGGTCTGTGCCCAAACTAAGGGGCTCGRTGCTGCAGGAGCTTTACACTTTCCCTCTCTTTCATATGAAAAACACACTGTAAGCTGGCACTGACCAGAGGCAAAAGCTACCGAAGACACTATCAGACCACTGCCACCTGTAAGGCAAGGAAAGGTCCAGCACAGGAGACGGGACCCTCCCAAGACCTGGYAATTTAGACTGGACCCATCATGAAGACATTTTCCATTAGAAGTCACTAGAGCTGCAGCATATGAGGATCGCATCTTTTTATTTACGTACACACCCTATCGAGCAGCTGTGAGCAACTATGAAAGCTGACAGCTTAATTAGCCTTTTTTATACTGCCATTTTTTCATATATTAATTAAGCAGCAGCTTTATTTATTTTTCCTGGGAAAATAGCTTGTTTTTCCTCAGACTCTAGCCTGTTTCTTAGATAGCTGAGGGTACTGACAGCCCTTGTGCTCCTTTCTCACCTGCTCTGGGGCCGCCGGTCCCCAGGTGAGCCCAGCCCAGGGCCATGGGTCCCTGCCCAGGGTGCTGTGGAGGGGCTCTGCTCAGGCCCCACATCGTTCAGCTCTTTCTTGGCCATGGGCTCAGCCAACTCCAATGCTGACACAGGTGACACCACTGGGTGACATCCCCGTGGCAATGCACAATGCCCAGCGCTGGGTACCTGCCCTGCAAGGCATCCTCACACACAGGTCAGCATTTGTGCTTTTCTTTTCAGAGGAGAAGGAGGGTAAAAATTTAAAGATTTAATGACCATTTGGCTCCCAAGACCTGAACAGTGGAAGCAGTTTCTCTCACATTAGCCCCTACAGTTCTTTTGAGAAACTGGGAAACACCATTACACAGTGTTGGACCCCAAACATCAGCTACTGAGTGGGCAAGGCTTTCTTTTCTTTTTTTTTTTTTTTTAATATTGCTTTGCTTCTGTTTTCCTATTTTAAATAACTTGCTCTTTGAACTCATTCAAGTATTTGATTTCAGATTTGATTTATCTGTAAAAATTATGTAATTCATCTGGAAGTACAAAAAAGTCAATGCCCAATTACATACTGGCAGCCTATGCAGCCTGTGAAACAACTGGATACAGAACCACCGCCAGAGCCCACGTCGGATCAGGTCAGACGTCTCTTGGAATCGAGGACGCTCTGAGTCCAGCAGAGACACAACAGTGCACCAGGACTCACCAACTGGAGTGCAACTGGAGCCTTGAGCTTCTGCAAGTGGCCAAACTGGCTCCTGCAAAGCCAGTTGACTCTGGACCATATTCCCCATCAGGTCTGACGTACCTCATCCAGGCATTTTACTTACCAGGGGCATTTTAGACATCTAATAGCCAGCTAATGCAGAACTAACTGCTAGAAAGACAGACATGCAGAATTGAAGTATTTTCACCCGTGCAATGCAGAATTGCAGTATTTCCACCTGTGCATATCTGTATCTCAAAACTAACAATACATACATTGCATTCTGTCTGCATATTAACAGAATTCTTTCTGCTAAGTGCTGTAAAACAAMGTATTCCATGGCTATGTTTTGCTACTGTATTTTACACAAAGCAAAACAGACTAAGTTATACAGGACTTTTCTCAATAGAAGCCTTTTCCGTTGGTCAGATTAACTGCTAGGGAGCTGTTAGATCCTTTGATGCAATGCCTACTACTGCAAATACAAAGAACTTACCTAAATGCTAATCTCATGGCTCATTAATGACAGGTAAAACCCACAGGCAACTCAAGATCATGTATGAGAGAAACTTGAGTCTAAAATATTTGGTGCCCTCTGAGATTAAGGGAAACTACTAAACTCAAATACAATTYTAAACTGGTTTGGTTTGTTTGTATTTGGGCAAGCAACATATTTTTATATTACTGACCTTTTGTGTAATAAAACACATTTTGAAAACGATGGTGCAAATCCTGAGTAAAAAGTAATACAATAACGAATTACAGCAGTGATTTTATGATGCAGTGACACAAAACAGAATTTTCTCTTTCTGCTTTCAAAAAATTATCTCAGGYCATATTTTAGAGGCCTGTTTCAGAGAACATCTGGAAAGCATTCCGCAGGAAATCAAACCTATATTAAATACGTTTTGTGGGGCTCTGTTTCCTTGCATTGACTTTAAGCATTCATAATGTGTTTCTRTCCTCTCCACTGCAAATAAAACACTTCTCTGAGAATCTTCTACAAAGTGATAGGCAGAACAGCCCATCCATGATTTCTACAGGGGGGGTGTTGATAAAATTCTTCTTTAGTCTATTCCTTTCTAACACAACTCTCCAAAAACACGAAAAAAATGACTAAATACTTTCTCAGTCCTATGATTTTGTACATTTCCATTTTATTTCCTTTCCACTATTTAATTTGGAGTCTTTTATATAAATATAAATATATGACTGTCATGTTTAAGGATACGCAAGTCTCCGGGTGTTTCTTGATAGCACGTTACACAGGAAAGAACTAGTCCATTACAGATAGATTTTTCTCACTTCATTAGCTGACCATACAAGAGTGTCTTTGAATTATAGCCTGGAGACCTAAGAAAATCATTGTCCCTCTCAAAAACAAGCCGAAGAAATTAGTGCCACTGCAATTCCTTGAGTATGCCGCTGGATGCTTAGGTATTTATTAACAACTGTATCACGAGTGTGTGTTGAAAGGATGTGGTACCAAGCACTTGGAAAAGACATCCATGACAATATTCCCTGGAACCACTTACATAAACTATAATAGAACGCAGCTTGCTCAAGCATGAGGCTGCTGGGGAGTCTGGAAACAGAAAACAATCTAAAAAGCTTCATGCAAACATACAGGTTTCTCTGCTGACCACAATGATATGATGCAAAAGATATGATGCATTAGATCATCAGGTATTTGTTTGGGACTGGTTTTGCATCCTTGAGTGGCACTGTGATACGTGTGGCAGCACCTCTGATTGCAACAGTTCTGTGTCCATGTCTGTGTCTGTTGTTTGGGACCCAAAAGGCTGCACCAGGTGCTGAGCTTAGCTATGCTGGGTCTGAAACTCACGTTCAGGCTACCTTGAACTGTTCCTGAGGACTCAGACAAATGCCAGATCATAACCACAGCAGATAAAAGCAGATCACAGTTGCTTTTATAGGAAACTTTTTTTCATGCACAAAATAGCCTCATCGAAAAGCAAGTCACAAAGTTCTGGCACCAGCAAACGAATATAACATTGATCTTACTCAACATGTTTTCCTTGCTTTTAGTAGATAGAGGGATGTATAATGCTAGTAAGAAAAGCACTGATTTATAGTTCAAGATTGGAAAACAAACCATTTTTACCAGTTAAGGATGATGTGGATGTCTTAAGAGCTTTTTTTGTCTCCCTTGGCAAAAAGCTTGAGTACAGGCACTGAGGCTAAACCACTGACAGCCTGTGATATATCCAGATGTTTACAGGAGTTGCTCTGGACGATATTGTCCATTTTAAAGACTGTTTTGCAATGCTGTATGAAGGCCAGTTAGCGAGACACATGTCCAGCTCTTCACACTGTCTAATTAGGAAGGGGAGCATGGGAACCGAGAGGACAGTCACAGCGAGCTGTGCTGGAACCAGAGACAGGAAAACAATCCCACTGATACGGCTAAGTGCTAACTGAGCAGAGGTCTAACTCTCGTGTGCTTTATACTATAAAAGTCCGCTTTAATGCTTTACAGKATATGCTTGAAGAAAGAAACTGTAAGCACAAATACAGGAATGTGAGGTGATGTACTAATCTTAAATGTGACCTCAGGCAGGGTCAGAGTAAGCTCACATTGAAAATCGTTGTTCAGTARTAAATATACACCAGGAAACTTTGTGTCTCACTTATTTTAAAGACAGCAGATACTCAAAGTTAGGAAGCAACTACCTTAATATGCCAAGAAGTCTTTCCAGACATTAGAACTTTTAAATCTGGCTAATCTGCCTAATCAGTAAATTCATCCAGTAGGAACATGGTAGTGCTTAAAACATAATGAAAGCAAYGCAATATATATTCAATAAACATTAAAATGCTAAAGTGCAAAAAATATATATGTAGATGTCACTCGTTCTGTTGAGAAACAAAGTACTAYTTTTAGTTCCTGGGCTTACAGTTTCTTGCAGCTATTTTAATAGATGAACTGCCACCAGAAATATTCTCTCACTGGGGCCTGATGCAGTGATATAAATAACCTTTACAAAGCCCAACATAATGGAATGGTAAAATCTGTTGACATTCTTTTAATTAGCGCTGCCTGAAGATTTACCTACACAGAACAGGAATAGCTAATTCATCCCTGGAAAAAATCCACTGAAGTCACCGATGTCAAAAGAAGTGTATTGGGTATGGACTTGATGGAATAGCTCTGCTACTGATATTAMATATACAGCAGCTTCTTGCCTGTAGTATATTGATGGCTTGAGGTAAATGAGAAAGTATTTTATTTGCTAAAGAAAACATTTTGCCCCAGAAACAGCAAGTTAGTTAAATATAAGTATCAGTACCTATGAAAAGGGTTCAAATCTCTTCACCAGATTGAACAGATGAGTGAGTGAAAACTATTCATGCAAACATATAGTTGTTAAATTTCTGCTTTATTAAATCATCAATTTAATAAATCAGTGATAGCACTATACTTACCAAAACCCCATCCAGCAAAGCCACTAAGTACTTGCTTAATGCTAAGAACTCTGAGGAGTTCTAAATTTAGGAATTCTATTGCAAATTTTAATGCCAAGTTAGTTTTCAGTATTTTTGACTAAACAGAATGAAACTTCTTTTGCAAGATATGGAGTTTAACATTCTCCTCCCCATGCTGGAGGAACAAAATCAAATGGGCCAAACTTGCCCTGCTCTAACTTTTCTTCCTGCGTGGAGTTTTGGATCTGCAGCCTTTGTGTTTATTGCACTCCACAGGCAGCTTTCCTTCCCCACTTAGAATGAAAATTCAAGCCTTTCCARCAGGATGCACAAGTGGATGAAGTGCCATATTTAGATATTCCAAATCCCCCAAGTTCCCAGAACTAATGCTTTCTAGCACAGAATACTTAAGACACTGAATCATTTTGAGAACCAAGGGACTGACATGGAATGTGAGGTATCTAAATAGCATCCATTACAGTCTAATTCTTTGTATCCCAGTTTATTTTATGATCACTGTATGTTCACATTCTATACACTCACACTCTAAACTACAGATACTCTCTTCCCTCTATTTTGTAACACAAGTGACAGTAATAATGAGTATTCAGTCCTACAGTTAATTCTTACAATAATCAGAGAAGGATAGCAGGACATGAGAAACATCAGAAAGACTGAGAAAGCTACACCAAGCAAAACATAAGTTGTCTGAATCACATCACTCTGACAGTGCTAGGACTTGTCTTCTGTCTCATAGATAGAAGGCCACAAGGGAACTTGCTCTTGGTTAGTGGGGGTGAGGAATGAGCCAAGGTTGTAGTTAGTGAGAGGGATGCAGCTCTCAAAGCTTCAGGCTTGCCTGACAAAGGACCTCAGTGTAAAGATACTGTCTCTGTACTGCTTTTAAAGCATAAAACTGGTGTGTGTGAAGATCTCTTGACTGTTAAAGCCGAGAGTGATGTGAAAGTTTGGGGCAGRAATAAAGCTGAGCCATTTTTCTAATTACTATATTCTTGCTTCTTTGCTTCTTTCAGAAAAATGTCAATCATCCTGCAAGCTTTTAATCTTCGGGAYTCTCTTAAGCAGAACATGGAGAGCAGAACAAGGACTGGTCAAACAGATCTTGGCACCACAGAATKGGATCTATCTGCTCTGCAACGGGGACAAAGCTGTCTTGTTTTGCTGGGTGTTCTGATTTTTAGATTCCAAAGGGATTTATGGATATGCTTTAAGGAGAAACTGCTTGATTCATTTGGACTTTTACTCACAGGGAAGACATTCAAAATGACCTTTGTTTAGCAGGGAGAAAGGCAAAATGTACTATTGCATCTATTTCAGTCTGCTAACGAAAAACATCACGGTAATGAATTGTATAAGGGATTAGAAAGAAAGAAAATAATATATGATATTGCAGCCTTTTCTGTCTTTACTTTGCCTTGATTTAAAAGGTTTTTGCTTGTTCTGCAGAGATTGCATTCATCTCTTCTTTCCAGGCTAGCAATTCCCCCCACACATACTCTACTACACCAGCATGTTTTCCCTGCAGATCACGCCAGACTCTATCCCACCTCCATCCAGATCTCAATTTAACTGCATTTTCGGAACTGTGATCATCCCTCCCTACTAATTCATTAAAATGAATTAACATATTTGTTTTTCTAAATAAATACRGTGCCTCTAGCTATGCATACATACACATATATATATAAAAGCCGTCCTTTTCCCATTTAAGGCCATGCTCACAGACACGTGGTGAGCTTGTCAGCAAGCTACACTTTATGAACCGCATAATTTGCCATTTTACGCTGCTCCTCCTCTCCCACTCGGTGCCACGGTGCCCTAGCTCACAAGGCCCCGATGTGACGAGCAGAGAGGATTAGTCGTAGGTGGTCTGGGCCCTGACTAACCCGCCACGCCAGYGGCTCCTGCACCCAGCGCAGGGCGAGCCAGGCCGCACGCGAGGCCCTTCGCCCACTCCCTGACTCAGTCAGMTGAAATACAATATAGACACAGCCTGCCTGTCTCCAAACATCCAGAATGCCCCTGTTTCCATGTCCTTAAAACAGCATTACAAAAGCTGTGTTGTCGTCCTGCTTTTGTATACTCGCAGAAACACAAATCATGGGAAGGAGCTGCCAGACAGCTCATGCAGATACCCTTCAAGGATGCAACTCCAGCTCTGCTCTACAGACGTGTATAAAGCTCCCGTATCCTTCATAAAAACATCYGGGAAAGGTGCTTTTAACACCTAAAGCTAGAGCAGGCCTGAGACTGAGCAGTCAACCTCGGCTGCCGGCCAGCTGAATTGTAGCTCTCATAAGCTGCAAGGCTCGGGGAGGGAGGCTGCTCCGATGTTTTTCCTTTCCTCTCCTGAATTACAGATGATCACTGGGCTGTGGCAGGATATTACGGGAGGAAAAGAAGAGCACACAGGAGAGCAGGTGGGGGGACTGGAAGTGGATATAAKAGAGGGAATTCAAATGTGCCAGAGAGGCACTAAAAGTCAGATAATGACTGGGAGATCTAGAAAAAAAAGGAGATGAAAGGAGACTAAGCAAAGGGAGAGGCAGGCGAGGAAAGCAAGGGAAGAAGTGAGAAAAATGAAAGAGTCTAAGGAATAGAAAACTTTAAGCAAAAGGTATGTTTCTCCTGCTGGACTACAACATTCTAGGACTGCCCAGAATCATTACACAGAAAAAAACACTTTTACAAAAAGGCACAGAGATGGTACCTCCTCGTGGCAGATTATCATTAAAAATGTCCAGTATAAAGAAGGAAAAGTGATTTCTCACTTTTTAAGAAAACACAGCAAGCAGTTGAGTGTTTTTGTTCTGRCTTTACTGTGCTTGGATTCTTTTATGCAATGACAGAAATGTCTGCACCTCTTATACCTCTAGATGCAGCTGGCATTGAATAGGTGGTTACACAAAAAGTAAGACTGGATAACACAGCTGGGCAGACACTGGTGACCAGATGTTGACAGCAGAATCAAAAGTGTATATAAGAATGTGCCAATGAAAATACATCTGTAAAAATGTGGTTCTCCAAATACCTAGCAGCAAAAATCTCTATAGTGAGTTTTCAGTGCAATGACACCTCCACTGAAAACTAACAGGGTGTTTCACTACTGTTCTTCAGATAGCACATGGCAAAATATTTTATCTACCATGCTTTTAATACCACGTATTTGTAGTCAGTGACATGCAGTAACTGCAAAATTAAAGGCAAATGTTTTGGAATATTCATTTTAGCTGAGAAGAAAAAAAAAAGCTCTACTGGCTGTTTTCTGAAATTAGCCAGGAACCTATCTGCCTTTTTCACACTMAAAATGAGCCAAAATGCTTTGACTAATCATTTCAAACATAGTCACCAAGGGGGACAAGAAACTTTCATYCTATGACTAGATGACTAGTTGACAACAACAAAAAAGTCTTATTCCTTTCAGATCTTTACATCAAATGATCCTATTGATACTGTCCAGTTCCTCTGTTCTTTTAATAAATAATGGGTCTGTATCACTATTATTCTGATCAGCTTCTTACGATTGTGTTCAGAAGACACAGAATATATGCAAACTCAAGACTAAGACCAACCTAATGATTCACATTTTCAATACTCAAAGAAAAGAGTCTTCTGAAATACTGTCAAATGTTTCACTGGAAAAAAAAATGAAGCACACACACTATCCTACATTTCCTGTATTCTACTCTATTTACAGCAGAACAGTGTTTTTAAAATATGCCAGTCAACTTTGGTTGTTTAAGTGGTGGCTGAAGCAATCAGAATAGAAGTCAGACGTTTGACCTATTCCAGGATGACATAGATCATGAAAGTATTTGACAGTTCACTGACTTTTCTTAGAAATGTTGTTTATGTCTATAACAAGGAAGGAAAAAAAAAGGAAAAAAAGGTCTAACTGCTTCTTTTTTTGGCCTTTTTTTTTCAGTTGGCACTGACAGGCTATCTATGTTTACACCTGAGAGACTCCAATATCTTCCCAAAGCTGGACAGACTGGGATACAAGGAGAGGCAGGAGAAAAACGCTAATGAAATAAACCATTCGGTATTTTGATGAAATTCAAAAATTAGGACCGTTTATATAAGAACTTATTTGCATTTCTTGACATTTCTGGTCCCTTTTACCCTCGATCCAGAATTTATGTTACAGTATAGAAAAAAAATCATCAGCAAAGTGTCCAACTAACTCAGAAATAAGTTGGTGATACCTGCCATTTAGCTGAATTGCTTCCCCCTTGAAAAATCTCTTTCTGAAACAGGTTCAGTGATGTGTGCATGCAGGGCAAAGCTTTTAAAGAGCATGCAAAACTGAAGGTTTACATACACATTTGCATAGGCCTACGGGATATTTTATACATGAGCTTGGGCAGAGTCAAATCTGCTTTTCTGAATAAGTAGTGTTCATGAGAGAGCACTTTCAGAGACCCATTAGAATTTATCCCACTTAACTAGCATTAAGAAAAAGATATAATGGTAGCAATAGGCAAGCAAATAATGGTTTCTAAATGACTACATTTCGTAGTAGTCAAAACACAKTCACAAGTTATTTACTCATTTAGGTGTTCTTTTTGATTTCAAAATTAAAATTGAAGTTATCAGAATCTAAATTATGTGTCTAGTAGTTACTGCTTTTCATTACTCTAAATATTTCTGAAATTCCTGTCCTTCCTTTCCTCCTCCTCCTCCTCGAGACCTTGCTTTCCTGCAAACCAAGGGGAAAAATCACAAATGTCTCCCTGTGAGTGCACGGATTGACTCTCCCTGAGGCTGATTTCTCCTCCCCATGATGGCAGTGACAGAGGCACTAAACACACCAGTGCTTCAGACAACCTCGAAGGTATTAATGTCCACCCAAGAAGACTCTCTGCAACACATCACATTTATTGTATCTCCAGGTGTATCTGCTATTCCCACAACCACTTTCCTTGTGCTTCTGCTGTCCCTCTTCCTGACAGCCAGGCCTCTCTGAGCCGTGAAGGAGCATCCAAAGAAAAGAAGCCACAGCAAGAACCTACAGAGCAATCCCTTTCACCCCAGCGCCTGCTGCAGCTCTGGACACCAGGAATAGACATTGTACCAAGCAGGCATTTTTCCTCTGCAGTCTTGGAATGGAAAAAACACAGTCTCAGTGCAAGACTCATAAAGTCCAATTAGATAAAATGACATTAAAAAATTAGTTGCTGAGATAACATTAGAGCAAAGCTGACCAACAGAAAATACAATCAAAAGAGAAGTAGTGGCATTAATTTAGCTAAAGAATTCCTGACACCATTACAGTTTRAGTAGCAGGAAGAACTTTCCCTATAAAATCCTCTCCTCCATTTCATTGGCACTGTAATAATTTGGAATTTTTCCAGGAAACACAGTTAAGATAATATCATTCTGATGCTTAAAAGGGTGTGTACATACAGAAGACAGTATCTATAAGCAAAATAACTAATGGCACAACATGGAAATGCAAAATGGTGGTTCTGAGTCCCAACGTACATAGACTTACATAAACTGTAATAGCAGTACCTATGAAGATGCTATAAAGTCTAAGATCAGGAGGAGGGATCTCATATTTAAATATCTAGATTTTTACAAGGCACATACGGTAGCTATTTATCAAGGTGTACACAAACATAACTTCACTGTCCTTAACAAATCCAAAACAGTGGATTTTTTTTCCCTTGCTAATTCACAGAATTTGATGATCCACAAGCAACTTGAAAACTTCTCAACTTTAATAACATGACATTAGTACAACATTCTTATATAAGCATAGACAGTGCTAACTAGGACCAAAGCACCTCCCCAGGGCACACAGGGTTCTTGCTTGCCACCCAATAAGGAGGCTGTGACAACTTGTGGGGACCTTGTAAAAGCCAGGGACCTGGGTGGTCCTAGAAGCCACGCTCTGTGAGCCTCAAGAGCAGAAAAAAGGCTGGGAATTAGGTCGCTGGATCGATGACCCTCCAGTTGGAGCAGCCAAGCACTTTCGACAGGGGAGGGAGGATTTAAAAAAAACAGTCTAAAATAGCTCTTAAGATAGAAGCTAGTTCACAAATGTGGAATCCTTTCCTTTCCATGAAGAACCCCTCCTCTTCCCCGCCAACAACCTGTGCACTATGATGATATATGTTTAGCTCCACGGGGCGCTTGTGGTCACACACAGTTACTGGTGCTCACAGTCRAGGCTACAAGGAAAAATAAACCCCACTCTAATGAATAATTCTATTTTTGCCTGGTCACTAGCAGGGAATAAGAATCATTCTGAGATACCATTTCRTGGAAACACATAAGCAAAAGGTTTCCAGCAAAAATCTGTAAGAAACAGATTTCTGCTTGGGTATCTTGCCTGGGGGTTTAAAGTTCTTCCATAATGAGTGTGAGTAGTTGTGGCTGGTTTTGGAGGAGGCACACACTGAAACCAGATGCTTTTGTTCTCCTGTTCAAGGTGTCACAGGCTTTCGCTTTTTTCCCTGACTTCTCCTACTCCCTAGTGGATGTTYTGACCCCTCCGTCCGGCGATTCCAGCAGTACCAAAAAGTTCTTTCTGGTACCTCATTAATCATTCCCTTGCCATGTGCTATCTTACCTGCAGATGTAATTCTTCTTGCAGGATTCTTGTAAATTCAGGCAGTTTGGTTTCTCCCTGTCCTCATATGAACACACAGGAACAATAGTCTGCCGTCTCCTTTCTGTACAGGCTACGTCTCGACAGGAGCAGAAGAGCATCCCGTAGCTGTGCTTGGGGGGAACTTTGTCAAAAAACAGCCGGAGGGCCTTATGACACTTCCGCTTGTTACAGATTTCATTAGACGTGCTGCTGGTGCAGGGGGTTATGTAAGCAGATCTGTACCTCTTGCAGGTATCATTTAGGTTGCAGGCTTTTGCTGCATCCAAGCAATTGTTCCCCTTTGAAAGCATTGGCTCCACTAGAAAAAACAACACAACAGCAGTAAGAAACGCGTCACATTTACACTGTGCTTTGACGTTCGTGTTTATTTCAGTGTTAATGAGATCCTGATTACACAGAAAACTCCCAGTGCCAAGAGACTGTGACCAGTGCTTGTGTTTCTCTGGGTAATGGTTTAGCAAGTGAGCATGAACACAAGCACGTGTTAAGATCACAGGCAAACGAATGCGATTACACAAAGCAGGCTGTGGTTTATYGGCCTTGTAGCAGACATCCAGGGTGAATATTGGGCAAGACTTGGTCCCACGAGAAAGCTGTCAAATAATGGGTAAGTTGGAAGGGAAACATTTGGCCGATTGCACGAGCACACAGTGACAACATGGGTCCCTCACGTTGGGTTTGCGAACCAGTTACCCTCTGGTGTTTTAATTTTCCCTTGCACAGTAGAAATGGCATTCTGAGTCTTCATAGAGCTGCATAACATTTAAATTTAATTTGTGTACTCTGCAGAATATAAAAGCCATATGCCTCCTACTACAGCTTTTTGAGGTACCAAGCAGCCCACACAGCCAGAAAGGTAAGCAGTGCAGCCCCACAAATGTGAGCTAATGCCACCCAAAAGGCCTGTAAAATTCATGCTTTGTTCAAGATACTCCTATAAAGTCTTCTATCACCTGAACCTAGAGGTATTTATGAAGTTTAGAAGCTTTGAAGAAGCTGGCATAAAATTAGTAAGTGACTGTTAAAAGAAATACACGTGAACAAGGAATATTTTCTCTCTTTCATACACACACACATAGGTGACAAATTACAAGTTATAGGAAAAATATCCACATAAAWGGTAAGACTAATTACAGATTAAATTGTATAATATATTATCCAGACATTAAATGAACAATATATGCATTCATTATATTCAGTTAATAATAATGCTGTTGTGGATATTCGGAATGCAAATGTCACAGGTCCAAGAAAATAGTAACTTCCTCCTGCTAAACAGGAAATAATTTCCTATTCCAAAAACTCAATTGAAGACCCTTTTATACCTCAGTGTCCCTCCTCTCCATTCCTCTGCCACATTGCACATCAGGATGGAAAACTTTTCCCTTTCTCATGGAAGAGAAAGATACTGTGGCTTGGCCAGCACGGTGCTCAGAGATACTGCAGCTGCAGTGCCTAACACTGGCAGGAATATGACACTTGCTATTTATTGTCTCACATTATTTTATACYTCTAGGAATGACCCACACCATAAGTGATATACATAAGATTTTTTTTCTCATTCTAGCAACATGCCATAACTATATTAAGGGGGTTATAATATTTAAGTTGTGTATATTTAACATTCACACTCTAGGTCCTTCCCAATATCAGTTTCCTGCACAACAAACTGCAACTGTTTGATTATTGTCACAAATTACAAAGCTAAAAAGATGCAGCATCTTACTATAAATTACCAAATCTGAGCACTTATACTAGTTTTCCACAGCTTAAGTAGCATCCGATCCAAAAGAAATAGATTATCCAAAATACAACACTTTCATAAAATCCTAACACTGTTACATAGAATGTTGTATTACATTAACACATAACTATAATCTTAACTGTGAACTCCGGAAGACTTTTTCCCATAATACAGTATAGMGAATTATATGTTAAGTACAAATATAATTACCATGTAATCTGCAGGGCATGTAATTATGTAATATATGAATAGCATACTCTAATTACTATGTGATTACAGAGTAATTACATGGTAATTTTGTGCCTAGAAGACAACTACCAAATTTTACTTTTTAAAAAAATATTTTGTGGAGAGGCTCTAAATATGGCATACCAACACAAACAGACAACAACTTGCTCAATGATACATTATAAAGAATTCTTTACAAATAACCAAGAGTCAATAAAGCAAATTCTACAGCCCTTTGCTCAGAATCATATACATGTTTTCCATTAACGATCCAAAACACAGTAACTGCTGCTACAGATTTAAAAAGCACTGTGAATATAAGCACCTTAAAAACCAAAAGTGAGGTTAATGAATCTTTTTCAAAAATACAGCATAAGTCAAAATCAATAAAAACATAAACAGCAAAGAAAGCTATTTTGAATGAAAACTGCATGAGATGTACATTGTTCATAAATCCACCTCGATACTTATGTTCATTCATATCCTTTGCACAATTGTTATCTACCCAGGGTTCACATTCCTGCACACGTCACCTCTGAACTAGGACTAGGTTTTTTGTTTTGTGTTTTTAACYTACCTGTGGTTTTAACTTGCTAGATTTAGCTATTTGCCAATTGCCTTTTCTATTTTGATACACGTGTTTCTAGCCATTGACTCTGGCATATTTATTATCGCATTACACAAAGCATTTCTACCTTTTAAAACCCAAACGAGCATAGAGCACAAGATCTGCATCAACCACATCTGAATTAAATATGACTGTCTAAACAAATGCTTCTCATTAAAGTTAGCTTCTCCCAAGCTTTTTAATCATGTTTTAATGTAAAATTTACAAACCAGAACACACTTTGTGCTTTAGTTTTTATTACAAAAGTACAATGTAATTATTCCTACGTCTTGTGGTAAGTATAGTTAAGAATACTGAGAATGTTTTTGGAGATTACTTACACAGCAGTAATACATAACGTCAAAATATCACCCCGCTCCTGTTTTGCAAAGCTTAAATTATTAAGACAGGCAGAAGTTTGGCTCTTKCTAGGTACTGACTACATTAGGAGCAAATGGAGCTAATCCAGAGCTGCTTTTCCYGCCAGCAACCCTTTGGGAAGGTCTGTGTAAGCAGATCTTTCTTGTGCTCCCTCCTCCCTTGGGCTGTTTTGGGATAGAGTTGGACAACCCAGCCCTGCAGCCCGGCACACGCTGAGCATCCTGCCCACCACCATTTCCCCATCCATGTTGTTTCCTCTCTGAAACCTGCGTTGCCTTGGGCCAATTTTGGAGATCTCAGCCGCACCACGCAGCTCGCAGCTGCTGCCAAGTTCCTGCAGACTCCGAGCTGAGCTATTTCCAGCTCCCAACATCTGCAAGTTTAGGATTCCCCAAAACTGGCTGCTGGCAGGCGGCTTCTGCTGTAACATGTGCAGGAACTTCGGGGCAGCAACCATGAGCTGGCTGATACCCACCTGCCTCCATATGGATCCCCAGCTCCTCTACYGGGCATCCAACACTTGAATGCAACACGAGATGATTTTAGATCAACCTTAATGAAATAAGAAGGTCCTAAGTTGTAGCCTAAGCTGCAACCACTTTAGTACTTCTTATCTCCTGAATTCCCCGTCCCTGGCTCACCATTTTTATAGCTGCAGCAGCCCTGGACTCAGCTCCTGTTCAGCCTTGGGAAAAGGAGCAGAAAGGAGCCAGCCAAGCACTTGGTTCTTTTATCCAGAGATGTTTCTAAAGTTTTAATAGGGCTTCCTCTGCCCTGTACCATCTTGTGCTTAACTCTCTTTCAAACAGTCCCTTCATCCTAATCTTTCATCTTTCTTGGTTTCCCATTTTATGTCTGCACCTAGTAAGACTCCTGGCTATCTCTACAACTCCTGTTAACCCCAAGGTTCTCTAGAAGGGATTCTTAGAGATCTTAGRAGCTTCTTATTCATGTGTCTAATAAGTAGAAGGAGTAGAAGAACTATCACTGTTCTCTAAGATTCATATTAAACTGCAATTTACATAAAAACAATTTACTGAGGTTGCCATTAAAATTACAATTACTATTTGGAAGCAATTAGCATTAGAAGGCTTTCCAGGGTATTCAGAGCAGAGACRGCTGTAAAAAGAGCAGTAAATGTTAATGTGAAGGAAGGCAAAATTGAAAAGTGATGAAGGTGACCACATGGGTATGTGACCACTCCAAGGCAGGTGCAGAATATTGCATGTGGGAACCAGGGAGCAACCAGGAAAAGGAGCACCTTGATCCTACTCAGATAGAGGACAGCTTTGCATTTCACAAAAGAACTTGTGCTTCTTAGATAAAAAAAATAAAAAAAAAAAAAAAAAAAAAAATATTGAAATCTGCATCTAAATGGACAAAACAGAAATACCTAAACTGATACTTCAGTCCAGAGCTGTAACATTTAAATTCCTGGTCAGTCTTTCCCAATGCAAGCCTTTGATACCACAGGCTACTATGGGGACATTAGGGGCCACAGGTCCCTACAGTTGTCCTCTGCTTACACCCCCAGATCTGCCCAGAGAAAGTGGATCAAGGCAATGTCCTGTCCAAGACCCAGAGAGATCAAAGCCTTCACACTGCTTAATGTGAACAGCAAACATGACCTGGAAGTCACTCAGTGGTGAAACAACCCAGGCAGAACCCACGCACCGGAGGGATCRTTAATGCTGAGCCCAAGGCTGAGCAGTGCCCTGGGCTGCCTTCCGGCCCCTCAGAACACAGTTTTYTCCCTTACAAGCACAGTGACTGGAAAGCAGCTGGGCTACTGCCTYAATTTTAAGTCTGCAGTGGCATCATCCTGCTTGCACTCTCTTCTAGTCCCATAAATAACATAATCTATACTGTAGCTCTTCCCCTTTTTCCAGTGGAAGCTCACTTCCCACTCCACACTCTCCCAGGCTTTGCCAAAGCTGTAAGGAGGCATTCAGGACCACAGGTCTCACTGCCTGAGAGAGTTCCCTGAAGCACTAAATTAATGAATAAAGCACCACGATACCTCCAGCGAGGTGCCCTTTAAAGAAGAGCCCTGCTCGGCTCTTCCAAGCAGTTCTCTGCCCCCTGGAGCATACACTGAATGCTGAGTGGATAAAGACTCYGAATCTGGCTCTTCAGGACCAAAGACTTCCAAGAAAACTCAGGTTTTCAGGTTGAGCATTCCATAGTCTCAAATGCCTACCTAGACATTTGTCACACAAGTTTTTGGTGATTCTGTTTTTTTGGATCAGGATTCCAGGATATGCAAGGATAAGGACTCTAGATATCTCACTATGGATTTTAGATACCACACGGGCAGGAGTTTCTAATTTTTAGGTACCTAAAAATATCTCTTTTTGGTCTATTCCAATTCTATTAAAGGAGCCACATGCCTATGTGCCTTGCACTGCTCAAGTTCACCACTGGATCTGGACTCTACTGCTAAGCAGGACTTTTGTCTCCAGTCAGGGTTAGCAGGTTCACGTTGACCATCTGACACTCCAGATGAAGAGTAAACTCCTACAACTGCATCTGCACTGATTAAAAAAAGAGAAATGATGTCACGAGATTTCCTTTGGTACTTTCAGCCTTCCTTGGGGAGGGGAGGAAGAAAGAGTGAGAAGAAAACTCAGAAATAACTGCTCTGAGCTGACTGGTCATCTGCTCTGACACAGAAGACAGAGGAAGGTTTTGTAACCATATCTATGTAGCTATGCACTGATTTGAAATTAATAGCAGAGACGGAGAGGAAATCCTTCCTCCCGGTATTAAAGGCTTTGTGATCTGCTGCTTAAATTTGCTCTGTCTTCACTCACACAAATATGCTGATCTGCTACAAATACAATGACAGCTTATGGCAGGGACCCTAATTTTCCATGTGTAACTCAGGACTGCAGTTTTGCACTATGCTCATACCAGTACATTTAAATCCATTTTATTCACTATGGGTATCCTGAATTTTCAACATCCTAAATAACAAGAATTTTTTCCTTTTGCTACTTTTACTTCTGTCCAAGTTATTTCACATAGGAGGCAGAAATGTACAAATAAAATCAGAAGCTGCTAAACACAGAAATTTCAAACTGCTTCTAACTAATCCAGTCACTGTTTCTCACATTACAGCACCAATGATTTCAATTCAACCCTAAGGGGTTTTTAGGGTGTAAAGGTTCTTTTAATCTCCACTGTGCTAGAATTCGGATAAATTATGCCTGACTGGGACCGTATACAGAATATATTCTTCTGGAGGAGAGATCTCCAGTCATTCCATATACAATTCACGCTCTGTGCTGAATCAGAGACTGGTTTTGTGATGTGGAAGGCTATCACCACGGTTTCGGCTGAGTTCTTCTAATTAATTTGCCTTGAAATATTCAAAGTGGATCTGTGTTACCGCATATGCTCCCCAGTTAAACTGCTCGGTATTTTATTATTAGCTAAATTCTAAATCAACAGAATTAAAAAGGAACTTGCACCCCGTGAAAATAGAGAATAAACCTGTGTGAAAATACCCCAATCTACACAGTTGCCACGAGAAGTGATTTACTGCACGCAAGTTCTCAAGACACAGTGAGGGACTGTTTACCAAAGTCATGCCAATTTGCAGGGTAACTTTCAGCATTTCTTTTTATTACAGCAGAACTGAATTCACAACTTGTTTCCTCTTTTCCTTGGACTTGATTAATTACCATGTTAACATAACTACTGTTCTCTTGCTTATAATGGGCTCACTCTAAAGTGCTGCCCCAGCAAAATAAACCAAAAGAAAGCTCTAGCTCTTTGCTCTGTCGCTGTAAGCCTTTCTCATCTCACTATTTTTCAAATTTATGTTCCATTCCAATAAAACTTGTGCAAATATTAGAGCAAATCAGATAATACAAGGTTATGACCCCTGTAATTGATCCTTCAAGGTTCTTTTTGCATTTTTCTCCAGCTGACATGGGGAAAATTACATTTGAATGTGCTTGTTGACACTTGAGAATTCACTTTGTTGGTCATATTCACTGTTTCAGAGAGATTACGTTACATTATGATGTATTTCTAGCGCTTTATTTCTTCTATACCTACAACCCCATTAAGCTGTAAGCAAACCTCCCCTGGGTGGGGTGACTACAAGCATCAAGGGGGTAACACTCCCACACTGCTCAGTGGGACTGTAGCAGCACAAAGAATTATGTGAGAATGCAGGGCTAAATATTAGCTACTATAAAAAACCATGAAAGCATCAAAAATACATGCAAATAAATGGATATTAATAAATGGTCCTTAAAAAAAAAAGAAGGGAGCTTAAAAATCAGACGTTAAATTTCCCTTTATGGTAAAATACACAGAACATGTATGCTAGCACCAAAATCAGTTACCTGTAGCAATGGTTTCTATATCACACGACCACTGGAATAAAGTGATTAATTGGACTGTCTCGGTAAATGTGATCATTACACTTTTAATTAACCTTCTCAACCTCCTGCCCTTTTCGTTTTGTTGCACATTAGATTTTTGCGGTTTTCCAGCTATTATGCTTGGCTAAGCTTAAAACAATGCAAAGCTCTGAAGAAAGCTAAGAAAAAGAGTTTGAGTAGCTCTTACTGTTCCTAGTGAGAACCCAGCGCTGATACCATCACCACGAGGGTAGCTGTAAATCAGATGGGGGACACACACTCYGAACTCCGTGGCTACGTTCCCACCTAATTTTTGTTTTGGCAGCCTACTGTTATTTAATGGCTCTGGATACCAGGAAACTGGCTTTCGAACATTCTTTCTCAACCTAGTTATAATTACTGCATATAAATCATACAATGATCAATTATAATAATCTTAGGTTCATCCATTATTTAAACTTAGCATTTGAATCTACCCAGCAGGAGTGCAGGAAATTCCAGAGTCTTCTCTCGGCTCACGAACAGCGGCTTTATTCCTGAAGTTATGCCAGCTACTGGAAAAAGGGGCCAGATATGCTCTTAGCTATGTCATGGAAAACTGAAATAACCACAGATTTCAATGGAGGAAAGGGGTTTGGCCCCAAACATATATTCTTTTATTTTTTTTASCCACACTAGCTGCCTGTTGTTGAAGCTAAAAACCACAGTGCAATTTTGCTTTCATTTACACTGATACACCAAAATCAAGGGAGTTCCTCTACATTAATATGCACTTAGTGCATACTATGTTTTTATTTTAAGATGGSCTGGATTTCTCTGTACATCTATATACACTACTTACTCATTTATATACGTTATGTAAGTACATAAAATATTTCGATACTATTTTGTTTCATGTCTTTCACAGTAAAACTACATGCACATTTTTAGTTCATATAAGAAATAATTCAAATATTTTTTACTTACAATTGATCCTAAGAAATCTGAGCTCAACAAGATCAGAAAGTCTGATAGAAAATGAGATACTGAAAAGAAATGAACTTTCTCGCAAAGGTTCATGAACAACATCCAAACTTTTTTTGGAAAACTTTAAAACTATAACAAAATTTAAATCAGTAAAAGGAATTTTTAGACAAAATATATTAATAAACTATATCATGTTATGACTATATAAAATAGTAAGTTCTTGATCACTACTTTTTTGTACCTTGCCCTATTTCAGTCTGTCATATTTGCTATAAAATGTTAATATAGGTCCTATTCTCAAATCTAATATTTTGAAAATTTCTAACATATTAGTGTTTTAACTGCATGCCAGAATAGTTCTGTGAATAAGTAAAACTTGTCAGTTGTGATTTCTTCATTTCCACTAGCAATAAAGCTATTAAAATACAGAACACTTAAAAAGTCCTGGGGAAATTGGAAAAAAAAAAAAAAAAAAACCAATGCTTCCACACACGCAAAATTGTATTTTGCCTCTACACCAAAAGAAAGAATAGAGGGTGTACCAAGGAGAAAGAAGGCAATGGTAAGAATGTCTGCCATTAACAGAAAAACATCTAAGAAAGTAGGTATTACACCATAAACGAGCATGGAGATTTGTACCACTCCAACACTTTTAACCAAAACATGGATCGCAAAGTCCAAATTGAGACATAAAATGATTTTTTTTTTACAGGCAAAATACAAGTGAGAGCTCAGGAAATGGTGCATAAAAAAAGAACTGGTAGAATTTTCAATAATTCTTAAATGGTGGCAACCCTGAATCACAGCAACTTATATTGAGAGATATAAAAGCCCTTCCTGGTAGGTCTAGCTATGACCTACTTCAGGTCATGCACATGAAAGACAACAACAACAAACCAAAAAAAAAAAAAAAAAAAAAAAGGGGTGAAAAACAGTCAGCATGGATTTATCAATTTCAAGTCAGGCACAATGCTCTCTGCAATTATATGACTAGATGAGGTGGCAAAGGGAGGGCAATGTGTCACACTAACTTTAGTAAGACTTTTGATAAAAATCTTCTGTATTATCAATGTGGCCACATTGGAAAGATAGTTTGGAGAGCTGGACTGCAGAATGGGTGGAGTGGGCCCTGCTCTGAATGGGGAATAGGACTGGATGGTCTAGGGAAGGTCTCTTCCCACCTAGATCACACTATGGTTCTACAATCTAAGCTGTTCTTCAGCACCTCTGATGGAGGGCCCACAACCTCTCCAGATAACCATGCAGTGCGTCCTCATGCATCCTATTAAAAGTTTTTCCTAGTATCTTAACTAAATATAATTTCCTACAAGGGAATCATGCTATTTCTTTCCTAACTCTAGCATTGTCTCTTAACAACTCTTACAGACTGTCACTTCTTTATTACTTAACTCTTACGCTATTGCTTTCCCAACTATTCACTCTTTCCTTGTAAGTCATGTTTTCTAGATGTAAGCTGCTGCTGTTTTACTCTCAGATCTGAAATAAAATGGAGATTACTGACATATCCATTCACTGAGAGTTACTGTACTCGTTGTACTCAGGAGATCACTACAGACAGACAAAACCTGTTAATTCAAGAGTTGCCRAAGCATAACTTACTTCAGCCTCAAGCAATACCAGCGTGGGTAGGGATGGTTTACATGCACCGACTGTCTACTGCAGGAGTATATATTAGCTTATCTATGACAGCAGCTTGCTCCTGATGGCTATAACCTGAAAAAGGAGTCAAAGTACATAAAACCTTAGTAGAAAAGTTATCCTGCTTATTCTATAGTATTATTCTTTTGGAAGGAAAATCAAGGGAAGACAAACGTCTGGAGAAGTGATGGTGAATTGAATACGACAACTGCAACTGATGGGATAAATCAGGAAACACTCAAAATCAGGGAGCGGGGAAGAGATGTCTAACAGTCAGAAAGCTCCATCTTCTCAAAAACTCTTCTGCAACTCCTATCAGTTAGACACAGATGACTCTATGGTCGTTACAGAAGTACACTAGTAAAACATGAACTAAAATCATAGTGAAAGCAGCAATAAGAGAGATGGGGCAGATGCTGCAGTAGTGGCAGCAGCAGTAGGGGTTGGACAAAGGTTGTCATCATGGCAGCAGAGAGAGCAATAGAGGCAGAGAACAGCAAGAGCTGGAGCAGCTGTAGAGGCACCAAATCACTACCCTTTCACTACTGCTAGTAAAAACTATTTGGGGCAATTATCTGGCCTATCCACCAGACAATAAGAGCCGCATTCCATTAATCTACCACCAGCTGCTCTTCTTTCCTGGACCAGTTGGTCCCAGTGCAACCCCGCTGAATACAAATGAACACACCATGATGTGAAGACAGCAACCCTGGTAACTCAGTAAGGCGCAGTCATTGTGTTGCTGCTCATTTTGTTTTAAGACTCATTGCTGAGACTTCAAAAGCCAAGAATTAAGGAGAAATGTGCACTGCAGCAGATGCACTTAATGGAACAGGGGAAACACGATACTTTAGAAATAAGTAACTTAAGTGATACTGAGCTGCAGACTTGGAAATGTTAATGATGGTTACTATCCTACTGTGTATGTAGAAGATAAAGCAATACAAAATGAAGATAAGACATCCATAYATGATGTATGTCACTTACCTACATGCAACTGGGAGGTTACTAATTTGAAATCATTAAGTTATTTAATAGATTAGAAAACGGCATTACCTACTGTCTACTCTAGATCCCCTTTAATTCCATTTATGTCACATAATAACGTGACACACAGGTCCTCCAGTGTCCTGTTCTTTGCCCCATTCTCTACTGATTCCCTTCCCTGAACCAGTCCAGTTTATCTCCTTTGCCTCTCACAATCAAAATCGGCAGTCTTCATGTCCCGTTGTTGAGATGCTGCCCCCATGTCTCAGCTGTGTTATTTAATGTCTGGCCTGAAGCCCACTGAACACAGCCCTTTGACTCCCATTTGTTTCAATAAACTCTGGATCAAGGTTTTATGCCCTAATTCAGCCTGTGCTTTAGACCCATTTAAAGCAACTTAAGTATTTTATTAAGTGCTATCGTGAGCTCAGCATCAGATTAAATTTTCCTGAGCTTCACTTTTAATTCTAAAATACCCATGGAAAACATGGACTTCTAGTTAGTGTACAAGGGCTTTTTTTCAGAGTTGCTTCGTATGTGCTTCATATGAGTTGCTCTCGGGGCAACTTTTGTGTTTTGTTCTTCAGTGGGACTAGTGGGTACGAGTCCAGGTCTCATCTGTCTGCTTGAGCAGGAAGGTTGGACTAGATGATCTGTAGAGGTCCCTTCCAACCTTAAATATTCTGTGAATCTGTGAATCTGTGAATCATCCAGAGCTAGGGTGAGGTTTAGGGTTAGGATCAGACTGATAACAACGTAGCTTCCATTGTGCTGCGACATTTGTTCAGTGAACAGGTTGATTACCAGGTATACAACACCATTGAATAGTTGGCTTTTTTTGTTGTTGTTTATTCTCATTCTCATATGAGATAGGAGATTGACTGTACCCTGTGTATATTTGCTCATCCACCATCATTCATGTTGAAAAAAAACAAACAAAAAAAAAACAAACAATAACAACAAAAAACCCACAACTTGTTCAAATACCTAATGATTAGTGTTAACATCGCTGGTTTTGYATTTGAATATATTTAGCCTTAAAATGGTACCAGGTTTAAATCCTTGCAACTGAATGAAAGCTGCGTCTTGAAGCTGTTGGTGTTCTGAAACTATTGCTAGCTCTAGAAAAGCTATAAAATAAAAATAGGATAGAAAAGGAGAAGGAAAAAAAAAGAAAAGGAAAAAGAAAAGGAAAAAGAAAAGGAAAAAGAAAAGGAAAAAGAAAAGGAAAGGAAAAAGAAAAAAGGAAAGGCAAGCAAAAAGGCAAGGAAAAAGCCCAGGCTCCTCAAACAAACCTAACATGCAGAAATACATATTCAGGAAGAAAACAAAGTATGCAAATTCACTCTTCACTTGCATCGGTCCACACACACAGGTGCTGCATGGGCATGTGTTTCACCACCAGCAACAACTCTCGCTCTCCAAGGCCCTCGTACAGCCCCGATGCTCTCACATTCTGTAAGCACAAATCCAGTACAACATTACAGGCTCTTCTGCAAGAGCAGAGAGAGATTATGAATGCTATTGAAATCAACACAAAAACTCTAAGGAAAACAAATCATTATTAGCTATTAAAGCCAAAATTATATAAAAAGGAGAGTTAGCTACCCTTAGCACAGTAGTACATCAGTAAATAAATAAAGTACAAAAGTCCCACATATTTGACATCTGAAGAACAAAACTATCCATCAATGTCTTGGCACAGATCGATCAAACAGAATGCTGCTGCCGAAAACCTAATAGTGGGATGGTAATAATGTAGCCATAAAATCTCTCCTCTATAATTGACTGCTTCCACTTCAAGCTAACGTGTCTGAAAGAGTGACTAATGTTCACCTAAAGATTTTACTTGCATTGAATGACAATCAGTTACACCTCACACTGTTCTCTGCAGATTGTTTATGCTGGGTAATTGTCAGGGGACATCAGCCAGAGGGGAAATAGTCCACTTAAATAAGGAATTTCATATGAAGAATAGCATGATAATCTCAAAGGGAAATATAAATTTCTGATTGTAAAATACAATGCAAGACTTACTTCAAACAAATGCATCCCTAATCTGAAGCATAAGCATTACTAGAGACTTTGTAAGTCACAGTAAGTTCAGTATTTCAGATAGGTACTTAAATATTCAGCAAAGTATAAAAATTACCCTGCATCCTTTCCAAAATTACTGCCTATAATCTCATAACATATTTCTGAGAACTGGCACATTTCTGAGAATTTGCAAATAACCTTTGATCAGATTTTGCTTTGCTGTAGAGGGAAAAATACAGAAATTTGCTGAAATTCAAGTTTATCAGAGTTACCAGAAAGAGCAGAACAATACACTTAAATGAAATGATTTACCTTTACAACATACTTGTATGATCTTATAGAGCATAGTATCTTTTAAGTAGTATTAAATAATACACAGGTTCTTTTTGCTTTAACTCAGGAGATGAGGATTTAGGCATATTTTTGTATTTTCCTGAATGGAAGTCTACGTTAGAAGAACTGGTTTTAGACATTTTTGAGGCCAGAATGAGAAACAAATGTACTCTGCAAGTTTCACTACAGATTATGTATACATAGATATACATACATATCAGATACATATATAGATACAGATAAATAAATTGTTTGGGACTCKCTAATGGACCATGAGTGTAAGTCAGATTGCTCCGTTGCCTTTGATATATACTTAAAGGTAATTGGCTAGTCYTAGTGATGTATTTTTAAAGAGCTCCCTATTGATTAATAATGTTTCAGTATTAATATATCCACTTGGTGKGGATTACGAAACATCAACAGGAGCAACCCACATTCATCCACAAAAATGACTGGATCTAGATCTGTTGCTTTAAGCCAAATGGGGTGCATCCCCTCATTATTTTACAAGAGGAATGAGACAACTCTAGCAGTCAAAACTAAAGCAAAACTTTATATTTTAGCTGCATACAGTGGATACAGCATCTGCTTTTCTGCTCTTGCAGGAGGCACAAAGGAAAGATGCAAAAGCAAATTCTCACCACCTGGAATCTGTGACACAGCAGTTTCCCATAACAGTTGCCTTCTGTGCAAATGATGGACAAAATGAAATGTRTAGTACAAACAAAGGTGTGTTTTCCTTTTTAATCCAGTTAAAAATGGATTAAACCAGTATATGATACTGTAATCTGATCCATACAGCCAGAGCTCTTACAGTCACACTCATCTCACTGTTACCCAACAGGCTCCATAGGGACATAGAGGTCTGCTGATTTAAAGAGATTTTGAAAATAATACCCTGGCCTGTGGGCACTGGGCCATCACACAAGTATATAGCTGAATAAGAAAAACTGCCTGCAGGTGAAATCCTCAAAGTCTGAGRACCTCAGACTATAGGTCTGTGTATGCAAGTATGTGAGCAAAATACTCAGGTGAGTTTCACAGGAAGAAAAGGTGGAAAAAATAGTGTCGTCTTCCTGCAGACACTAATGAACACATTCAAAAAGCGGTTTATACTGCTAAGGAGCAGTTTAAACCAGAATTGTGCTGTGAAATCCTAATGAGATTAGAGAAATTCAGTTCTGGAAGGGGCTGCAAATGCTATCCTGTTCATCCTGCAGTGGTGAGCAAAGCTGAATCCATCTTTGGCAAAATATCTGTCTGAATTTCACAACGGCTGCTACAATCCCCAGGGTATTAACTTCACTTTTTATTCTGTGAAGTTAGATTTTTAGGGTTTTTTTCCCCTAGTATGTAGCCTAAACCACACATACTACAGTTCAATTGACAAGTACCTTGCCACTAAGGATATTAGACATCTGGTTTTGCCAAGTCATGCTGAATACTTTTTAAATGATCTTCCAACGGTACAAAATAGCAGTTCTTAAAGTTAGTGATTCCCTTCTTTAACTGCAATATGCAAGGAGCTTCAAGGAACAAACAGACACAGGAAGTGTGGCCTAATATCCTGATGGTATTTGATTGTTTTGCACTACTCTGGAAAAGTAGTAGTAGTAGTAGTAGTAGTAGTAGTAGTAAAAAACTTTCACACTATTTTTTCAGTCAAGCCATATTTTTGCAAAATTGATGTCACTGAATCAGTGCACAGAAATATAAGCATTCGGATAAATCAGATTCTGAAACAGAATAAATTTTGACCAAACACTATTAGTGTCATTTCCTGTTTGAGCCAACACATAAATTTTCCCATAAATCTACCTACAGCAAAAACGGGATCTTCCAATGTGCACTCACAYTTGCAGAGCTTCGAAGCCCCAAGTTGTGATCAAACTGTCTTGATTCAAAAGAGAGCATAAGGCTATCAATCAGAGCAGGACACACAGTTTGCCACTGGCTGTCCCATAACTTCTCCTRAATTTGCACCTAAGCACCAGAATTAATAAAATAAGGATCTCTTAAATCTCAAAAATATGAAACCTCTCTGAAATCTGATTTGAGTTGGTGACTAGGACTAGTGCTACAGCGGCATGTGCTATTACTGACGAAATACAGAAAATCCAAATTGAATGGATTAGTCCTCACTTTGAGTCCTGGAAAGCTGAAAAGGGATGGGAATGGGTAACGCCACTGTGCTGTGGCAATGTGCTGTGTGGACTTCCCAATGGGGTCCAGCTCCTTACATGGTCCTCCACCTGCAAAGCTTTAGAAAACCCTGCTATGAAGTACAGAGATGCAGCTCCTTGATTAAGCACTTTGCCCTTCCCTCATAATCAATTATTTTCAGTGCAAATTAAGGTGTTGAGATAGACACACTATATKACAATGGCTCTGAGGAGAGTTCCCGTCCCCTCAAGATTTGTAAAAGTTTAAAATAAGCTCAATAACAGAAGTATCCACTCCACGTTAAAATAGTCTATGCCATCTTTTTTCATTCTCTAGATCTGGGTTTCTGAGGGCCAGAGGTGCACAGYTGTGCACAGTTTCCTTCCCCCTCCTTCCTACCCACAATTTTCTGTGGATAGGCCTGTCCTGAAGTGCAGCTACTGCAGAAACACCAAACAAAATAGTCAATTTTGGTCTTTTCATTCAAATAACTTCTGTAATTCTCATTATTGAGAGTTGGACTGTTGATCCAACCTGTTGAAAACCTGCTATAGATGGGATGCTATAAAGCATGTTGCAAAGTAATCTGGTCCTCTACCAAATGAAATTTAATGTTTCCTTGCTTTACTTTCAGTAACCCCACAAATGCTTTACATTTTGATACAACAATYCTATGCAATGAGGAATTGTAAGTCACAACAACCCACTCAAATTCTAACAAGTTAAATAGATTCGTAAAAATTCAGAAAACWAGCTAAGACACTAACCAAAAAGCCATTAACCATGCAGAGAAAGCTTTTACCAGGGCAGAGGGATAGGTCAAGTTGTGCAAAAAGGAAATGGAAGGAGCAGTTCAATGGCTTCCAAATACATAATTATCTTTTTTAAAACTTTTTTTTTCCCCCATATGAAAGGATGAGCACAATATCTAAAAGCTACTATATTTAACTGGACAAATGACTGACTGATGTTTATTACTACATTACTCCAGGCTTTAGGTTCATAACCAAAAAAWAWTTATATATTTATTTGAAATCAACCAGCCACTTTCGWATGTTTAAAATACACATTTTTCTTAATTTTCATCCAAAATTCCTCACTGTCATTTTTGAGATATGGCAGCAAATTAATAAGGATCTCTATCGACGTTTGCAATAGTTTTTGTATAACAATAAAGTCATTACTCTTTTTATTTCCGCAAATTCYGTGAGAGCAAGAAATAGAAGCACAATAAAAATCTTTTTCATAACAGTTGATTAGCAAATATGGCCTGGAGAAAGTCTAGCTCTCGTTACACTTTGCACATTAAGAATCCAAATACGTTACCAAAGCTGGGATTTTAACCCCCCACAGCTTCAGCACAAAGAAGCACATTAATAAGATACAATTTAGATTTGCATTTTTTAATAAGCAAGGGGATCAAAGAAAACTGGAGTGCTGAAGGGCTGTTAAACCATGTGCAAATTCAAACATCAAGGTAGACCACAGAATGAAGACACGTTTGCACTAAAGTAGTGAGGTTTTCCAGAATTTGCAGTGAGCCAAATATTCCTTATGAACGGTAAGTCGGCACCTTGCAGGTCTGGGGGAGAAGCAGGTGCCTTCACGTTACCCCAGATATTTTTGTCCTGAGCATAACATTAATAGTTGATGGCAAATCAGCAGGGATGGCAGTAGACCAGCAAGGAAAGGATTCATCTTTACAATAACCTAATACTGTTCTCATTAGAGACGTTGCTCTGTTTCTGCAAGAGTATATGAATATCTTAAACTATCATATAATTTTGTTCACACATACGGATGGCGCRTCTCATTAAGGAGGCTGCAGTGCTGCAGTCCTACGGGAGGAGCCTGTAGTCAGTAGTGGCACACTAACTACCCCGGACTGAGGACAGGCCTGCCCAGGAGCTGCCTTTAAACACAGCCGCGCACGCACGTCCGCCGTTCCCACGAGGCGGCCGGGATCCCTCCCGAGGGCCAGAACAGAAACCAGCCCTGGCACTTCTGGCATTTGTTCACATCTAGGGATCCTGACAAGCCCACGGMGGGGTATATGGTTGTTGAAAAGGGCACCAAGGAAACAAGGAGGAAATGGCCTTGACAGGCTAATGACAAACAATCTTTTCTGCAAAACTGCTTTACATTTTTTGAAGAATTGGGTTCAGAAGCTAAAGCTGCCTCCAGGCGTGACCAGCATTTACTCATCAGATCACCACAGGCCTCAATGACCTTGGCAGTCTTACAAGGATCATATTTTTACATGACTGAACTGCTGTTGAACAATTTCTTCAAACAGGATTTTTATCAATGTCACGCACCTAGGTCTTCTGCTTTTCTTTTGTTGATTAAACATATTTACTGTGAGCGCTTAAAAAAGAAACAGGCCTTCCTAGCATGCAGATTTAATAAAATRAAGGCCATCAATCACAGAACTAAGGTAGTGTTCTCAACTATCAGACTCTTCACTCTTTGCAAGCTTTGTTCTCTTCCTCTACCTCCTGCCTGTCCTAGGGATTTACTGCGGGCAGTTGCTCAGGATGGGGCTTGGCTTGTGTTCGAGTTCTGCCTTGCAGAAGGGGACCTCATTCCCAAACGGCTCTTGAACGCTGCTGTAATAAATATGATTCATATGTGAATTACCTCCATCGTTCCCACAAAGAGCGCCAGAAGATGGTATCTTTGGAAAGACTCACTTTCCATACTTCAGCGTCGGAGGCGAGCAATGATATATATTTATTGTAACCTGCCAGCTCCAGGACTTTCTCATGAATGTTGAGGGTGAAATGCTCATTCTCACAGTGGGAACACACTATGGACTACACTTTCTGCTTGCAATTAGCTGCATAAAAATCTAGTGTAACTTTATTGCTCCACGGAGGGAGCTCAAATTCTGTCTTATGCCTTCTTTTAAAAGAGATCAACACATCTAATATACAGCGCTCCAAGAATGAYATAGAAAAAATAAAATTCTATGTAGTTTTCAGCATAAATAATGCATAACTCATATCCTGAGACATATATTCTAGCATCCACGGAGCAGCACCTACACAAACATACATACAGAGTTTATAAACATGAATCAGTTCCTGTCTTGCTTCTCACCTTTACCAACAGTACATTTATTGATATATGCCACATACACACCTGCCTTGCCCCACAGCAGTTTATAATGGAGAGAAGGAAGCTAAAATAAGGTCCTGTGAAGCAGTTGCTACTGRATTCTGTTGGACAGGGATAGACACTTCTGTTCTAACACTCAGAAATCTTTCTCTTCTTATACTTTTTAAAAGTGTAGACTAARTCATTATCAAAAATACATTATTAAAAATACAAGAGCAAATGAATAAATCTGAAAGCAATGCAAGAGTTAAATTTCAGGATTCTACAACAATTCATCTAGTACCCTGTGAAAAATTTAAATCCTGGCTGCTTGAATGTAAGATGGCACTAGTATCACATGGCACCCCATGGCACAGTCATCATGCTGGATACACACAGAATTACTCACTGGGACAGATCCATCAAGCTTTATTGAGTTGGTAAAAACAAATGGCTAAAAAAAATCAACTTTGGTTAATGAATCTGGCTGATAGACCAACAGAAACACTCAAATCAGCTTCTAGCACGRTAGCTGAAAGCAAGCACCACACAATGAAACAAACGGGTGTTCAAGCTAGTGTTCTTTAGCATATTTTAAATATCTTACAGTATGCATTGTTACAGTATAGATATATCTATGTCTTGTTCAAAAATATCCCATTTAAATATTGAAAAAGCCTGGTATGATATTAATGCCAAATTCTAACAAAAGCATTTTTGGCTCAAACAAAGGGAAAAAAAAAACCATAAAATTCCTACTTTTTTACAGCAGTGAAACTGGATAGATTGCGTGGATACTGAATTGTAAACCAGCAAGAATAAAAGAATCACCCTTTTAATGAGGGTAATATATCATGACAATGTCAATTTGATTAATGTAATGGGGCCACATTTCAGAAAAAGGAAATTACAGGTCGTTAGGGTAAGTTTAAATTATGTTAAGGATTTGAATGATTTTCTTCATTTTGCTAAGAATTTATCAAATATTTTTCTCTGAATGCCTTATGTTTGGCTTTACAATCTTATACCATTTTTCCTGCCTCCAAACAAATTATATTTTAACMCAGAATTTGACAGGCATGATACGTAAAGCCTTGTCTGGTTATACAGCATCTGGATTGATTAGAAAAGAAAACAAAACTGAGAAGCTATGCTGACAAAAAACAATCATTTTTATTAATATAATTGTACACAACTCCTCCCTTCCTCCTATCAGAGTTTTACTAAACATAGAGTTGGAATAAGATTTGTGTCTTGGAAATACCAACACAAAATAACAAGCGAGACAAGCACGAAAGTTGAGCATGAGGATTGGGAAGGTGGAGAAGGCAGCTCAGGGGAGGCAGAGTATARCAGAGCAGAAGGAAAGGCGAAACAGAGGCAACGGGTAACACACAGGGAGGCAGCTGGAGCAGGAGAGGTAGGCAGGGAAGAACAAGAACACCCRAGGCTTCCAAAGGTAGAGACAAAGAGCCTGAATGAGACGTGGTAAGAGATAAGGAGAACATCTAAGGAATGCCCAAAGCTTACAACAACAAAGAACCAGCGAGGCTTCCAAACAGGAATAATTTCATCCGCCTCCAYTGACGGAGTTTGAACAAAAACACGTGTGAAGGAATGAGATTCTCCTTCCTACTGAAGACAGCAGGAGCACGAATACAAACGGAGTGCAAGGGTGGATGCACAAGGGGTGCAGGAGATGCCCCAGAAGAGAGTGATAGAGCAAGGGGACATCAATCCACACACATTTGTGCGCGTGTTTTCTTTCTGTGAGGGCCTATTGCTTTGTCTGAGCAAGTACACAGGGGCACAAGGCAAGACTGCCACGTATTCGCAGCCACTTCCAGCCACGTTAAGGCACAATACGAAAAAAAAGTGTGTTGGTTAAAACCAATTCAGAYCATACCACACAGGCACATTAATTCTTGTAAATATGGATTTGTCTTTGAAGTAGGCAAATCAAATCACTAATGTAAACAGAGCTGCTTTTTTTTTTTTGATATTTGAATAATTCTCCATTTTTTTCTACTGACACAGCCYCCTCCCACTACCACATGAATATCACACAAATATTAATGAATATATCATTTGCCCTGCTGACATCTCAGAGTTGCAGCATTAYAGCTCCAACCTGTAGCTATGGAATACAGGCTCAAAAAAACAACCTATTTATAACTTGTTACAATCACAAATGAAATCTGTGTTAACAGTGTGTTGAAGTGAAATCTTGAGCAGAATCTCAAGTGCTCCAGTAATGTCTTAACCATAACATGATCTTTCCATACAACATTTTGCAATATCCAAAGGTTCTGGTTAACTTTGCAAATAAATGGGTATAGCTATAGGCCTAAGCACTATTAAGCAAYGATTCCCCAAATTATAATTAATCTTTAAGGTAACTTTATGCACTGTTAAATCTTTTTGGTGCATTTTAAGGCAGAAATCCAAACCCGTACTGAATGAGATCACAAGCCAATTTGAAATTTATATTTTCTTATAGTCACTGATTCATCACTCAAATGCAAAGCTCTATCTTCACCCATATACCCACAAATACTGAGAAGGAAGCATACCAAAATTTTGAGTGCTCTGAAATGTTCTACAMATGTGAGAGGCCAGTTAGAAGACTATTACAGTGAAACACTACTTAAATAGTATAAGATAATCAATATTCAGTAGCAGTTGGGTAAACTATTTCAGTATTTTTTGGATCCTACAAAAATTATAGGAAGTTAATCAGATTCCTGTTTGTCACTCATATTCCTCTGCAGGAATATTTTTGAGACCACTATTTAGCATTGCAGATTATTTTCTAGCACAGACATTCAAAAAAAATTACTCTAAAAACTAAGGTAAATAACTCAGTAGTTGGGACATGACAGTAAGACTTTTCCCTCCATCAGAAAACTCAGGCACACAGTTAGCATCGACTTTTAAGACTGTTCACAGCTAAGTCACTTGTAAATTGAAAAGAAAAAATAACTGGTCAAAAATTACAAATTTTCATCTAAAAGATATTTAACAGGTCACATTCTTCTGCGTAAGAGCATGAATATATGGATACACAGACATGCTAGCTACACACTGGAATGTAAAACTCAAGTTACTGATGTACAGTAATATTTCCTAAGTAGCATTAAGTGCAGTGAGTCTTTACATTGTTGAGCTGCTACAGTAAGCAAGCTTGTAATGCTGTTCTTCCATTACATCATGAGAATGTAAATACTAAAACACAGCAGTGCCTGCTGTAATGTGGAGTACATAAAGAGGCTGACRGACAACAGGAGGGAGCGCATGAAAAATGGCAGTGGACATTTAGTACTGCATAAAACAACAAAGCCGCTGCTAATTTCCCAAGGGATGAGTCTATTTAGCTGTCACAWCTGGAATCTACTTTTAAATATCATTAAGGGAACTGGTTTTCAAAGAAAGGTTATAAATTTARGTGTCCTGAAATCAGCATGCCACACTCTTTATCTAGTAGAGCCTTGCAGATTGTACAGTTGTGTGTTGGAAACTAATGGCCAGARGAGCCAGCAACCCAAAGGGAGGTTCACCTGGATGTTCCCTCCTGCCCAGGGACCTTCGCAAAAGCAAAGCTGCTGCAGACCAGCCAAGGAGCACGAAGGGCTCAGAGACAGGTCCAGAGCTGTTAGTACAGCAAGGGACTTCGGCAGGCCAAAAAAGTCATGTCAAAGTATTACTTTTAAAGGATTCTCCTCAGGATAAAGATGCTCCAGCCGAGTGGCTGGCTGAAAGAGCAGCAAAGGACAACAGAAGGAATTTCACTGATGTGCTTGAAAAATACCTCACATATAAAAAACATGCTGTTTTTAGAGCATTCTGCATTTTTTTTCCTATCAAAATACAGACCTACTTTACTCAGGCAAAACACCTTATTCAAAAAAGCCTACCAAAGACATGCAAGGTTACTGGGAACTTGAATTAGTAAAGGGGCTCGAGATTCAATCTGCTTCCAGTCACCTGTGCACGCACACTTCACACCGAATTTAAAAGCYCCCAAAACAAACTCAGAAGTGAAACCTCCATTTTGGAAAGGTCAAAAGCACTTGGATTACCAACAGCATTAGTGAAGTGTTTTGGACTGCTCCTGTAAACATGTTTTGCATGATGGTAAAGCTGAAAAGATAGAGCGCGGCAGACAAGGCACAAAGAAAGGCGCTGCATTTCGCGGGCAAACGCGCATGTGAATTCTGCATGTGCTACTTTGCTTTGGGCTGTGTTAGGTCATACTGTGTGACACACATTTGATTTAAGATTTAGAAGGACACACCTATCAAAATATGTTTATAAACTGCCTGCAGAACTAGGCAACTGTATTCTGCCTGCATCTTAACTAGATATAGGATATTTTTTGTATAGATCCAAAGCTTAACTGCAGTAAAGGAAGGTCGTTGGATTCACTTCATGTAGGAAACGTACCTGGAGTTCACTCATTCTGTTGCCAGTATATTAATCACTACTTTGTTTGAATATGCAACTTGGGAATTAAGGCCATTTCCATGAGCCTGAGTAATACAGTACAACATCTTTACTTAATTAGTGTTTTTAAATTGTAACAAAGCTAAGAAAACATAAAACAAATGTAAAAGAAAAATGAAGTGGTCCTTTCACATGTGTACACTGAACACAGCAACACATAATGCTGACTGCCATTATAAAACAACATTTATACTTGAATAAATGAGGTGTTACATTCCACTGGAGGAACATAGCTGTGRTATCCTGGAGAGCACTGTTTAAAACAGCAGCACACATAATTTGTATTTACAGAAATTCATATTTTTATTTTCATTTATCACTGCATGACCCTCCACAAGCTAACTCGTACACAGGTGTTCCCAAGGAGCACACACATGGGCTTTCATTCTTCTTACAGATTTCTTCTTTTTCCTTAATGTCCTCAGATAGGGATAGAGAAATTGGAAGGGACTATKCCTGCAGAGAGAAAATTTAGCATAGGTTCCCATCTTCCTTCAGTGTGATATTCTTGCCTGGAATTTCTTCCATACACCCAGGACTCCCAAACTCAACCTAATGGATTTTCATTCAGGCAATGAAATGCCCAACATTGCCATTTTTAAGCCTAAGATTTTAGGCTGCAATAAGAAATAAGCTCATAGGTAGAGTGATGGGTATAAATCCGTCCAGTTTTCATTTAGTTGATATATTAAGTTGGATTTTTAACTCTGTTTATCTGCAGACAAAAGACTGCAGTCTTAAATACATGGCTGAACTGTTCATGTGAAACAGAGATCAAAATGCTAATTGAGTCTTCTCCCAGAAAGGTTCTGCTTAGATCTGTGACAATACAAAAGGCCAGCTAATGTGCAGAAGAAATTTTGTTTATTCCATACAAACCCTATAGATAGGTTAATTAAAATGTACAAAGGATTTGTTTTCTATATATCAAGCCTAGGGGTTCTTSGCGCAGTGTTTAAACAGGTGCATAAAAGGGCAATGAAGGGAAAATAGATATGCACCCTGGAAAAGGTACTTTTAAAAGAAAATCAATGTCCTCGGCAAGAGAAAAGACAGAAATTATATTTTGTGCATGCAAATGAGAGGGTATTTGGAATAATAAGAGCTTTTTTTTTTTAAGCTTTTGTAATCCACTCCATTCTGAGACTTTAAACTTCAGCATAATAAAATGAACAGATAGAAGATACAAAACCAGGTATCACGGGAGGCCCTTATAGAAAGCAGGTTGTGAAAAGCCCTGCAGCCTGTGCGCCACACGCAGAGGCTGCCTCGCAGGGCAGCAGAGGCCAAAGGCCTTTCCTGCGACCCGGGAGCCTGGACGATGCCCCTTGCAGAATTTATCTCCTGCCACACAGGCGCAGTCAGGACTTGAGGAAGCGCATAAAAGGACTGTGCTGGCCAGACATACCACAGTTCCAACAGAAGCTGGTCATTTCATAACCAGAAACCATATTTTCATTGTCATGCAAGGTAATTCTTTTTGACTTTTGTAGTTATAACCATTTCTCACARCCAGATGCAAAATATTCAGGCTCCCAAGCCTGTGAAACCTCAGGGCCTGAAACGGCGTATAGGTACTTCGCTTGACTGAGGCCTTGGAGTTTAAGCCAATTTTTATTACAGTTAAGAAAAAGAATCTCATAGGTTTTATGGATAAAACCCTGATGTGTCATTGACTTGTATTTTCTGTTTTCTCACTGTTCTATAAAAAGCTGATAAATACTTCTGTTGTTTAATCTAAGATGTGAAATATTTCTGGCTGGCACACTCGAAGGAAGCAGAACTCTCTTCTCCAGAGGAGCAGCCGAGGATCAACTTCAACCACCAGACTGTGGTTCTCTTTGGAACCATTTTAGGCAAGGGTCACCACGCAGCCAAATGGAGGCAGCTTGTCAAAGCTCAGATACAACGCACCAAAAACTTCCCTCCACTGAAAGACACCCCAAACAAACAGCACAGATTTATCTGCAGGAAACTTAAGATACTGCAGAATTAATTCTGTTTGAGCAACAGTCTTTCTACATCATGTGTTGCAAAATTCCATATTGCTCACAAAATAAATCTTAGTAACAGAAAGATGATAAATTTATGCATAAGCAAAGCTTGAAGAATGTTTTGTACAGATCAAAAAAACGTTCTTAAAAATACCAGCTTTACGTTCATCTTCACTACAAGTGGAGTTTTACTGTCTACTGCAGATTTTTTTTTACCATTTTGCTGGACACACTTAAAATACTTAAAAAGCAAATGGGTAACCGATACTCTGTAAGTTCAGGCAAATTTACAACTCTAAGCTGGAAGTCGCTCTGGGCTGGAAGCTTTCTTTGGCAAGAGAAAAATTGCAAGCACTAATCCTTCAGAATGTAAGCTTTTACTGAAATGAAAAGAACATTAAAAGCAAAATGCCATACCATGTTACCTCATCTTATCCTTCTGAATAAGAGGCAATGTTATTTTTAGACATACCAAACCAACCGAGCTCATCCTGAGCCACTGGCAGCAGGGTAAATGTGGCAACTCTGAAAAACACTTTGAGTACCTAGATAGCAATAGAAATGCCTACCTTTAGGTACACACATTTGAGATATCTGGTCCATTTTTCTTAGCTCTTCTTTTCACAAAAGTGAACTCCCCAAAGAGAAATGAATGTAAAACAAATGAAGAACTATCCTACTGAAACTGCTGAGGTGGAGGTGACAAAAATCAAACCCCAAACTCCCCAGAAACGAACAAAACCTCTCAGGAGGTGCTTTCAGCTTTGCCAAAGTAGAAAAAAATTAAAATTGACAAGACTCCCGTGTCCTTCCGTCTACTTTAAATGCCATTTTCTTCTAATAGTTGTCTAAAATCACCTCCTTCGAAAGCTCTCAAACATATCTATTAGCTGGAAACTAAGCACCTAGTCCAGACCTGTGAAGTTCCAGGTCTCAGCTC
The DNA here is from genome assembly GCF_003342845.1 of Nothoprocta perdicaria. Classification (NCBI taxonomy): domain Eukaryota; kingdom Metazoa; phylum Chordata; class Aves; order Tinamiformes; family Tinamidae; genus Nothoprocta; species Nothoprocta perdicaria. The sequence continues at coordinate 7,302,624 of NW_020455976.1, forward strand.
AGCTGCTGCCAGAGAGACCAAGTCCATAGGCACGTACTTTACAACACTTAAGTTTCCAAATGGTGGAGTTCAGACTTTGGACCAGGCTGGTAGTCACCAACTTGAGTCATTAGAATCATCCAATTGATTTAGACCTGGAGCTCTKTACTCCACTTCCCCAAGGGAAGGCGAACACCACCCACACTACCGTTCCCATAGTGAAAAAAAAGAAGAAAAAAAAAAGAAACAAAAAAAAAGGAAACATGAAGCAAGGAAGAAATGAAAGAAAGAAAATGTGAAGATGTGAAGAAAGGAAATAGGAAGAAAAAAAAGTGAGAAGAAAGGAAGAAGAAAACAGGAAAAGAAGAAGAATGCAGAACTACTTTCCCCTTAAGTTCTTGAACAGTGTTTATCCCAGCACTGTCTCAACACTTGAGGGCACAGGAAAATCCTGATTAAATGGACAAGGCTTGGAGTAAATCCAAAAGATCAAAATCTCAAGCTTAGTTAAAAAGTACCTACTATTGTGCGGGACATTCTGAGGGCTATGTAGATCTTAAACTAAAATAAAGGCAGGATTGTGTGTTGCTTGTTCAAAAGAGAAGACCTTATTTTTCACGTACAAACTGTATGCRCCGTTACTAGAACGAATTCTGTCAAGTGGTCCATAGAATAAATTTGCACACAGTTCAACATAACATGTGCACATTAAATAGGATTTGGCATTAAAAGACCCAACATTGAATGGAAATCGAAAATAAATGCCCACATTCTCCCCAGAAGACTATTCACCCCAAGGCCTTAGGCATTAATTTAAGTGAATGAGGAAGCCACTAGGGCAGCTGTCGGTAGCTTATTTGATTTGTGAATAAACAATGGCTTCATTTTAAATGCTATTTACTCCTACTCCAAACTAATGTAAAAATCGAAAACACAAAAATGAACTATTTAAAAACACACATTTTTATAAAAGGTTCTACCCTGCAAAGTTCTTCATTTCCACATGGCAGGAAAATAAAATACTAAGAACTTTTGTTGCATTATTAATTTTTAACTGCTACTAATGCTAAGAAGCCCTGAGGTTGTATCTTATAGCTAATTGATATTGTGCATTTGGCTGTATATTAATGAGAAGTTAGGGTATCATAGGTCATTCCAATAAAATCTTTGGGCTTGTCAGCTTGAATTATGTATCTTTACATCTGTAGAAAACAGTAGCAATATGATAATTACAGGAGTTGATACACGTTGTTATAACTTGCTCATACAATCAGGTACATCATGTTCAAMGTGCAGATGCCAATCCAGTGTGGCACTAATAATCCATCAAACTGATTATTAATTATGAGCGGTTTCTATGCAAAAGGAGGCATTTAGGGACACAATGAATTTCCATACTGGAAGGCAGTCATTTTTTCCTGATGTTATAAAGATTTAACCACAGGTCAAATGCAGCCATCTCCCTGGCTGATGAGCAGATGAAAATGAAGGCCTTTACCTTATACATCCATAAACAAAGTGCTGAATTTTACAAGCAGCTGTGTAAAAAAATTGATAGCTGCTCATGATATGAAATCTAATGCAAGTATATTTAAGATTCACATAAAACTGCTTCATATTATCAGGATTCATATTTTTTATGTACATTTTACCCTGTACACAAGTTCAGATAGGTTCTCTTTAGAAAGATGCAGTTTTACGGCCTTTCTCTAGCAGAGCACATATGCAATTTTTTTTTTGTTTCCTTTTAATGTGTATTTTAAAAGCCCCCACCTATGCTCTCTTCCTATTTCCCATACAGGCATCTTGTCCTGCGGTCAGATTCTTGCTTCAAATGCAACAGAGGTACCAGAGTCCAAGAGATGACRAGTAATTTACATAAAAGGAAAGAAAGTGTTTTAAACAATAAGGAAATTGTATCTTTTCATGAATGCAAAATGTGACTATAAAGCAAACTGAGTGCACAAGTTAAATATGCCCTTGTGCAACTAGCACTTAGAACAGCTGATAACCCAAGATGAAACTGTCCTTGAAAGCATTACAGTGACAATCTATGGATAAATTGTTTTTGAACAATTTCTCCCGTATATTTTAAGCACAAAAAAAGGCTTGTTTTTAGACACATACCATACAAGGTTAATCTTTCTGTTTGCCCATAGAAATATGAGTGTTCAGGATAGCAGAAGAAAAAAAAGACATCCTACTGAGTAGCTCCCTTTCTGATCTCTCTTGCTAAGATGTAAATCTAGAACAACTCTGCTGAGATCCATAAAAGTGCCCTGAATTTGCACTGTGTTAATAAGGATCCGAATCTAGCTGGACATATACAAATAAATGAGGAACGTCTCGAAAGACCTGAGTCCACATGTGCACTAAAGATCAGCAAGCATTTTTACCTTCTTAATTTAAGCTCACGCTGGCCGTCCTGCACAAAGTATCAGTGATTGGGGACAGAAAAAAAAAAAAAAAAACGTGAAGAGAAACTGAGGGCAGCCACTCATCTCCACGCACAGGAAACCTATCCAAAATTGGGGACATTTCACATTTCCCATCCATGCACAACCATGGAGCATGTGTGGGGAGTGAGATGGACTCTCCCAGTGCTRTGCATGCTGATGGGAGCCTTCGTGTGCGGACCAGCCCCATCTGGGCTGCCAGATGCATGAGTTTTATGGGCATATGGCAGCCTACACAGCAGCAGYCACACGTAGGATATCCAGGAAACCCGGATGAAACTGTTCAGCTCTTGAAAGCCACATGGACAAAAAGCCCGTGTGAAAAAGGGAATGCATGCCGGAGAGRGCAGATGAACGGCAGCTCAGTATGGATTCCCTTGGGTTCGGAGAGGATCCATAGCACCCAGTATGTAGAGTCAGACCTACACCCCACCCACACAGGTCGTGTGGGGCTTCAGTGCGTTACTTCTGTGGAGCCACATGAGTTGTGCGCGCGTCCTGACCCTGCAAGCTGCAGGTGACACTAAATACACACGTTACTGCAGGCTCAACTAAAGGGAATCACCTCCTCCTGGCACAAGTTAGCAACTCAGAGACACGAATTGCAGCCCACATGATGGACCTGAACTTCTGGACCACAGCTTCTTGAATCCAACATCAGAGAAATGTGAACCTCAGCACAGCTGGGGCAGGAGTCCCCAGTCCTCCTCATCTGCCTAACAAAACATTTCCCTGCATTTTCTTTTTCGTTTCTTATTTTGTTTCACCAGTGTTTAGGCAAAAGAYTTCTGCTGTGTTCTTGGTTTCCGAATATTAAGCACCAAATCGCTATTTTGGTACCCAAACAGAGCTGGTCTGTTTTTCAGTAGCATCAAAGCCCTGCACTTTCAGCCAGTGCTTTTCAAGTTCAACTGTTCTTCCCCACTCTCTGCGAAATTATTCATCTTTTCCCTTGCATAAAGGAAGCTCAGATTAATAAGACAAGGAAGAAATGCCCTTGGAAAAGAAAAAGGGAGGGACAGACAGGCAGACCCCACACTCGCTTATGCCTAACAACAGGCCTTTTCATTAATTATCTTCCTAATGACGGTGTCTCGAACAATGCTGCAAAATTTCATTCAAAATCTAACTATTCACTGGGGGGAAAAGTGCATTTTATCCTGTTCCCTCAAGAACTCCGCAGCCATCTTGCCCATATTTATACTCTAATCTTTCTATGCTCATTTGTAAAAGCTGATAATGAGGAAGGACTCTCCCCTGGCCAGGAGCTGCACCTCCTCCTGTGCACGTGGCAACGGAGCGAAGCCGAYGGCACTAATCCTGTAAGAGTGTTAAAGGTCCCATGTGACAGTTCCTGGGAGCGCTAAACCTGCCCTGTATTATGCTATTTCCCACTAATCCTAAGAAAATTAATATTAATTTATCAGAGAAAAAGGTTAATCACACATTTACTTCTGATTTAGGCACATCAGACCAAATTCACTAATAATGGGGTGTTTTCTGTTTTTCAGAAGATTCAGAGATTCAAAAAGCATCATCATCAACCATTATCTTTTTGTTTTTGTTTTTAAGAGGAATTCTCTTTTAGTAGCAACAACACTCATGAATCATAGGTACAGTGGTGGTGATGGTGTGGACCCAGAGGCAAAGCAATGACAAGCCTCAATGACAATTCTAATTAGCCTTCTAATCCAGTTTAAAAATACTTCAGCTTTTGTTATTAATGCAAGATTAACAACAGTATCTGTTTTATCTTTTCTGCTACTAGTTTTCAAGTATATATTGAATCCAGTGCTTGATTCACATAACAGATTCGAGATATTTAATTTCCCTTTCATTGCTTATTAAAATATTAATTTATTGAATAGTATGTGCTCCTTCATGAACTACTTTATTGTAATTAAATCACAGCGTTTACTTAACATGAAACAACAACAAGTCTCCACCCATATTTTGATTTATTAATATTAGCGGGATCTAATCCTTAAGTACAGTCTTGGCATTCTACCCGGGATCACGCAAGAGCTGCACTACACGCTGCAGAAACCAACCTTCAGAGATTGCTCACTGTTCACCTAGAGACACTGCAGTCTGTAATAACATGACGTTGTTCAAATCACTGCTGACAAAAAAAGAGATATTATAGAAAGGTSCTTTGCTGATCCACTCCATACATTCACTGCCGTACTGGTGTAGTTAACTGGTTCTTGTATGACTTGACCACCTCCAGTCTCAGACKATTTCCATACTTTTTAAGTAGATCATTATACATGGTAAGAATCTCTAAGTCTATGCCCTACAACTAAGACATGCTCCCTAAAATTATCCTTTTATTCAGTGGTCTGGGCTCTTCTCTGTCCCACTACTAGAAACATCAGCACATTCCTTAAATACTGCACAAGTTGGGCAGTCCTACACTGCATGGGCCAGGAGATGGTATCAGTGGGTCAACCACTACCTTCAGCCAAGACCAAGCAACAGACATCAACTATTAGCATTTGCATATATTCCATATTTTCTCTGGTAAACTTTAGCCTCTACTATATCACTGTTTATCATTAAATATATACCTTTATACAATTATGTGGATCTGGTCAATTAGTATTACTAAAGTGGCATTACTTTTATTTTAGATGTGCCCCAGTAATATGTGATGAAAGACCACTTCAAATTCTGCTGCTTTTCAGAAAAATTATATTGCCCAATTATTAACAGACAAGGTCTATCTAATTTCCTGCATCTTCCAAATAGGCTTTTAAAACCATTTCTCTGCTTAATATCCTATAAATTCTTTGTTAGAAACATTCCTCAGTGTCTGTGATAGGAAAACTGTTCTAAAAATCAATAGTCTGCCTACTTTTGTGGCTGTAGTATGTTATATATCATAATCCTGTTTTATAAGGGTCTGAAATGAGCTAAAACAGATTTAATTCTAAGATTCAGAATTCAGACTAATAGGTTTTAATTTAAGAAAATATCTGTCACTGTGAATAGGCAAACAAATGGATTAGATTTTTCAGTTTTATTCCTTGGGCCATAAGTGTTAATCTCTCCACAGAACCAACATAATATACCACTATAGATTATCAAAAGTGACTACTCAGTGCCGTGAATTATTCATTTGAAAGGTTATGCACCAGTGATGATATAAATTATTTTTTAAAAATATTCATATAACATTTTAATAAGCTTTAAAAAATGGTTCCTCTCTCAGTGTTTAAACTAAAAATAATATTTAGTGTCTCCGAAGGAATTATGGATTTATTGGACGTGTTCGAAAGTCCTGCCATGAGGTATCTAAGACTTCAGGGGAAACTGATCATCTAAATGCTCTTTAAGATTTATTTGCTCAATAAATTAAAGATGATGCATGTGCATTTCTCTCAAAGGCTTCTAATCAAATTATTCCCATACATGCAAAGAGCTGTTAACTACTTAGAGTTTATGAGAAAACCTAGGAATTTTTATCTGTGCAGCAGATGGAGGATCTCAAGGAGGAGGCCCAGGACAAGGAAGTGCAGRCACCAACACTGCACTTCGAAGCAGGCAAAGGAAATTCAAGGTCTGATAGCAGGAGCCAGTGCAGAACCCAAACCCTGTTCTGTGCTGCAGTCTGCACCACTCACCCCAGTGCAAAAAACTACCAGAAGGAGAAAGGGTGCAACAGACCTTTCTAAGATTCTGAAAGCATGGCCAGCGTTTTTCAAACATGGTGATTTAGGGTGGAAAAAAATGATAGAGGCTGCTGAAAGGGGTCTGATTTTCTGAGTACCAACCTTTAGAAATTAAAATCCTTYTAAAATATTTTGAAAAGGATAATCTAAAACTGAAGCATAAAAAGTCTCTAGACACATTTCGAAATCTTTGTCTCCAATTCTTAAATCAGGATCGTCATGCTGCCAGTGACAGTTTTGATTTATTTTGGTTCAGAATATAAGATAATAACTTAAAATTCTTATATTGGAAAATAAAGTGGTTGAATTACGGAAGGAAAATGTAGAATTTCTTCATTGACTTGCTGATAACACCTATCAACAAATTTTTCTGCTCCTCAAATGCAATAACCTGAATCAGATTAGACCTAAGTAAATAGCCCTACACATGAAGTGAATACTCTATAGCAAAACCAAGGCTGCCTCTCAGCAGCAAGACTGGAACGACAGTGGGTCCCCAGCTGAGCTTCCCCTATTTAAAACAGATTTTTCTTTTGATTTTTCTGTAAATCAGAAACCAGCATTTTGACTATATGTGTAATGGAGAAGTTCAGCTTAGAAAACACTTAGTGTTTTATCATGCCTCATAAAATACTTGTTTATCTTGCTTCYTCATGTATAGTACATATGGGGTTTTTTTTGTTTTGTTTTGTTTTTCTCTTCAATCACTCAGTACTCATTTCCTCTGGGATTTCACAGGTCAGCATTCCTGTTTTTATACTTCTGCAACCATTGCTTTCCAGTGCAAAATCTSAGCCGTTTCTCCTCTCTGCTCCTTTCTCTGGCAGTTCACCTGCCCTCGGCTTCCAGCGCCATCGTGACACTGATGAATCACCAATCCTCCCTTGAATCTTTCATTTCCCACACATCCCCTGCTATCTTGCTTCTTTACCCGATGCTCAAAAACACAATTTTGATGTCAGACTCAGACTCTTGAAAATTGAGCTTCTTATCTTTTCTTCCAATTCCCACTTTCTTGGCATTACTGTTGACAATATCACTTTCTTTCTCCATTCTTAGATTTCAGATTTCATGGCCTGTTCMACTCTTTTCTCCATCACCGTGCCTGCTCCAACTCTCATCAAATCCCATCAGTACTTCGCTGTGGTATCTCCAGGATCCATGGTGTTCTTTCCAATCCTTCCATTAAAATCTTTGTTCAAGACTTAATCATTGCTTGCATCAGTTACAACCAATTCCTGTTTAAGGTCTTCTTGACCTACTCCAATACATCCAAAATACATCTGCTAAAATAATTACCTTCCTGGCTTGCACTGACCGTGCCACATGTTACACATTACTTTCTGTATCAAGCTTAAGATCCTGATTCTTACCTCCAACATCTTATCCTCCCTTACTGACTCTTTTCTACATTTTTGTAGTCAAAACTTTCTTGACTGTTTTTGCTGCTCCACCTGCTGAGCACACTCATCCTGAGGCCCTCCCATCTTTGTTGTATATAGATSCACTTTCAACTTCTCCATGACAGAAATGGTGGACCAAATTATTTCTTGGAGTTGAAATTAGTAGAAACAAATCATCTTACAAGATTGACCAAAAAATAAAACCCCACCATCCCTCCCCCAATGGGGAGTTCCCATGAGGAACACTGGAGTGGCTTCAACTTGTAAAATAGAGAAGATGTTGAGGTCTTAAGAAAATGTGGAAGTAAAGTCAACTTCTCCATTCATTCAATATATTCGTTATGAATAGAACACTCTGGTGATTATATGACTGCTGTGAGACTGCCAAGGGTATGGACAAATAAGGAGAATTTATTAACGATCTTCCTAAGTATTAGCTAAGCAGTTTCAAGATTCCTGTCTCCTTTAAAGTATCTAATTTATTTCTCTACATTTTCAGCTATTATGAGGAGAATATACATTTCTTGCTTATTTTACAAATTATTCTCTCCTCTGTTATTTTCAGTGCTTCTATAATATATTTAGTTGCTTTACATATCTCCTAAACTGTCCAAGAGATGCATGTAATTTTTTGCAAGGCACATTATAAAGATAAACTGAATTACAATTTAGAAGCTACACCACACTATTTAAAATATACCCATGACCTAGTGCTATACACTCTGCTTCTTTATAAGAAAGAGAGTGAAATGCATCTTTTTACAACACTTAACTGTAATCCTTTTGAAATGACAGGTTCTTCCATAAAATATTTCACGTTTCAAGTTTAATTTACTTATTCTACCACTACTATACTGTGCATYTTTGTGTGCCTTTTCAATTACGTACTTTTAAAGTTCATTTAATATTTATATAGATTTTTTAGTTTTGTCTCCTCTATATGCAGTATGCCCATCACCTAGTCTTTGGTGAGTTTCCTACAGAACAATTTCCACCCGCTCTTGTGGAAAAGCCCAGCTCATAATTATATATCCAGCACACTGGTAGCTGACACACTTGGCTAATCCCATCACGCTACAGAAGTAGTAGTGCCTCACTCAGCACCACTGGTGTATTATTGGCAGAAGGGTACCATGCAGCCTGAATAGCCTGTTAGCAAAATTTAAATGAAATGCCACACCAGGAGAACAAAGTCTATTACTTAACAGAAAAAGAAAAAAGATGTAGGTTGACTTTTAAGTTGCATTTTTTATTGTAAGGAAATTTCCCCAAAAATACTCCCTAAAAGTAAATTTGAATTTGTGCTGAACTACGTTAAAAACACGATGCCATTACAGTCGAGTGCACTCAAAGAATTTAAACCACGTGCATGAAAGCTGCCCATATTTATGGGCAGTTTAAAGGAAGCCTCCTGCATGAGCATGCTTAGGAGGAACTCCCTCACCCTACTAGTTCATTCAAAGCGGACATGAAAAGTTGAGAAAATGCGTCCACTTTTTAACATTCCATGAATAGAGTGCAAGAATTTCACTCAAATCTCATAGGAGATAGTAAACAGAAACTATCCATTTAATTCACTATACATTTCATTGCAAATCGATAGTATGTAATGCTTACTAACAATAGAAAAAATCCATTTTTTTCTTTAGAAGAATCATGAAAAAATGAAAGTATAAAGGCAGATTTAAATCAATTAGGCAAACCAAGGCTACTTTTAAGCCATGATTTAAGTGAAGATTAGAATTGCTGACTTAAATTAATCCACTCCGGCCCAATGTAATATCATATTAACTTACATAGTGATGCCTRTGTTCAAAGTCCTTCATAAAAACCTGCACATTAATTTTATTTGCAGGACACCTGCAATCATTTTATTCCCATGAAGCAAATGGAGAAACTGAAACAGAGATACCAGTCAGCAACCAGTGGCACAACTACAGTCTTGAACGAAGGTCTGTTATCACCCAGAACTAGCTTTTTTTTTCCTTGAAGAAAAAAAGGTGTTGGTTGTCACCTGAACCACCCACCACCCTGCAGACTGTCCTTTGTCTGTCCATTTGGACACTGCTTCTGAGGGGACAACTGAAGGCACATGAAAGCAAACAAAATGGCCAACTTCTATATTATATAATCACCGTCTTTCAAATTATTTCTTTATGTAATGGACATGTGATGATTCCAGAAAGAGCAATGAAGGTGATAGTCTAGTACCCACAAGGTGTTTGACAAGACCCCTACAGTCATCCTGCACCAGGAATGCAGATTGATCTCCACTGAAAGAGGCTCACAGCCATCACCTAACCTGTCACAGAGACTGGAAAATGGGGAAAGGAAACATCCAACAACGACACAGTTAAGAACAACTGAGCCCAGCAGTTTCCTAAGCTCCACAGTAACCTCCTGGGGATCATAGGTATCTCTAGCTGCGCTACCAACTGCTGTCACAGTCTACATGGGGCAAAAGATTTTCTGGAAAAGAATGAGTATCATTATTGTTATTATAATCAATTTTACAAATATAGCAGTATTTTCAAACTTCTGATCAACACAGAAAATACTGGATTTTTTAGAGCACTGCAGCAGGCAAAACTTCCTCAGAAATGGAAGACAATTCTCCCAAAATCCGGCTCCACTGGAGCCTGATTTTTCACAGAACAGATTTAAATACAAATTTCAGTACTCTGCTCAGAAAAGCTATTTATATTACAAGTACAGAGCAAGTAATAAAATTTAAGGAAGTGACCTGCCTCTCAATCAAATATTTTACTATTTCAGAATTTCATAATTAACTTCATGTTACAAATATTTAGTTCTAAGAGTTCTCTAGCTATGGTAACTATTAAACMGAGGCACATAGGCTAAACTRAARGTGAAATGAACAGAACACGAGAGGWGTGAATCAATCTTCCATTACTGAAGAAGCTACTTCAGCAGCATGCAATAGTTTCTGATTAAGCTCTTTTAAGCTGAGTTACAAGGTGCTGTTAGACTATTCAATATTTATTATTTCAAGGCCCAGTAGCTAATTTTACCAGCAACCACTAATTTTTACCAAAGTAAACTTGGTCAGTGACCTCACCAAGGGCTTCTCACAGCCCTTGTGCTTAAACTTCACCAATCCTGCTAATAAAGCCTTCAAGCTGGCTGCAGAGCTCTGAGTTCTGTCAGTATATTGGAGTTTCCATCCATATAGCTGCTAAGAAATATGAGATCTCTCACAGGAAAGTTCCAGTCCTCATATACTTGGAATAAGAGAAAATTCCTGACAAAATTTGTTTGGGTTCTGGAGCTGAACCAGAGCTTCCCAGCTCAGATATCCTGCACCATTGTAAAGCTGTCAGATGCTACAGCATTTATTTTTACATATCTATATACAAATATATAGAATATATAATTTAGAAACAGAGACTTGAACAACTTACACAACATTTAAAATCAGTTTATAGATTGTTCCTACCAGTAGAAGGTAGTTATCACACAATACTGTTGGTCCTTTATTGCACAACAGATTTTGAGACACATTCATTCACCTTCCTACTGGAAGAGATCCAGATCACAAGCTATTTTTGCTCTTGCCACAAAATATAAACAGGACTATCAACATTTACTAGAAATGTCAATGGCTGGAAGAAAATGTTACTCCTGGAGCTCTATCTTCAAATGGCCATGTCTAACTTGGAGGTAGCAAAGGGCTCCGTCCCTGATTTATGGGTCATGTTAACACTCGGAGAAGAAGAGCATTTCTATTATGAGATTCCTCAGTGAACTGAAATTTTACTACTGAATTTACCCTTGTCCAGGCAACCATTACAGATTTTTTAATGCAGGTATCTCGTTAATAAACCCCAAATCTCCTAAATATTTCAAATAGCTAGTTTTGGTAATGAGAATCACATAGATGAGGCAGTAGAAGTTGAGAAGTCCAAGAGTTTTTTCCCAAGTTCCTAGCTGTGCTTTTCCAGGCAGCATGACACTGCATGCCATGGATGCTACCTGGCACACAGATCCAGATGGGATACAGATGTTTGCCCACTGGARGCAATGCGCACATCCTACGTAAAGCACAGGGTTTCTCAGATTATAAAATAAAGCAGGGCACAGTCRTAGGGTAATTCAGAAAAGCCTGATCATAAAATCCCCATAGCTTTACAATAAAAGAGATTCCTCAAGCAGCTTTGCTAGATAGAACAGCAATGAAAGTCGTCAACTCTGAAAACCTCTTGAGAAGGTTCCCAAGGTGTGGATGTTGTAGTCATCCTTTAGGACTTACTACTGAGTACAATTTTGGGGTCAAGTTCATCAAGAGCATGCGCTAATGTTGCTGCTGTCTGTTTTTAATCTAGTCTCTGAGCAGTTGCATTTTAACTGCTAATACTTTTCAGTATTAGACATCAGAACATGTTTCAGGATCTCCTTTGTTTAGCAGCATTTTCTTTTCTATGTTTTAGTTTCACGTGGAATAATAAGTGGCTGCTGTATTTTCTCATAAATATTTACAGTTTGTGAATACCAAATACCATTTTAAAAAATTCTCTCTCATATTCATACACACAACAGGAGGAAAAGGAAATTTACCCTGCAGAGCCCACAAGTGGRAGTGCATGTTTTGGCACTGTGTGTCACAGAACCATTTGAGAAAAAGGTGTTACATCCATCCCCCAGTACTCATTTTACATATATGTGTGTGTGTCTGTATAAATATGCATACACATGTGCACACACATGCACACAAACGTCCATGACATCATGAACTTTTACTGCTTTTCCTATAAAACAGGCAGCTGGTCTTTGAATCAAGTTGAAATCCCACCAGTCTGGAGTAAGGCAAATCTGGAGCAGGTGATGAAGTTGTATAGGGACTTTCTGAATTCCTCCACTGAATTATTTTTTCATAACTTTATAGGTCCATCAAAAAGAACTGGAAKTGGTTAGCTTACATAATAAACCCAATTTTTTAAGTGGCGGTTTACAGCTATCCAAAATTTGTGCAGTCTCCAGATTCTTTGTAGCTAAAAACTGASTGAAAATACCCCAGGTGACCTGCACTTCTGTGTCAGTACACAATTCTCTCTCAAATCTAAATCTGTACGAGCAACCTGAGTAGCAGACAAGTGAATGGGGAACCCTTTCTTTCTTTGGAGAGCTGGTGCTGTATAGCCTTTAAATTCTGTAGCATCAAGTAATGCAAACAGTTGTACTGAATACTAGTTACAACTTGCAGGTCGCCTTTGGAGTTACCCCAGTCTAGTTCAATTTTTATTACTGAAATAACAAAATAAAATGTGGGGTTTACATGGGCATAAATATCTAGTTCACAGAGAGATGGCTGCACTGCCAACAAGTAATTTTTAAGGAATATTGTTTACCAATTTAAACAGATGAACAGACCTCCAAACCACCTCTAAATTTTCCAGTTTCCAACATGGAGGATTCTCCAGCTTTACCCACATCCCAAGGGGAATGGTTTTATCTTCATTGAAATGAGTTATTTCAGTGACATTCAGGTTTTGATCCGTCTAGACAATGGGCAATCAGCCTTTTGTATCACCACTTTCAAAGGAAGAGCACTGCTCAGAATCACCCACACAATGCAATTCTTTCTAATTCTGTCAAAATCTGATTGCTCCTCAAGAGTTTTACCTAGGGAGGAAAAAAAAAAAAAAAAAAGACAAATTCACCAGGCAACGATCCCCACCCAGCTGTGCATTGAAGATCAAAAAATAACTGACCAGCACCATCCTCTCAAAGACTACTTGGAAGCCTTAAGGAAACTCTTCCTCCTGCTGTAACTGGAGTCCATGGGCAGGTCACTAAGCATTGTCACTAAGCCACTGTAAAGTTTATAATAGCTTTGTTTAAATCTGTCCACTTTAATAATATCTTTTCTATTGGTAACTACTTTTAAAAGAAGCAGAATCAAGTTCTTAGTAGGTGTTTAAAGTAGCTGCATGCAATATGCCAGACCCCAGATGACCCTGCTAGGTTTGAGGAGGACTTTACCTGCACATATCCACACATGTAGAAATACTGCTCTCCTTTAGATTTCAGTCTCCAATCTTCAGGCTTCAGAGAAAAATACCAACAAAACTATCGAAGACAAAATGCCTGCCTTGGAAGAGCAAAGGAACTGTGTGTCCCAGTAAACAATGCTTTGTAACAGGGTAGGTTTGCAAAGATACCCTCTTGATCTGCCAAGGAAAGGATACTAAAATGCAATCACAAAGCAAGGTGGCCCATCTTGTTGGCAACCAAGGCTTACAGATGTCTGAGGATTTCTGGCAGTTTAGGTACCGASAGACCTAACCTCACTGGGACCTTCCTTGTGCCCCTTTGCCTCAATGGGCGCAAAGCTTTGAGGTCAGGGAAGCTCCAATGCTAAAAATCACCAGTAAATGGCTTCCACTGACCTTCTGAAGAGGTTTATATGCAAATACTCCTTTAAAATAAGGAAATAACTTTTTTTTTTTTACATTTTAAAATGTATATATTTCTACCTTTGCAACTAAGTATATCAATCAGATATCATATGGAGTAGACGATCTGGCAAAGATCTGTTAACTCAAAAGCCACCTTATATACGGGTATGCAGGGTAAAAATCTTTGTAATTATAGCTGCAGAAAGTCTACCCTTAGACTTTTGGATATTTTAAAAATGGCATTTAGTAATCTTGGGGTGTCCAACTATGTTTGTACTCCAGGACAGATGAAATGTGATATGTGATTTTTTTTTGAAAGAGCAAAATAGCAAGAGAAGAAAAAAAAAGTGTTATTTCATATATAGGCAGTGACAGTTCCTCATTATCGATGCATCACTAAGCAAGGTTTTGCTAACAGCTAAATGAGCTATTGCACTTACAAAATGAGGGCACGTAGCATATCTGATTAGTTTTACTTATATGTCTATGATATTATGTAAATCTAGAAGGCTGATATCTCTTTATCTGCTGGAACTGTGTGCCACTTCAAGAAACAGTTGTATTAAATGCCATATTGTTTTCTACCCAATTATCTTTTGCATTCAGCATGCAAATGGAAAAATGCTGAATGCTCATTTTAAGTCCCATATATCATCATCATAATTAATTGTAAGCAAACTTCTGCTAGCGTTTGTCACATACAGCACATAAAAGAAATTAACTATTCCTGGCAAATTAAGGTACAGTATTCCAAGAAATCTGCTTTTTTGCAAACTAATGAAACAATTTTTAACAATTTTTATTACAAGCATCTGTGAGCTCCCACCAGGCAGCAGGAACAGACTTCTTTCTGCTTATATTGCTCGGTTCCAAGCTAATGTCCCTTAAAGCTGTTAGGCTGAAAGCCAACGCAAGATATATTCACAATGAGACCTGACCCTTCTCCCTGCAACTAATAAAGTCTCCTGGAAGTTTGCAGTTAACAGCCTATGTGAGATTCCTATTAGCAAAACGGTGCCTTCTTCTCCAACCATATTTGCTGAATTACACTCTTCAGATGGCACAAATTATGCACAGGAATCGAATACACAGAAATATAGAATAAATGGACTGAAAAKGAAAATCTCTAGCTACAAAATATTTGAAATAAATAAATAAAATCTAGAAGTCTCTTTTCCTCAGYGTTTATACTAAATAATGGTTTTACTTTTCTGTTTACCAAATCTCAGATCCTCTTCAGAGAATTTGCCKGCCTGTGAAATCTGTTCTTAATTTCTTTGTTCCTATACTTCATATATTGAAGGAATATTTCTGTGAGTTATTGGACAGTATCAGTTCTTAGCCACTGAAATACCATAGGTGCCAGGTTTTTGTTTGGATGACTGCGATCGATGACCCTCTTTCCTGAGAAAATGTTACAGTTCTGCTGCCGCAACCACAAAAAGAAAAAAATCCAACAAACTTGCATCAGTAGCCTCAGTAAACAGACTGATGGAAGTTATTTGATTTTACAGTTGGTAAATGATGATAGCTGAGCCTCTGAGCACTACAAACAGAAGGGGAAATAAAACCCAAAAAAACCCASAGGGGTCAAAACTTTCAGTGCGGGAAGCCTAAAATGAGCCTTGCCCATGCTTGTTTACTTTAGCAAACAGCACTTGACTCTTCTAGAACAACTTTAGTCTGTACTTTAAATAATGTAATTGTATAATGTGGATTGCTGTGTTGGTGAATGGCCAAATTTAGAACTGAATCTAGAATTTCCGACAAGGCCAATGCCCTGTCTGTGGGAAAACACTGGCTGAAAAAGAATCATTTAGCGTATGACAAAGTCTTCTCATGGAAAAAGAGAAGAAAAAGGGAAGATCAGAAAACAAAAAGAAAATAAAAAAGAATAGTGTAATAAAGCTGAAAATACAGGCTGCCTGAGCTGAAAGGGTGCAACACAAGAGCTTGGAGCAGTGGATCAATTTCTAACAAAAAGTRCTTTTTACAGGTAGGACCTTTCCATTAAATACCATCCTGCAGAAGATCTGCAGGAACATGGACACCATTTCTGTGGGAACAGCCACGGTCCTAAACCTGCCTGGTCTCCACAGAAGCCCTGATTTGTAACACAGGCAGCTCAAATACCTTGTCCAGGCTGCAGTAACAGGTTATTTGTCCAGTGCTCAGAAATGCTGCATTTTGGTTACATGAAAATTCCTGTGAAGTCCTGCCCACAAGTCTGCTGCCAYAGATTTCATATATATGGCATCATGCAGCATGTTATACAAATACCTGCTCAACTCTGGCTGTAAATTATTGCACAATGTTTAAATGTTTAAATCAAAAAGTCCCATCTATTTACCAGGACAACTATAGGTTACAGTAGAGATCAGCTAAAATGGACAACTTGAGTTACAAAGTGCACGTTTGATCTAAGTTTAGGACTTCAAATGAGAATAATTAGGGTGCAGAGAAATTATTATTAGGTTTCATAGCTAAAAACACTGCATCCCAGGATATTTATTACCTAATCCTGAATGTAATCTAGATTCATGGTTAATTTAAGGGACCACTTATCTGCTAATTTAAAATTAGTGCTGTTAAGCTATGCTAAAGGATGAATGGATATGTAAAACAAGAAATAAGCAAAATTTTACAGAAAGCAGAGACTTTAGCACCTGAGTTCCTTGCACAAAGGCATGTACATGAGCTTTAAATCAAACAATCAAATTCTGACAGCGTGAATATAATGAAGTAGAATTCATTTTTGTAATGATCAAATTGTAATACCAAATGTTCTGAAAGGCACAAATGACAATAATGCAGCTAAGTCCCCCGGGAGCCTTCGAACTCCTCCTTCCACAATGAATTTGCGATAAACCCAAAAGAAAAGGGACATGTCCCTGTTCCATTTCTACTACATCCTCATGAACATGGAAYGAGCCAGATAAAGTATTCTGATGAAACAGTGCAAGGTTGGAGGGAAAGTTAAATTATGAAGTTTATTCTCTTCCCATAGAGTAAAAGGGCAAGTGTCATGTTCAGAACATTTTGGCATAAACATAATAATTTCTGGATAGCTGCCAGCGCTAAGGTTAAAAAGCAACATTACAAGACTTCCCTGATGACAGCCAACTGGGAGGCATTTGTGGAAAATTGCTTTGCCTATCATTTAGTCAGCAAAAAAAGAAAAAAAAAAGAACATACAGTTCTAGTTATGTTAGAACTATGTTGAGTCTGTATCTATAAATGATTTAAATTGTAAGCTTATAAAGCCCCCATACAGGTGCAATCAATGTAAAAGCCTAGTTTTTCTGCTCTGTTCTTTTATATCCAAAAGCCCTATGTATTTTCACCATATGCTGCTCTGGCGAGTGTGTGCAATTATAAGGGAAGCATGATCTAAGATTCAGATTCAAGTTTCAAAAATTAAATTAAAATGACTTCTTTTTGACAACAGGCAATAAAGTTTTCACCAGTTACACTCTGAACAAGTAGAGCTTTTAAATCTTGCATCATCAAATAAAACAGCATGTTTTAACTATATTCTTTTACCCTGTTGGAAATGACAATTTAGGCGGTACAAGCATGAAATTGTAGTATTTTAACTGCACTATATATGTCTGTCTTTGGAAGTCCACTAAATACATGCAAATCTTTTTACAGTCATTTGAAAGAAACAAGAATAAAGGACTAAACCTCAAATTTTCAAAGAGGTCTATAAAGACTTGGTTGTTTGGCTCTCATTTAAATTAATGGGATTTAATCAGCTACTTCCCAGAATATTGCTTTTAAAAATCAGGGTTAAATGGTCAGAAGTTAATTTTTTATATGGTTAACAAATTAATATTCATATTTTACAATTGCCTTTAGTTCTAAATTATCTGTTACTGACAAAGAGAATTAGAATTATCGCTTCAAGGCTGTCTGTGTTTTGGTATCACTAGTGATTTAAGAAAACATCAACTCTTTTTTTTTTTTTTTTTTTTTTTTAAGAATTAGCCAGAATCTCCAAGTGAAACCACATATAAAGCGATTCTACCCTGCAATCAGTGGGCAAGAGCTCATATATATATACAGAAGTTTTTTTTTTTTAACTTTCTTTTTAGGCCAATCCTAAAGCAAAACCATGTGGTTTTGCAATAATCTCAGTAACATATTTGTTTACTTACCCATGATGTGTACAAAGTGTGTTCTCTTTGTTTTTTTAAAATACCCTGCTTCTTTCTCAGGCAACTATAGCTTTTCAGCRGAAAAACAAAGACAGACAACCCACTAATGCATTCCTAAATCCACAGAGAATTCATAGATCTCTCACTAGCTCCTCTCTTTTGAAGTATTACTAGGAAAGTTTCTCTCAGTAACATGCTTGCAGTAAAATAAAACAACAAAAAGTGCTATTTGGTGTAAGTTTAGGATTAACTTACATTAGCTTGATTTTTCCTCGTCTCAACTGGGTTAAGAGTCTAGTGCAACTCATATTAAATCAAACAGGGAACTATTTAGTGCTTTAAACGTTAGTTGGTCTCTAATGCTTAAACCACATTATATATTTATATGTCATAATGATATAAAGGAAGAAAGAAAAAGATTGTCTGATGCAGGAATCAGGTTTTATATTTGCTCACACTGTGTAAAAGAGCTTTGAGTTTCTCAGTGTGTGGTAGCCTGCACCAAAAGCCTCTCTGCAAGAAGGGCTACAGTGGTGACATGACTGAACACTGAAACCAGGGGGTTTCCTAGGTCAGATTTACAGAAAGCAGATGACGGCAGTGAGAAGTTTTGCGCAAWTAGGGACTTTTGGAAATAGCTCTTTTTCCCCCCAGACATGTAGTAATAATACTCCTAGGAGGCTCAAGCACACAACAAACTTTTTACATCCATAATTAGGAGAAAAAAAAATGCTCCTGCAACTTTAGAAATATTAAGCTGGATTAGTTGAGTTTGGTTATTTTTTTTTAATCAAATGCTTCCACCCTTAATAAATTCATACATCCRAATCCAAATATAGCACACCACAAATAGCTAACGTAGTGGTGTTTTATTCACTTTTATACAAAGCAATGTCCTAAATTTTCCTCTTTAAACATACCAATTAGGTTGTGACTATCAGTCTTTTTAGTTTCATAAAAGCAAAGAAGGCAAAAAAAAGGACAAAGGCAAATACGAAACTTGTGCCAACATCCACAGACTGGCCGGAGTCACATGAMTAAGGAGTCAGAGAGTAGGTGAAAATCCCATTAAACCAGAGAGAAAAAAGAAAAAGCCTCAGGTTTAATACAGGGAGAATTAGGTTTGCACAAATTAAGATATTAGACAAATCTAACTTTAGTGAGTGACATGCAGACAGCACATCACAGATAAAGAGGTGCATGTACAGAGAAATGAAGAAATCCTTTTTCAGTTGAGCATCAAAGAAAACGAAGCGAGAAGAATGTTACGAAGAACCTGAATACAGTGGGAATCTTTCTACTTTAAAGGCGGACTGAAAAGGAAAAATAATTGGAGAGAGATATAAACCGTAGTCAAAAGGAAGACTGTGGTGCCAGGAAGGCACGAAGGGAAGGAAGGGCACAACCAGGATCACACGGCCACAGTCCCACCTATCTACAGCTGCCAGGAAAAGGGCTTGCTGCGAAAGTGGCCAGTGATTGTTCGGCTCACGGGCTCACCCGCCACCTCGGCCTACTTCCCTAGTAGAAATCTGAGCAAAGAACTTCAGGCATTTTATACAGTGACTCTTCAAAAAGCAAATTACAGAATAAACATTTTWAAATGTTTTTGGTATGTTGCTGCTCATAATATATGGCCTCCCTGCTCCTGGCATCTATCCATAAATCCACGTACTGCAGGCGGGAGGTTTTTCACACGGTTCYGACTCTTAATCCAGCAAAAACGACGCGCTTGCTCCAAAGCATGCAACTACTGTAGGCTTTTAGAAGGCCAAAACAGGTAATGGTTTCACCCAGAACTTTAACCTTATATTGCTGCCATTTTATAATAAAAACAGCCTCATGTATGGCAACCAGAGAAGAGCTCAAAATCCACTGATTACTGCATAGCCACTGCTCATTTACTCCTTTGCTGATTTTCCGACTTCTGTGCTACTGTAATGCAGGAAGCACCTCAGAATAAATTCATATTTTGCTTATGAAGCATATGTATACGCACACACAGAGAACCAAATGGCCTGGAAATTTGGGCTGTTATGCACCTATTATAGTGCTTCAGAAAATATCTGCCTGAATATAATCCACAGTGGCGTTCACAGGACACAGGGCAGTGGGATGTGGTGGCAAAACGTGATAGCTGTTTCTCAGGGCACATAAAATGGCATCTTGAACGAAGACAGCTCTTCCAAACTTACAGTGCACAGGCTGCAATGTTTAAGAAGCAATCACAGGGAGGGTGAGAGGTTTAACAAAGGATTTCTATGGCAGCAGAATTTCAAAACTGGAGAATCCCCAAACTGTTATTTATACTCACCAGTAAAATCCACCACAGACATGCCATGAAAAATAAAAGCTGTAGAGACACCATGCTACTTAACATAAAAACAAGAAGTAAATCATTGGTAGGGCAAAAATAGACAACTGGCAACACAGAAAACTTGTATTTTTTAAGTCAAATAAACACTAACTTTCAGTAAAATAGAATGCATCATGTCAAAAATCTCCCTCATGAACCTTCACATCCTTCAGGCCCTGTCTCCATCAGGACTCACTGCACCTTGTATGGGGCAGAACCAGACATTACATGGAGAGTAGTAAGAGCCAAGACAAAACAATCTCACTCATGGCTGTTCCTATGGGATCTGCCACATTGAAAGAAAAGAAAACCCAAGAAATTATGGATTCTTCTGTGTGGGCTAAGAGGTTCCACCTGCAGCTGTAAGCACATTTGCAGTGCAGCAAGGCTGCTCAACACTGCTCCTCCAGCCCAACGCAGTGTTCCTACAGCACGGCAGCAGCTAGGCCAGGGATGCGCCTGGAGCACGGAGAGTGTCCCTGCAGAGCGCTCGGGATCAAGCGCGACGGCAGAGCTGGAGCAGGGCTGCCGGGTGGCGCCAGGCTGCCAGGCCGCGAGCGGCAGCGCAGGGCCCAGCACCTCCACACGCATCCATGGGCGGCCCATGAGGCAGCGCCCGCAGCCTCCCACGGAGCGGGCACCACCTCCGAGTCCCTGACACTTCCAGCAGCTGGGAAGGAGTGCAGGAGAGGAGAAATAAAAAGGGGGAACATGGGAGGGCTCGCTAGCTGAAGGAGATAAAACCATCACTGCAGCCCGCTGCAAAGCTGCACTGCGCCTTCTAGATCCTTCTGTTACCGTCATAATACCCACTAACGGATATAATGAAGAACATTAATTTTAGGAGATTTTTTATTTTAAGGTTGCGATATTAACTGGGGTGAAAAGAACTAAAAAGCCCACGCAGAGGACTCCTGTAGGACTTATGCAAATACCTCCATCTGGGTTTAGAGTAAAAATCAAAGCCCCGAATCAACCGGCAGACACCGCTTCACGCACTGCTAATGAAGAGAAAATTCAATTCTGCTGCTTGCTGAAATGAAGGCTGAACTTGTGTCTTGATGTTTTACAAGAATACGGCACTTGCGTGGAAAAGAAAATCAAAATCAGAGATTCGCATAAAATCTCAGGAACACTGGGAGCTTCTTACGACTAAGAGCTAGATCGTGGCTTTAGCCTGACACCTGAGCAGAGGGTGCTGAGTAGCTGTGCTCCAAACTGCTGATGTTTGTGGCCAGTTTGGTGTCTAGGTGCTCCAGCACTAGAGCCAAGGACAACCTGGAGTTTTCCTTGGAGGAAAGAAGGGAAAGAGGTAAAGCTCCATGAAGCTCCATGAAGGGACGAGCTTCCTGGTGCCAAGCACAACCGAGGAGCAGAAGCACGGTGCTCCAAGACAGCAAGGGCGAGATGGGAAGAGGAGGGGGAAATCTGCTGTCTCGCACTGGTGACAAAAAAAAAAAAAAAAAAAACCACCACAGAGAAAAACAATGGTAGCAGGAGAGATGACTCAGAAAGGTGTTAGACCGTTGCCAAAAGTGGCAGATTTGGCAGCAGTGCAAGACATGCTGCTTCCGCAGAGTTGCGCTCCCATCCCCGCTCCAGTAGGAAGGGAAGAGGAAGGAGCCCTGGGCCAGGGCATGGAGCCGTCCATGGCCTGGTCCTCCTTCCTCCACTACTGCTGCAGCACTTAACAGTTTCACACTAAATTGTAAACATATTCCTACTCTCCCAAGCTGAGATGGTTTATAAATTCCTTTTTGTTTGTTTTTTCCTCTTGCCATGTTATTAAAAATTTGTTTTCCTTCCTTTCTCCTTCCCTGAAAACTTCTGTCTTAAATTTTTCATTTGTGGCACGCGGACTTGGGATTCCCTGTTCCCCCCCACACACAACTGAACAAYATAAATCAAGACAGACGTTTGGGAAATAAAGGAGAAGTGAAAAATGAGATGAACTGAATTTCTGGAGACATGCCAAACAAAACTTCAGACAAAATTAAGGCAGTAAATACATATCAATTACTCAAGGGAAACATTTTTTTAGAGTGTTTTATCAAAGGTTATCTGTTCCCAGTCCTTTCTAGTCTAAACCATTAAACTGTCAAACCACAAAACCGTTTCAGTGTTTAGATATATATACTCCAATACAGCTCTACAACCTGCCTTTCACTCATCACAGGCAGGACATCATCCGAAAAACAATCCTCCACTTCAAGYGCAAACATGTGTCCCTTCCTTAACCTATAAAATACAAGTTATTGAGGCATCACCATTTCAGATCTGTTTCAAGGAGTTTCAAGACTCCTTGGCATCTCAGGTTCTGTATGTGCTAAGTCTTTGGTATATGCTGACAACAATACAGACCTGTATCAACCTACTTTGACTGCATTTTTGTAATAGGCACTGCTTGGCATATAGAGGGGTATGAATGGGGAAAAAAAAACCCACAGCCAAAATAGCATTTTTTGTGGTATCTGAAGGTGAAATCTTTTTCAAGCAATGTATCTTGAAACAGTATAAGCAAATRATGTGCCTTGATACTATGAAGATCTTAAGGTAAAAATAGGCACCCAAAAGGGTTGGCGCTTTTAAATCCCTCTGTCGAGGGCAGAAGAGTAGGACACATCCAGTGACAAGGGAAGCCCCAGGCAGCACCCTGGATCTGGAAAAGCACAACTCACCTGGAAACCCTCCCTGGCTTGAGGGCTGTTGTATAAAAGCTCAGTAATGAAGAACTGGGATTGTACCTCCTGATATGTCTATGAGGCCTTCACAGCTTTCTGACAATACCACCTACCTGAAGACTTCTTATTGGCGCTAGGAACTCACCCTTACAGTTTCATTTTGCCTTCTCTTACTAACTGTATAGCAAAAACGAATCACCAACCCACAAAGGGCTATGGCTTCAGTGGCTGCAGTTACAGCAAGATCAGTCACTGTCTCTGAGACAAGAATTAAGCAGATATTGCAAGCAAAAGCAGTGTATGCTCAGCACTTTTAGACAACAGGAACATTATTATTATTTTGCAGCCTACAGTCAACTCCCGTCACATCCACTCACAGCCAAGGAGAGGTCTTTACATGACCTCCAAGCTGCTGCAGATCTTCTAGCCCTGAAAAGCTACAGTAAAGGTGATGCAGCAATAAAGACTGGATCACAAAAACATCCTACAGGTCCAAATAAAAAGGAGACCAGGCCTTCCTCCCATCTAACTTGTACCAAATAGCAGGAGGAAGGGGAGAGCCCAAGTACTGCTGGCGTGATGAAGTGCACGCTCATTATCACTGCCGAAGTGAATTTAGGCTATACTGTTAACATCACTTGATGTAAACACTTCAGCTTAAAAACACTTCAGACACTTTACAAGCATTTCACTATTTCACTGAGAAATTTCAGAGCTCTAAAATAATTTCAGTCACCAACTCATTCCTTCCCGAACCTTACTGAAGAAGGAAATAACAAGGACAGGCGGAATGATAACACCAAAGAACTCATTACTACAGATTGAAAAGGACAATTAGCCATTTCAGAAATAAGGGCTCCATAACTGCCCTGATCAAGCAGACAGTGGCAAATAAAGGTAATTTTCAAAATGTCTAAGTTTCTCAAAGAGTTCTTTCTCAGTACGTGTTGAAAACAATCCACTTTCACATTTCTGAACATCAAAGAAATGAAAAGGCATAACTATGTCTCAACATTGAAAGCTTGTTAAAAAATACTGTATGTTCTCTGACATATGATTTTCCTAAGCAGTAAACCAAATAAAAAMCAAATCAAATTTTAGAACATTTTTATGAGTATAACTTAAGTCTAAAACACAAATAGAGCAAGTGCTTTCAGTGCTACTTGATTTATTTTAGATGTCAAAAGCACTCCCTAACAATGTAGTTTTTTACAAGTACGTAAAAAAAAATTGGAGTGTAACAGCACAAGTGTAATATATAAGCCATCTAATGAACATGCAAACCATTAGGATTCTGCCTAAAGGAAACAAATAGGAGTCTAAGAAAAAGATTTTTTTCTTCAGCAAATTATGTGCAAACAATGAAGTATCAAGAGATTGGCTGTGGACTGCCCTTTCATACAGAGACAAGGTATAATCCCATTTTTCCGGGCTTTTTTCAGTACTTCTCAGAAGTTCACGGGGATGTCGTCATTATGTAAAAATTCTAAATAGTACTGCCAAACCTTCAGCATGCTGCTATATAACGTGGCATTCAGAAAGCACTGATATTTATGATAAATTTTCAATTACATTCCCTAAACCTAAAGACAACTTTATTTGATCTTCATTTAATATCCAAAGCAAAGACCAAATTCACAAAGTGAAAGCAGTAAGCTACATATCAAGTCCAACAATTCTATCTGCCTTACTTTTAAAAACAGAGGAAATCTCTGAGCAAAGAATTTCAGGCATTCTATACAGTGGCTCTTCAAAAAGCAAATTACAGAATAAACATTTTAAAATGTTTTTAGTATATTGCTGATCACAATATTAGTAAATCCTCCCAGTAAGAAAACTGTCCTCATGTAATAATGTGAGGAAATAACAATATAACGGTAATTGTTTCATTCTTTAAAAAAAGGCTACTTAGTTTCTAATTACAAGGATTTTTCATAAAATTATGCTTAAGAGCGTATCATTGCTGTTAGTATTGTTGATGTTACCATCAAATCCTATCAATTTTATGAAGTATGGCAAGCTATCTAGTAATAAACCTAAATTTATTTTTTGCACTTCAGTGGTGCTCACAGATAAAATATTTAGATTTTATCATCCTAAATGCTAAATCTGTTGTTTTGCACACAGAGGGAATAGACATTAATGTTTACATGAGAAATACAGTTTTTATATTTAATACATCTAAAGGTATCTAGATGCCTTAAGACAACTAGGAAGGTTTGCAGCAGGCATGCATTTCCACAATAAACATGTCATTAAAGGAAAACAAAAAGCCTCATCTTGTCCCCTTTTCAGTTTTGTTTGTTCAACCTCAACTAAATATAACCTCTAATGCAACTTAAGTATGTTGGTTATATGCATTAAACAGAAAGTCTCTGCAGGGGGAAAAAAAAAAAGTAATATAGGAGCCTCTGGAAATAAATAATGGATAGCCTACAGAAAGCGAGCATCTTCTTTCCCATACCATATGCCCCCAGCAATCATTAATATGCCCTTATGTTCAAGAGACAGACAGACAACTGTGCAAATAAACAAACTACTACAGGCTGCATTTTTCATGGCTATATAAATGAAAAGTGCATTCACTATTTAATTAATTTAATTAACATACCAGCCTCCCAAATCTTTAGAAAAACATCAACATGCCTGCAACCATTCTTTACATAAATCATCTATTAATGTTTAAAGAATGTCAGAAAGGGCCRTGATGGATCTGAAGTAACAGTGGAGAGACACTAGTGTAGTTGACAATTCTTCCCACTACAGCACATATACTTCTTTGAAGGCTTTCAAAAACAAATCTGTGAGAAGAAAAACATAAATCATCTTGTTTTCCATGTCTCTTAGCTGCAATGCCCTTGGAAAGCACAGCAAAAAAAACTCAGGCCCAAACTGATTTGATAAAATGTTTTCTACTCATTGTGGGCAGGTACCGAGACTCCACAGTGCAGAAGGCAACGGAGAGTGTGACCTGCGAGTTCTGCATGAGTGTCCTGAACAAAACAGACCTTCCACCTCATTTTCTGTGTTCTGGACATGTATCCCACAGAACACAGGCCCAAAAGAAAAAGAAGGACCTAACTGACTTCAGCCAGGCTGGGCAGAGAGAGAAGATTCCTCACCAATCTAAAAAGAAATCYGAGGAGACAGGGGAGATGCACACTGGGATACAAAGCTCTCCGTCTTTCCCTGATTTGATTGCAATCAGGGAAATCATATGAAAGATAACAAAACAGGACAATAAAAAGCCTTTAAAAATAAGCTGCATGCATTAGGATATTAATTTAATTAGTCTACTTAACGTGATAGTTAATCATATTGCAGTGGGAGATATAATAGCTATAACTCAAGATAAAAAAGCTCAAACGAAATGCTGTTCACAGAACTAAGTGAAAGATACTTCTAAAATAATAGCATAGGAGCATCAGCCTATTGCTTATTTTACACTTGAATACTTTCTAATATGCAGACAACCTCAGTGTGCAAACTGGTCTAGTTCATAAAACTAATTAAGAAGACAAGACTGAAAATCTAGACATTATAAACATTGCAAGCAACTGGTAAAGCTTCTTTGAGCTTTTTTAATGGGTATGTTCAACCACTTTTCCACTCTAAAATGCTCTTAAGATAGATTACGGAACAACATTTATGAGAAAAAAAAATAGATAAAAAATAAAAACCCCAAAGACAAATCCTTCTTCTGTTAATTCTAAAAGTCAAGATTCAGGAAGAAGACTACAGAATTACTGCAAATGAAAAATCACATCACCCTGTTGCACATCATTTATACTGAAACTTTGTGGGGTTCTTGCCAGAAATTAGTACCATTAAATGGAGTGGTTAGTGATGCACTTTGAAGATGAGAGGAGGGACTGTGAGGAAGGGAAAATGAATTAATTCATGAAGGGTCATGGGCGTTTACGATGTCTACCACCAACTCACAAAAAGCGAACATTAGCAGTTGGATCGAGTTCTGGCCCAGAGACTCAATTCCTGCTGCCTAGCTCAGAAACATCTCTTCCTACCTCTGCCTACTCTGAAAAGCAGCAGACCAAGCAGGTTAGTTGCAAAGATGGGTCAGTTCAGAGAAACATGCCCGGCAGCAAAGGGATCTGCACTGTGACCCACAGCTGCCTGCACTCTGTTCCCTTTCCAATCCACATTTGCTTAGAGTAGTTGCTTATTAAATAAAAATAGATGTATATTTCCAGAAATACATACAYACAGAGAAGAGTGTTTGTCCTCTATATTAAATACAGCAGTGCACAATGGAAATGAGAAGGAGCTCTCCTGTACAAAAGACATTACCAACTACATTGCAGTTTAACTTGAACTTGCAGCCTGCAAAAAGCATCTCACTCCTCTCCTACAGAGCTGCACTGGACCAAAGCTCCACTGCCCTTCAGGGAAAAAGTCAACACGTATTATAACACCATTCAGGATCAGTCTTACAGAAAGTCTAAATGTTAAGTATCTGTGTTTCTTTTCATACTTGAAGTGGGAGAAAGCACRAGCACCCTAATATGCCATTCTCTTTATATGGAGTGCATTTTGAACAAAAAAAGTATGAAGCAGTGTGTCTGAATGTGCATCAATTCAAAAGAAAAAAACATCAGTGCTTATTCTCACCCTGCAGCGTAAGCACTGTTCCCATCGAGAAAGCTGGGCCACTGGAGCARTTTGGTTTCTTCGTAAGGACACAAGTGAGCAGCAAAGTTAGACCAGGAGACATGCCTTTTATTTCACAGTATCACAGAACAGTTGAGGTTGGAAGGGACCTCTAGAGATCATCTAGTCCAACCCCCTGCTCCAGCAGGGACACCCGGAGCACGGGGCACAGGGTGGCATCCACGTGGGTTTTGAAGACCTCCAGAGAAGGAGGCTSCACAGCCTCCCCGGGCAGCCTGTCCCAGGGCTCTGTCATCCTCACAAGAAAGTTCTTCCTTACGTGGAGATGGAACTGCCTGTGTTTCAACTGTGTTTCAACTTACACCCATTTCCCCGTGTCCTGTCACTGGCCACCATCGAAAACAGTTTGGGCCCATCCATCCTCCCTACATTCTCCCCTCATGTATTTAAACATGTCGATCATATTGAAATCATATTGATTCCTTGCTTTCAGCTTCAGAACACAACTCATACTACTGCTGAATGGCAACCTTACTTTGAGATGGAGCTTTAAAATGATCTATTTAGTCAGGTTGTAAAGGGAAAGTTTCCAACTGATGCAGCTTGCCAAAGAGAYCCAAATCATGCTTCTGAACCGGCTTCTAATTTACTGCATTTCCCTCAAACACACACAAGAAAGGATAGTAATACTGCAAGACAATGCTCACAAGTACTTTGAGACCCTGAGATAAAAACTGTTCTTGAAATGCAAAGCTTTTTTATTGCTGTTTCTTACCATGATTCATTCACTCCGCTAGGCTAAACAGAAACAAATATGTGTTTTTTTTAAAAAATACACAGTCAAAAATAAGATTATTTTGTATATCCTGGCCTGCAATTTTGCAAACTAGTATCTGCCTTTTTCAGTGTTTCCTAAATGTTTTTCTTCTGAGGAAGAAGCCTGTGTTTCTTGGTAACACTAAAAGTTCTGGACAGAGAAGCACAATTGCTTTCTCTGGGTCCTCAAGTCTTCTTTTTTTCTGCCTTGTGGAAACCAATCATGACAGGATTGTGCTATTTTTGCTCCACTGAATTATCAGGGTTTTGATGCTGTAAAAAGATTTGGCTTTTTTTTTTTTTCCCTCCCCTCTTTGCTTTTGGACTCTCTCTCAGTTATATGATTAGGAACAAGCCTATACTTGCCATTTTCTTTACTTTGGTACCTATCCTATCTCCGAGTAGGATGGCAATTGAAGATGTTTTCTACCATCTCAGTCCAATGTTGTCAGGGTTCACTTCGAGTTGTCATGAGTTGCCACACTCATTTTTTTTGCTAGCATCCCTTCCAAATCATGCAGTTCAGAATATCAGCCCCAGATCACTTTCCATTTTCAGTACAACTCATTTGTTTGAGAGTTGAAATGCAAATTACTCATATTACTGCAGTCCTCTTAGAAGTTTCCATTTTGTAGATTAATGCTGTTCCGTCTTTCCTTCTCTTCATTTGTGCTATTTTAGGATTGTGGGGTCTGATGTTTGTTTTTGTTAAAAGACATCTTAGGACAGCACTGAGACAACAATCTATAAAATGGGTTTTCTTCAGCATGACAAATGCAATCAGATCCTCCCATTTCTGATCTTTGAAGCTGATTTCCTCTCCCTTGTGATACAGAACTTTATATTTATTAGCAGCTAATCCCCCCCTTACTCCCCTTGGCTTCTATGTCTTCCCTCTCACGAGGTCATTGCATTTTGGCCTGGCCACAAGAGCAGGCTCTGCCCATCTGGTTTGGTATCACCCACAAATTTGATCATTGTTGAAATTACATCAAAGAAATACCCAACAAAGAAGATGTGAGGCAGCTGCACATCAGACAGAAAGGCGACAGTTTTAGTCTCGGCATGAAAAGGGCCTCTGTAAATGCAGCTATCCACAGGAGTGAGACTTGAGAACCAGCAAAAAACTCCCTAATACATAGATGCAGCTCACCAGCATGGAGTGTCCCACACACTACTATTAGTCTACATAAAAGACATATTGTGAACAAGATTTTTCCCCAAAGACACCCTACTACACCTAATTTACATTGCCAAAAAGCAGTTATGAGTGTTTCATTACTGTACAACTGTGTACAATCTACAGTGTGATATCCCCTATAGAAATAAAAATACATGCAGCAAGCCAAATAGATATAAATGCATATTTGTAATAAGACCACCCTATTCCAAGCACACTGTTTGGTAGAACAGATTTCCATCTTTTCTCCCCAAGGTCTGCTGACCAGAAGGAAATACTTCCCTGGAACACTTGATATGTCTCAAGTCAGCAATGAGTTCAAGTGGCAAAACTTGCAGACCTTTTTTTCTAACTTTCTGACAAATGCTCTTTCAGCAGCATTTACCAGTCAGCTGACAGTTAAATCATGTCTATAAAATTCCCTTTGCAGAATTCACCAGATATTTCAGGGCTCTTATTTAACGTTTACAGCAAGTAAGGCCTCAATTCAAATAGCAGGTTGACTAATGCCAACTGCACATAGTGTCTTGCTCCTAGATCTTACATCAGCATATTAAAAATATACAAGAATGCCAATAATGATTCCTATGATAACTCATCACCAAAATATTGTCAAATGCAATAAAAGCTTAAATACTGAATCAGTTCCTAGAATCCTGGAGTACAAACTTGAGCACATCTGAAGCAAATTCTTGCTGGCACACTCCAGCCTTAATTAACACAAAGAAAGTGTTATTGTTATAAGTGGCAATTATACTAATAATCTATCACATCATTTTTCCTCAGTGGTCCTCAATATTTTACCAGAGATCTACAAGCTAAATGAGAGAATGAATTTATGCAACACTGACCCTTGGGAATTTCAGAGCAGGATACAGGTGACACTGTCCTGCTATGCAGCATTAAACCTAAAAATGAAGACCACATTAGGAATTTGAAGTGGGAGGTGCTCAGAGATAGAGTGGAAGTAGCTTAGCTTGGAGCTGACACCAGAGTCTTGGAAATACAAATTTGTGGGAATTTCTATAAGTATAGCAGAAGTGATTAGGAATTAAAATTCATTTCTGTTGAATGGTGATAAAAGAATTCCCTGGCCAAAAATATGCAGCTGGATTCAGTTAGACTCTGTGGGAAGGAGATAACCCAATGATTTTTAATGTGTTTTTGGCTTTTACCCCCCATATATTTTCACAGGTTTTCCTGAGAAAGAAGACACCAAATACAGCAGAAAGTGGACATGAAGAGTGAGAAATTCCTTCATTCCTAAGGAGTGTGAATGGTTGGGATTCATTTGTTTTTCCTTGCCTCCCCTTCCTAGGTACTTATATCCTAGGAAAAAACCTGGAAACTCAAGTATTTATTCATAATAGCAATAATGATAATAAATTTAAAATACACTCAGTCGAGCCTCTTGGTTACTACAATAGAATACTCATACAGCTCCAAACATAAAAGATGTTGGCACTGGAAACAAAAACAGAGGGAAGGGAAAAGGAAAAGGAATGTAAATTATCCATGTGCCCTTCCTTTGCTCTCTCTGTTTTCTAGTCAGTGTCAAAGCAAGATATTTTGCAGGAAAAGGCTTCTTAATATAATGCAGACAGCAATTTCTCTATCTGCAAAGTGAAAATTTTTGCTAATACGAAGTAAGATCAAGTAATTAAAAACTGCCATTATATAAATACTTAAGGGCAATTCTTTATTCCTGAAGACAATGAACTTTTCGCTGTCAATGCCCTGCAGACTACATCGTGCTCCATTTGTCCACGCCAATCACGTTTCATGGCTTTATATGGCAAGATTGAACACAGTGTTCTCAGTGACGCAACATGCAAGTCAAATGCTTGAGAAAACCAGGACGTGCCCAAAAGGAGAGATAGGGAAGTGAAAGGCAACAGAAAGTTATTTCTAAAGGGTTTTGGTGAAAAATAAAGACATGACTTTGGAACTGAGTCAAAGGACATTGACTGAGAAGGTCTGGTACTTTGAAAGSCAAGAGTGTGAGAGTATTATAAACGTGATTTTGTCTATAGAAGTGATTACACAGAGTAATAAAAATCAAGCAGTCAATGAGTTATACGTAGCTTAATATGGAAGCAAACTTGCTGTGAAACAACGCAAAATAGCTAAAGGCTTAATATGATTGGAAAAAAAGAATAYGGAGCATTAATTAAAAGTCAGCGAGGGAAAAAAATACAATTGATATATACCTCACAGAAAGCCCATCTCTGTCCTTACATTTGCAAAGTTTAACCTAGAACAAGCCTGAATTAACCAAAGACACTGGAGGTACTGAAGACCCCACCATGACAGAGGGATGGGGACTCCCTTGATGGTCRGTTATCTACAAAGGGAACCCAGAGCACATCTTCCCCAGATGTAATCTGCTCAATTCAGCATTTCAGAAAAAAAAATCCTTCTTCCCTCTCAGGCACCATTTTTTCCACAAATATGAAATCCTGTTTGCACCATGGCTCCTTCAGTGTCTGTCACACACTACACAGCACTATTTTAAAATAAACTGCAAGCAATGGTGGTTCCAAGCAAGTTACTTAGAGAGTCTTCTCTCTCCATTTAAATCTCATAAGCAGCATAATCATGGTGCTCTYAACCCATTTGTTAAAAATAAGACCTCAGCATCATAGGATGTGTCTACATAGCATAAATACAATTGAATGAGATATTTTTCCTGGATGCAGTTTAGCTTCATTAGCACTTTGCTCCACTCAAGCTAATTAGCCCCACTGAGAAGATGCACTTCTCCCCACAGCCTGTGTTTCAAATCTGATTTCTGATTACAACTTCAGTTATAGCTGACTAAATATTAAATAGGATGCTATATGCCACTAAGATTTTTTTCAACCCATTTTTTTTCTGGAGAATTGTTTTATTTAGACGCTAAATGGTAATTAACTTAGGAGTACACTCAGCAGTTGTAAAATTCATGCTGTTCTGCACTTGTAGAGGTACAAAAGGTCCCTTGTTTGCAGTACTAGGCTGATTGATTCCTACAGTAGAGCTGTTGATTCTCTGCATGAGTTTTCTCAGATAACACATGGCCTTTTAAATATTGGTGCACTGGGTATTTATAAAGCATATATTTTCTACAGATAAGCTGGGCAAAGAAGGCTTTTTGAACTTTGTAATTTAAATCAAATACTGAAAAATGATCAAAGTTTCATACAATTATTTTTAAATGATGATGAGCCTTTTTAATGACAAAAATGACAAATATCAAAGAAAAACATATTTTAAATGTCATTAAATTTAAATATTTGAGGTACTTCAAGAATGCAGGAGCTTTGTATTTATGACAAATATACCCAAGTTTGCCTTACTATATCAAAACCACTAATCTGATACAAACCCAAGATGTTTCATGGTCAAAGAGGCTGCAGTGCACAGCACTGCCAGTAGACTGGGACCTTAGCCAGGTAACCTCAAGGCCTTCTCAGGTCTGTGCCCAGCGCTGCTGCACACACGACCTTCCATGCAGAGATACAAAACGTGCAGCAACTCAGTCGCTCTCATTTTCCTTATGATTCAAAACATTTGTCACTGGTGAACTTCAGCTGGCCAAAGCATGAAAGGAAATATAGAAGAGATACTTTTTAAAAACAAACAAACAGGAATATTGCTTGCCAACACATCAGCGAGAAGGATCTAGCAGCTATCCCTCACATATAGTTTACAACTATGAACTGCTTGTTCCATACCAGAGCCTTCTAGCTTACATAAACTAGATAGTTTTTAAAACAGGCCGAGAAGTTTCTCAGAATCTGGCAGGGAAGGAAAATACAGCTGCTATCTGACTGAAGAGCTATAAATTGAATTTCCAACATAAATAATTTTCCCCATCTGTAGTATTAAGTTTAGGGGAAAAACACAAGGCTGCCAATTCCATTCTGCACAATGCAGACCCCATCTTTATGAATGGACTTCACATGAGGTCTCAGTATGACTTGTTCCCTGTGGAGCAAGGCATACAGCTGCTAGAGCGTAATTGTCCACAGCTTGCTCTTGCTCTCCTGAAGTGAATACCACTTTTAACAGTCAGGTGATSATCACAGGAGTCCTCAAAATGCAGGGAAGCAGCATGATGAGCTCTGCAAACAGGATATTAAGTGACACCAGAAAGCGCATTGTGCCACTAAAAGGTACGTGCTCTGGGTCTCCAAGAACTTCTGTGAGGATGAGAGAGAAGGTCAGAAAAGTATTGAACAGAGACACGCAAGTGTTACTATCACAAGAACTTTGATCAGTTGAAAAGAGGGCATGAAACATCCTGTGCCATAAATAAGTACAGATCTTTAATATAAAGAGCTGTTCATATAGAAAATCTCTTGTACAAAACTGTCATGACTCTGAATATCCTAACCTGGTTGCTCCAAGAAGAGAAGCAGTAGTTGTAGCAATGAAATATTTATCAGGGAACTGCCCAACTTTGTGGAACAAATCTCTACAGAGCTATCTATCGCAGACATCATAGTACAGCATGAAAGCCCACATCAAAAGCTCAGAGGACTTTTAACCTCTATTTTTTTTTTATGACCGATCAAAAATAAAATCAAGTATCAGACTAAAAGCATGACGAATATTTAAATGTTATGCAACTTAGAAAAAATACCAAAGAGGGTCAACTCTTTCYGCATTTAACTTGAGGGATAGTAATTGCTGTCACTTTTATATGACTAAAGCAGGCACAACACATGCACACAATTCAAAAAGATTCAGTTAATCAAAAGACCTTGAGGTCCCACACAAGATGCATCTTCAATCTAGGGTACACTCAAAGCAGCAACGTGTTTGACAGTGTCTCTATTCTGCAGCTTGCTGAGGAAAGTTTCATTGATCTTAACAAAAATTTTGCCCGAGGAAGGACTGAAAATCTGGTCCAGTGAAGCTGATCCTCATCTAATCCTGACRGAAAACAACTGGAGTTTCATTGTAACTGAAGGCCCATAGTAGTCAAAATGACCCTAAGAACAGAGAGGACATGGCTATTCTATGACTAAARGAGCAAATACATCTCTGCAGTTGAGCATAAAACAGAGCCACAAAAAATATGTCATAGTTTACTGTTATGAATACAGCTTTTCTAGATGAAGAGAATAAATAACACATGTGCTCATCCCCAGTGTTTCTACTTTATATAAACTAAAACCTAATGAGAAGCCAATTTCACAGGATCTCASCTCACCTGTACACTTCAAAAATTCTCTAATTAAAAGGAGCTGCCATACTACTATAATTATTGTAGCATATATTCAGCACAGAACTGTGTGCCCCAATGAAATACCACAGGGTTAAACATGCAAATRTCACTTCTCTTCCTCTGCCAAGTGTCCTTAAGAATTACAATTCTTCTTGGAAAACGGCTGCTGTAATTAGACTGGTATCCATAAAATTGCATTTCCCRATAGATATCCCCAAGGTTTTCCTTAGCGGCCAGTTCACAACTAGYRACAAAAGCAACAATCAGAGTAATGTTTATGATTCATTACATGTTTGGATTACTAGAGTATAACACTATAGCATAGTTTATGTATTTACATCATTTTAGAAAACAAACTCGTCATTTCTTTCTCTTGGACATCAAAGGCAATGTACAATATCCAAGAAGATATTGTCAACTCTGAGCTTTAGTATCTAATGAAATAGATTTTTGATACACATTGAAGGAGAACAGAAAAAGATCAATGGATTATCTGCTTAAATTTATCTTTTACAGCAGCTAAAACTCCCCATTTTGACAAATCCTCTAGTTATACTGAAGTACAAAATGTTGTCTTCCTTCCTTCTATTCCTGCCTCATTTCAGATGTTATTTTAAGTGCATTTCCTTTGAATATTCACCATTCGCTAGTCACCAGTGAAGAAAAGAAGCTGCTAGAGATATGCCAATTCAAATTCTACGTACAGTATAAAAATTAATATTGTATGACAGTCATCACAGGATACGTTCTCTAAACAGCAAAAGACAGATTTTCCTTATTAAGGAAATGCAGCTTGTTTTTTCTGTGATTGTTTTATTAAATAAAAATGGTCAGATTGTCTATCTGAAGTATGATTCATTTTATTAACTTTAATAAATGAGCTCTGAAAGGCAGATGTGACATAGGGACTTTTTTGTACTTGTTTCCTTTCCTACTAACACCTTTGAACTCATTTCACTGTGATGCAAAAGGCAAGGATAGAAGAAYAAGCACAACCAAATAAACCTTGATATAACTTGAAATTCAACTCTGACAAACTTTGCTTGGGAATATTTGGCCATCCTCTATTACAGGTATCTTTAAAAACACGTTGGGCTAACGTCCTACAGTATAGCAATATCATATTGTATTACTGTTGGGGAGATGTGTGTTRTTACAAATGGAAAACTGATGTTCAGATGCATTAACTGGTATGTAGACATGCTCGTGTACCTCATCTGTATGGGCCTTTCCAAAAAGCACTGTGAAATTGTAGGAAGTGACCCTGCTGATACAGACTGTAAACATTTTGAATACTCCTAAGAGGTAGAAACATATAGTCCCATAGAATGACCAGTGTAAGGTACAAGCAGGATATTGGGACAACCTCACCTGCTCAAATGGGACAGCATGATTTTGGGGAAAAAGTCTAGAAGTTTATAGAAAAAAAAAAATAGCCTTCTAACCATGCTTTTATTAAGCTGCTGTTGAAGGATTCCTTTCAGTCCGACAAGGCCAGAAATGGAGATGCGTTTGTACCTTTAGCTTTGACTTCCTTAATATATGTATTAGTCAGACTTTAAATACATCAGCAAATGTGATCTTAGATACTGGTACAACATTAAGTCATATTGTATACTGGAAAAGGAGTGTTTGACCGTAATTTCAAGTATTTGTCAGATGGGAATTGTACAAAACAAAAAAAAAGCTAAAGTCATAGGTTTCCTGACCTCCAAGTGCTTCTGTTTGCCAAATATATATTAGCTTAGCTTTTATATTTATTATGAAAAAAAGCTTGAGTCCTGCCAGCACTTATTCACTGAGATCTGAAAATGACAAAAGACAAGGTTATCAAAAGCCCATCTCCGATAAAACCGAGCAACTTCTAGCAAGCTGTGTTAACATTTGGGTGTTGCAATATGAAACAGATAAACACTCCATTTGCCACATAAAACCAACATGATTCTCCATGACAAATATGTTATTTCCATCTCTTCCAGCACAAGTACACCCTCCAATCTCAGGCGGGTAAAGCAACTCAGAGACACTCACTCCACGCTGTACAGAAGAAATGTGCACAGCACCAGTCTCTCTGTAGTAAAAGTACCTTGAAGAAAATTTCTCCTATTCTCAAATAATCTTTTGGCAGTTGGCCAAAACCTGATCGTTTAAATAGCTGTAAGGTGATTTACAGAAGTATTGTAATACACTTGCCACTKTCTAAAAATAAATACTTCTAATTAATACATTTACTGCACCGAACTATTATGCATTTGAGAAATTAAGACCTTTAAAAAAGAACCCTTCTAGTTTTCCTGTTCTAATTTCTAATAACACATGCCTAATAAACATACTAATTTCTAGAGTATTACAAAAATACTCCTCTTATTGCATCGTTACACGATAGAAAGTTGCTACCCAGAATTTGACCACTGAACTCAACTAAGATTTGGGAGGGTAAAAAAAAATGGGAGGGTAAAAAAAAAAAAAAAAGAGATTTGTAAAGTAACACTCTGAAATGCCAAGATTTTCTGTATTTAAACATATTTCAAACAATATAAAACCCTTTAAAATGCTGAGAGCCATGAGGAAGGGCATGGTTAAGGAAACCTTAATTCTCTCTGACATGCTCCTTGATTCTCAGGCCTTGTTCAACATGTAGCTTGTGCTGAGGAACATTATGAGTTGTCACCCTCATCTATCAGTGCTGCCCTCCACCACAGAAGTAGTACAACCTGCTAGGTAGATACAGGACTTATCTGCTACACGGAGCTCTTTACACGTCACCCATTCTGATAGCTGTAATGGGGAGTAGGTCCTTTGCACCACAGTCCAGGTCCATAATCATTTGTTATATTTCTCATTCTGGCTAAAGACAGAAACTAGTCACTTTATGCATTCTACAAGCTTGAATATTGATTCTCACAGAGCAATCCCGAGTCCTTCAATTAGCACGTATTACTGCTYAAGGGGAGCTAACCATTTGTTCCATTTTATTCCTTTCTGAGCAACATCATTCATTCTGTAACTTGTAAATTACATTTCTGCTCACAGCCTCCACCAGATCCCGCAGACCGCCTGCATTACAGAAACCTATGATTGTTTTCTGAAGATCCTACTGCGAGCAGCTTGACAGAAAAGGCTGCCGGTTGTGAAATCAATTCCTTTTGCCCCAAGTTACTCTCTTAGGTATAGCCACTTATTGATTACCTTTTAGATATGATTTTCCTTCTATTAAGTTCTGCATGCTATTAAATRCATATTTAAATTGCCAAATTAATTTAAATAATAAGGAAGAGCAGTATATACAGTTGCAAAGCTACAAATACAATTTTGAAAGGCGAGAGCAACATTTCTTGTTTTCTTAGGTTTGTGAAATATCTGCATGGGCAAGATATTTCCAAGGACGTTTTCACCTTAAAGCAGGACCAAAAGTCCACCACATTTTAATCCTTGACTGAATGCAAAATGAAGGTGATAACTCTCTTAATAATAGGAGGAATTATAAGCTTACTTGCAATTAGCATAAGTGAAAGCTAGTATTGGACTGCCTAATTATTGCACAGCAACACAGTACAAGCCCTAAATATGACAACCTCACAAGTGCAACTATTCCCTGCCTTGTTAAGTGAGTAATTTCAAGTAGATAATTAAGAATACTGCAGAGCRGCTGCACAAAGCGGGTATCACGAAGTCATCTGTTTTCAGGAATATTCCTATGTAGGATGCCCACATACTGACACTTTTTTAAATAAATAAATAACTAAAACCCACCCATCACAATTATTGACCGTTTATGGCCGTGGTTGTGCCATTAATGATGTCTTTAATATATGGACACCGTCACCTTTTAGTCGCTCACTCAAATGCAGTCCAAGAGGGCAATCACCAGCAGTATTTATACAGCAGAGCAGGGAATGATGCAGAACAAGTCGGGGAGCGCATGCTAAGGGGGAGAACTATAGAAATCATCATTACAATTGTCACCTTTGTGGGCAGCTTCTGCAAGGAGGGCAAGAAATGAGCAGGGAATGAAAATTGAACTGCCTCCTTGTCTCGAAGTAGCACTGCCCTGCAGCACAAGGTTGCCTAACTCAGCTCGTGCCAGGAATGCTGTGGGAATGAAAGCTAAATATCATTTTAAGGACATTTAAGGATTTTTTCTTACTACCATCCTTATTAAAATAGGCAAATACTAAATTTAGTCTCACCTGTAGTTCTTAATCTTTCCGTGGTCCTGGGTAAAGGTYAATGGCATGGTAAGTACAAAGCTGCATTCAGCTTTTTAGCACAGCTAACTGTGSTGCTGCTAACTGGAGCTCCAAGATAGATTTAAATAATTCTCTATTTCCTTAATTCAAAAGCATTATGTGTCCTTCTGCCTAAACATTACTCCAGTTAAGAGTTAATATATTCACTTTTCACCCAACCCAGCAGAGAGCTGTCTAGACATTTTTAAACTGCAAACGTTAAAAAAAAAAGCAACAAAAGTCCAACAATCTAACACCATTTCATAGGCAAAATTAAATACACTTTAATGCACCACTTCTTCGCAAGTCTCCTTTAATTCTCTACTGCGAAGGTGGGACATTTGGCAACAGGAACAGACATCTCACACATCATCAGCCTTGGGGAATGTTTTCTTAGAAACGCATACAATTTGACCTCTCCAAGGATCAAAGCAGTTTCCTTCTTCAGGTCATAAGTGTTACCAGAACACAGCAAGTTCTACAGAATCCATTTCACCATTTAGAAGTCTAAAATTAACTACGCTATCAGAGAAAAAAAATGACATATTTTCTCAGACTTTATGGATTTGCTATGAAAGACCATAATTTTCAGGACTTTTYATACGGGAATACCATAGGTAGTCGTTCTTTGCACAGTTCTTTAAAGAAATCTGACAAGCAGATTTATCAATTTATAATAGAACTTCATATAATGCTGGCACCATGTTCTCTTCAATTACGCCTTGTTTCATGACTGTGCATGTGGAAGGATTCTTTGTCTGGGTAACATAATGTACATTCCCATGGCCATAAAAAAAAAAAAAAAAGAACAATAAAAGCGATAATTTACTATGTTGTCAGGAGCTAGTCCTGTAAAGGAAGGCAAGTAAAGATACAGGGACTGGGTTTTGCTACTGTATTGTGTTTAAATATTCTGTAGTTGAGATTTAATTGCACTTAATCTGCTCAATAAAGTTATCTTCACTGCTATTAGTATCCCAGATTTGTGTTATTGCATAATAAGAACCTATTTTTTAAGCAGACATTTTAATCTCCTACTTAAATGTTCATTAATACAAAGCCTCTGCTGTGCAGAAGGCTCCCTGTTTGCAAGCGGAACTTGGAATTCTTTGAAATTACTACCAAAAGCTGGTATTGCTTTTCTTGTTTTTAAATTTATGGCTTTCCACAAAAACAAGTATCATTAAAATTTAAACAGTAACCCTAAAAATATTCTATCTAGAAAAGAGGATAACTCCAAACCAAGTGTAACAGCATTTGTAATTATGAAGTGATAGTATTCAGATAAGTACAATGCAATATATCTGTGAATAGATAACACTTTAGATCCTTTATTTCTTGCTTAATTGCTAAATAAAGAACCTTCATGATAATTAATCCAAATGCAAGAGTTATTTCCCATTTTTAGAATCTTGACAGCTATACTCAGTTACTT
The DNA here is from genome assembly GCF_003342845.1 of Nothoprocta perdicaria. Lineage (NCBI taxonomy): Eukaryota > Metazoa > Chordata > Aves > Tinamiformes > Tinamidae > Nothoprocta > Nothoprocta perdicaria. The sequence continues at coordinate 7,343,253 of NW_020455976.1, forward strand.
GTATCTTTTAAGTCCATTGCATTTTTATTTTTCATCAACACATTAGATGTTATGTTACACTGGAAAAAGATATCACAATCGAGTATTTAGTGAACTGATAGGAATTTTTTTTTTTTTTTTTAAATAATCCTACTACTTCCAAGAAAACCTACGTAAATCTAACATTAGTCTCACCTCCAAACCCCTGCAGTTCTCAACAAGTTTTTAAGGAAAAAGGAGCTCTGTCTCTGCCAGGAGCAGGGGATGATCCAGGAGATAGAAGACTCAAATTCATCGGAAACCAGCACTAGCTCCATTACTCAGGAAAAAAATCTTTTATTCAATCACATTTCAAGCTCTATGTAGAGAGCAAGAGAATCACTTGGAGAATAATGGGGGAAAAAAAAAGTGGAGAGCTTAAGGAAAGCTTTGAAAGACGAGAGGAGACATCACCCTTGCACCACGCACAGCAGCAGGTGATGGAGGACAGCGGGGCATTAAGGGGACAGAGAAAGGAGGAGATGGAGAGGGAAGAGGAAGACTGCAGGGCAAGGGAATAAGGAGAGCCAAGAGAAGCCTTTCATAAAAAGGAAAGAACTAGAGTTGGATTTGTGGAGAGCGCCGGAGGCAGCAAGCAGAACTGCAAAAATGCTCARGTGACACAAGGGAGCGAGAAGCCGCAGAGAGGGACGGAGGTTTGGTGGAGGCACCTGGCTCACTTGCAGCAGAAAACTGCCCAAGGGGGTCACTAATGAAAGACACRACAATGTATAGGTAGGGCAAGCAAAGGCAAGAATGAGTTTGGGTTAGCTGCTCCAGATGACAGTGGTTGGTCATTGCCTGATGCCCAAGGGTAAAGGCCAGCAAAGGCTGCGGGATTGGAGAGCAGGGGGATACACGACACTGTCTCCTGAGGAAGAGAAGGGAACCTGGGACTTTCAGTTTTGCTCAGCTAAGATTTAGTACTGAGTTTCGGGAGCAAAATTTAAAAGGAAGTGTGTGGAAGCATGAATACTTTTGAGCCTTMTCAGCTGCACAACAAAACTTTAATGAGAAGATGCATTTTATGGACACCAGACAGTGATAAAAATCATATAAGCAGTGAATGCAGAAATTCATCTTTATTTATGGGTTTCTATTCAAATTGTTCGATATCTTCAACTCTTTACAACCCATCATTTCTGCAAATTTCTAGGCAAGAAGAGCTATCTCTAGGCCATTACTTTGTGTCATGCATCTCATGTTAAATTCTAGGTTGAGTGCAGATTGTACAAGACTGTAGCCCGGCTTTATAGAAATTCTTTTCAATGCATGATAATAACTGAAGAACTATTCAGAAGATAACTTAATTGTATTAATGTCCCAAATATACTGACAGCATTGTTGCTGCATTAGTTCTATCCACAGAAAATGCAGTGTCAAAATAAGACTGAAATACTCATATAAAATGAATTACACAATTAGTTTCAGAATCAAAAATGAGTACTTCTATTTCTAAAATCCAWGCTGTAAACACCTTTCCTCTTAAGGTTAAAATGAAGTAATATACAGGTTAAAATAAGAAATAGTAGATCCTTATCACAAGTAAATTCTCTTTGATGATTCAGAAATTCTTATTTCCTTTCATCAAACACAGGCATTTTACTCTTGGCATTTTTAGCATATTGTCAGCTCCCAAAAGATACCACAGGCTCTTCCAACACTGTCCAAATTATCCTGGAGAGTCAAACACGAGCAGTTTCATAAAGTTTTAAACTATTTTAAAATGTAAACAGCGAGAGTGAAATCACCTGCCATAAACTGCACCTTGCTGTGCAATCAGGAGACAGAAAGCTGCAGGATGCTGCTCTTTTTGGCACTGCTCACTTTGCATTTCACCAGGGGACACAACTTATGGACAGGGCACTTCAGGAGCCCTCCGAAGATGACTGACATAGAAATATGGCTAATGAGCACAGGTTTCCTTTCTACACTGCTCCTTATGTCACCTTGATCTCAGGAATGTTCCCACCAGCGCACTCACACTGCGACTAAACTGCACTGCAGGAAGCTTTTGCTCTCCCTCTCACCATATCACGTCCTGTCTTCATCATCAAGTCTTCTTGTCATGTCTTCATGACATGATGTCCTCTCATGAGGCTGCAGTGCCCTATGGCTTGATCCTGCAATGCAGCAGTACGGGTAGAAACTGAAATGAAACTTCTTGGYGAGTTTGATGTTCCTAAGGTCCCCTTGCAGATCATGGTTGTTTCTGCCACTGAAGCCCTTGAAACAGAAGCATTACTCAAAGCAACCAGACTGTAATGCCCTCCTCTCAAAGTCATGCCATGGATATCACTAAAATGCATGATTGGAACAAGCATGACACTTATGGAAACCATAAAGAAAGCCTGGAATCATAAATCAAAGGACATAGCATTTGGTATTTAAAATAGCATACACATCTGTCTACTTGACCCATGGTGCTCCATATACAGCTGAGCCTTTCCYGAGTGCTGAGCTGAGCACATACTGATTAGAGAGATGGCAGATCCCCTCTCCTGCAAAGTTGTTTCTCTAGCCAAAAAGATGTTTTGAGTCGTTTTGTGTATCACAGAGTGAACRCAATATGCCTGGCCATACCTATGCAACTAGTCATCCCCAACACTCTTGTTTGAGGCTGCAAGAAAACACTGCTCTCCTCCAAGCAACTCCTAAGTATTCCAAGCATTTTAAGACGACGCTGAATTTTCATGCACAAATGCTCTGTGTTATCAGCAGATACTACCCCCTTCCATAAAGGGAATTTCACCTCAACTCTGAATGGGTTGAAATGGGCTGACCAGTCCTGCCTAGACAGGCTACTGGGACAAGCAGAAACTCCATGTTCATCCAARGCTCTTCATTTAGGGACCTGAGGAACAAGGACCTTTTCCTTTGTCTTTCAGATCCTCAAGCACAGCAATAAGCTTTTGCTCCAGTAATCTCACCAAGAAACACAGAGCAAGTTTTTTTCGTATGCCTAGTTAGTGTTTAAAGGCCTTTCATCTTCTGCCTGAAATTAAAGAGAATATGCACTGCTTTTATAAACTGGTCAATCAGTTACTTCAGCGAGGTACTTATTTCCCCTCTCGTAATCACATCAAGCTCCTAGAAATGCAGAAAACAGGAAATTCGGAGACCTCCAGCAAGCCAACTGTCAGCAAAGGGATTGCTTCTGTGTGAAGTCCAATCTGATTATGTAAAGGCACAAGTGGAAATCAGCAACTGGGATCTATGCTCCCTGATAACTCGTTATCTGACGGGAAGCTCGCCTAGTTGTCGCTGCAAAGAAAAGCTGCAGGAAGAAATGTCACAGGGCACAAGCATTGGGCACAGCATATTAAAGTTATTTTGTCAAGCTATTTTCATTTTGCTAAGTGCAACTAAACTAGATGACTGCTTTTTTTCTTGCCCTGGGCAAAGGGTCACCAGAGACAAAAGAGTTAGTTTATTTGTAAAAACTRTAACAGATTTGCCCAGAAACGATTATTCTGATTAACACACACATTATCTTACAAGGAAATTTTTCCTCTGTTTGTGACAATTCAGTGCAGGCAAAGTAACAACTTATATTTTACTTTTCTGATACCAAAAGGCTCAAGCACACATCAGAAAAATCAGAGCCAAAAAAAATCAGCTAAGCCAAAAAAAATTACAGCAGGAAACAGAATACATCATAATCAAATAAGAAGAAATGTTGATGTGTTATGCTTACTTCAGTGGGAACAGAATCAGATTGCAAGACTCCTATTAACCTAATAGCATCTGGTTTATTGTTTATAAAATCGGGTGAATGTGCAAGGTAACCAACACAAAATGTCTCTTTAAACAAAAATTAAAAATGCAACAATATGAAGAGCCTGTAAGAGTATTTTAAATTCCTATAAGAAATCAAAATTTTAATAACATTTTGCAAATTAATTTGCCTTTGTAGAAATGGGACATACGAAATATTCTTACAAAATGTCTGAAAAAGGCCTACTGTTAAATTAGAAGAATATTTGGACTACAGACATGCACTAGGATTAGAGGCCTCAAGCTGGAGGAACTGAGCATGTCATTCATTTATTTATGGGAGAAGCCACTAATTCACATACCACAAACCCCAAGAGGAAAGAGCAGTGATCTGTTGGCTAGGGCAGAAATGAGGGCTTATCTTTTTGTTTAAAAAAGACTATATACGGATTCAATTAAAAAAACATTAAAGTGTCCACTACCTGTGAGGCTAACGTCCATTCTTACATCAGCATAAGAATTGCAAAAATGAACAGAGGAATCATATTTATTTACTGATTAAAGTTTCGTTAAAGGAAATGCACTGAGATGGTTTTCTAGTTTGGCCTTATAAAACTAGTAGAGAGAACATGGTTGACCATGAAGAATTCTAAAGGACCTTAACATACACACACACACACACACCATAAATAAAGAAATAAAGCAATCTATTTCTTTGGATTCTGAAAATTCATCATTTAAAGCCCAGTTTTCCTTCCTGGCTCTACTGGTAGCAACTTTTTCAACAGGGAGCCCCTCCAGTCCCTTCCTGTGAGGTCTCCAGTCCATCACAACACAAAATCAGGCCCAAGCTCCGGAGGTGCCTGCTGTGGTTCACTCTTCCTCAGCACTGATTTTCCTAATTGTGAAACCCAACAGTGCAGCTCAGCCCAAGGCTTCCAGAAGCTCAGAGGCAGGAGGAGGGAAAAACTGATCTGCTTCTGAACCATGTAGAGATCCTAGAAGTTGTCCCAGACCAATCACTTAAAAATACTTAAATGTCTTCCAGAAACACTGCGTACGAAACTGCCGCATTTAAATGCCACCAACACACAGCCCCTCCTGAGAATTCCAGCACTGTTATCTGCTTTATAATCTTCGTATTTAAAATACAATASAGGATCATCTTACCAGAAATACTTGTATTTGCACTTACTGCAAATCCAACACATGGACTTCACATCCAGTGCTACTCACATTGCTCCCACATGCATTTARATCCTCCACGAGAACCCCCACGTGCTCTCTATCAAACTCTTCTTTTTAATTAAAAATTGTACCTATATCCGACTACAAATTTCCAGCTACCTTCTGCAACTGAGGATCCCCAGGCTTTTTACAGAGCCTYTGAGGTGAAAGACAGAATCAGAGAAAATTCCCTTTGACATATAATTTTACCAGCCAGTCTCTCTCTCATTTGCTGATGATGCAACATAAAAAAGACTACATTCAAAAGAACTATGGGCAAAATAATTAATTCCTAGCTGTCTTGCAATTTAACCACTAGAAATAAGATGTGACTAGCAGCATGTAACCACTAATTCTCCACAATTACCAGCAAACCCTCCATACTTTAAGAAATTTCTGATTTAATGTAGCATGCTGTTCAAGACTAAGTCCAAATACAATAGACATAAAAAATAGCATTAGATCATCCTAGAAATCCCAAGAAGTCTATACTTCTTTTTACTATTACTTTTTCTATCTACACCACTTCACAGATATGGTTTAAGGCATTCCAGGCTGCTTTAGTGGTTCTCCATTTTGTGCTRAAATGAAGGGGGTATTTCAGAAACTTCAAGTATTTCTGCACACATAAAATTAATTTCCACACAAGATAATTTCTTATCTTCTATGGAAATGACTATTTCACTGTAGCAGTTGACATCAAAACAATAAGATGTCTTCCTGTTGCAAAGCACCATGTCAAATAAAAACCAGATTTAAGAGGCTGACCGTTCCCCATGTAGTTAAAAGCTTTAGGTAGCTGTAACACGTGACAAACTCAGGGAACTATCAATCCTTAATTTGGTGTGAAATTCACATCTAAAATCCAATCACAAGATTTTGTATTTACTGCCATGGTGATGGAAGTGCAAAGCGTTAAAGTGCTTTCACCTTTCAAAAGTAGTTAAGAGTTGCAGAAATGGCTGTTTTAGCAAAATCTTTACATCAGGATATCTAGCTCAAATCTGCTGCTATCAGAAACACACTGGCAGGTCAACAGTAATTTCAAGCACTATCTCTGAGCATGAAATTTGTAACCTGGAGGCAGAAGCTTCACATCAGACATAGTATTTCCAAAAGAAAAAGTCAGACGTACTTATGTGCATGAGTTACTTTCCACCAAATTGGAAATAAAATAAAATAAAATAAAATAAAATAAAATAAAATAAAATAAAATAAAATAAAATAAAATAAAATAAAATAAAATAAAATAAAATAAAATANTAAAATAAAATAAAATAAAATAAAATAAAATAAAATAAAATAAAATAAAATAAAATAAAATAAAATAAAATAAAATAAAATAAAATAAAATAAAAGCAGGAAAGGTCCTGCATTCAGCAAGGTGAGGTATCCGAAGACTAACTTTAAAGAAGTAGTTGAATTAAAGAAGTTAATTGTTGAATCAGGGGCAGAAAGTGCAGATGGAAACGAAGACTAGGCCTCCAGTGCACAGCATACAGCTCCATGAGTAGCTCAGACACAGAATCACTTTCCCATTTTAGCTGTCACACTTCGAATCACACTTTCCCTGCAAATTTAACAGAAATGGAAATGCAAAATTCATGTTTGTTAATATTTAAATGCATGATTCTGTGGGTTTAGGAGCTAACATGACAATAAATTATTCTGGTTTTCTTTATTTTCTATGCTGTTGGACATCTGTTTAACTTATGTTAAATAGGGTTTTTCTTCTATTTCTAAAGTAACTAGACCACCAGACACAGTATAACCTAAACAACTATATAAATAAAATTAAATAAAAAACACAATAAAACAGAGCTTTACTTTAATTGCTTGACCACATCATGTGTTTCCATTTCTACAATGCAGAGAAATGACAAACTCAACAGCAGGTTTTTAGCAGTGTATTAAGTCAAATATTATTAATATTTCACCAAGTGATGAGAAAGGTATTCTATTTAATTAAAGGATGCATTTTTCAACATGTTTCAGTAAGGAATTAGAAGAAAATTATTAACTCTATTTCATGGACTTCCATATGCTACATGTAGCATACAGATCAGTTATCTAAGCCAAAGCTTTCTCCTCTCCATGTGCCATGAGAAACTCTACTGTTTCAGAAYAAATACAGAATATAGCAGAAAGACGAGACTGGCTATATACTAAGTCATGCAGTACCACAGAATATCCTTTATGAGATGCAAGAGTTAATCTCTGTTTTTAATTACACCCAAGCAACTTCAATGAGAGTGAATACTGTAGCAACATCTATAAACAGCAGTGACTATTAGTTGAAGTGCAGTTATGAAACCCGTGCCAACATTGCTTGTATGTTTAAAAAAAAAAAAAAAAAACAAGATTTACAATCCTTGTAAAATTCCACTGCTTGGGATACTTGTATGGCCTTGCATAAAGTTAAATTTAGGCAAATTTTAAGAATGGAACATTTAGTAACCATGACAATAACAGGAAAAGCACTTTGGGCTTTTTCTTTCAGATAATACTACTTCCAAACAATAGTTGTTTTCCTCCAGATTACTTCTGTTTGTTGCTGTCTGGCAATCTAAGYCTACAATCCTTGTAAACCTGAAGCTTTTATCAAAGTGAATAGTAATTTGGGGTGCATGAGTCCTAACCTATATATCAGCATCCTCAGTGGTAGGAATGACTGCACTTGTTGAACAAATAGGAGTTATTCAATTGTTGCACRGAACAGGTGGAAAAAAATACTGCATTTCAAGATAACCAGTATGCAAGTAGATGAGGAATCTTAAATAATAATAGCAGAAAGGTAGAGCATACACAGGGTTCTTCCATGCCCACTGTTAAGGTAACTTAAAATTAGGTCCTGGAAAGACTGACTGCAAACTTTAAGAAAACACCATGGCACTCTTCTGCATTCTTTTTGCTTGGTTTTGTACAGAGTTGGGTTGTTAGAGCTTTTCTAAGTTATAAWATATGACTTCAGAAATCAATCTTTTTCCTCTACTGTTCCCATTAGAGMTGCTCACCAAACTAAGATAATGCCTTCAAAGAATGTAGGTACTTTGGATCTGAAGTCATTTTCAAAAGTGACTAAGGGGCTGATTTTCAAAGGCATTAAGATACCTAAAGATGCATTAAGCACTTAGAATTTTTTAAACTGTCTGGGCATCTAACGCCTATTTAAATCACTTAGTCCTTTCTGAAAATCCCAGTGGACAGTTATCTACATTTTATGTGCCTGCTTTATCTTTGAAAATCTGGCCCATTAAATACTTAGCAASCTCAGTCCCCCTGACTTGTAGTGAGACATAAGAGGCCTAAGAAGTGTAAGTATTTATGAAATTTGGTCAAGCCACTCTTGTGCTCTGTTCTTCTTATATCTGTTAAGGAGCAATAGAGTAAAGCTCCTCTTTAACAAGTCACTTCAAGGTGGTCGGACTTGCATAAAAGGGTGAACGTGCACAGTGTAACTACATAACAAAGGCCCCTAGTACAGGCTGCATCCTCACTAGGCTTTTGGAAACTACAAAAAAAAATTCAATCTGTAATGCCTGACAGTKTCCAGGATTCATTGTTTCAATAAGTGTGATCCAAAATGAGCTTAGAGGGAGCCCTTCCTCCCCTCCCCCCAAAAAAMCCCAAAAAACAAAAAAGCAAAAAACAAAACTGCATTAGCAAGCAAGTTGTGAAAATAATCCACACAGCAACAACAACAAAAACAAATCCAGAGAGAAACGAGGAAAGGAACTGGTGAACAGGCTCTTTAAGCAGCCAGCAGGATCAGAAAAGACAAGGCTTAATTCTGAAATTTCTTTTCAAAATACGAAACTATAAGACATTCCCTTATGCAAACATTCGAAAGATTATCTTCTGATCTCTTTTAATGTCAATGGGAGGTAACGTGCACTGACCRCATTCCCAAAAAGGAACCGATTTGTAAATTAGAAACACAGGGAATCAGATTGCCACCTACAGGAAAATTCAGCATTTATTGTCAAGAAAGACTTAAAAAGAACACAAATTGCCATCCTGCCACAAGCCTCTTTTCAGTTTTAGTTATTACATATTGCAAAACCAATTAGTATTTTATTTTTATGCAGCTATATCATGAACCAAATCCAGAAAGCCATTAACTTCTCCTTTTACTTAAAATTGCTCCATGAGCTAAGAATTTTGATAGTTCAGCTATAAAGCAGCAGATTGTAATCATGTTTCAGTTAACGAACTTTAAATCTGCTTACCTGATACAATTGGTGCTAGCCTGAATATGTCTGACAGTCTGCTGTTAACTGGTTCATAGGGGGAATCTTCAAGCAAATCATTTCCTAAAAGCAAAAAGATTTGGCGGTTGTTGGTTTTTTTAATACAAGAATTCAGGACAGGGTTTTGTTGTTTATACCTACTCTATAACAAAGTTACTCTCTAGCAGTAAAGGTGCTTGACTTCAATCTGCTTGTGTGGCTATTTCCCCTGAAAGCACAACTTAGGAAAACACCTGAAAGCAGCAAGTTGTTTATCCTTGTCACTATTTTGTCTCCTTCCTTCATGGATAAAGCCATAATGCACAGAGACAATTTCAGACATCTCAGGAACTGTCTCCACATGCCAGCAGGACAGAAACAGTATCAGGGACGTTCCAGTTCACACACTAATATCAGTACTCTTCCTCGGAAGGGCAGTCCAGGTAACAGCTGAAAGTCAACATCCTGGGGAACAAAACATTCCTAACAAAATTCTGGGGTGCGGGGAAGGAAAATGAATCTACGATGTACAAAAAAAGTGCCAGAAGTGTAAAAGCTGGAACAAAGAGGTATAGTAATTCATTAAAATGCTCCAATTAATGCCAGGATAAATGAGCAGAAAGGGCCACTATAAAAGCAGAAGCAACTACAGCAAAGAGTTAAAGGGGGAAGAGGAGGGGGGCCTGAAATGAAGGATTGCATCTTCAACTCCAGAGGTCTTAAACAGTGCAAAACATGGCCAGAATGATGTACCTCACACAAGGCCTTGACTGTTCTCAGCAGACGATGGGAAATTCAGCAATGACATCAATGAGAAACAAGTCAGTCATCACCATATCCTTTCTAACTCGCACTTCTGCATACTCTGGGGAGCACCACAACTTATTTTTTCTGTCTCTGGTGCCCCAGGAATGTTGCTGGCAAAGATGGGAAAAGAATAAACCTAGTAAGGCAACAATAGAGTTCCCCTCTATATTGCACTTAACTCATAGCAAAGAGCTAAGGAACTAGTTCAAGTGCCCTCTGATCTTGTTAGGTGAGTCCCACTGAAGGAGTTAAAACATTATTTAGGAGCATGTCTCCAAGTGTCTGCATTTTGGAGCTTCTGCACTTGTTAGAGCCCTGCTCTTTGCCTTTGGTTTGGAAAGGTCAGCTGGGTGCCTGGGAGGAAAACCTCCCCGTGGCTTTCCCAGGAGGAGACGCAGCAGCAGCTGTTCCCGAGCTGGATGAAAGCTCCTCAGTTCGCAGCTGAAAAGCACAGCGCGAGTTATGAGGTCAGACCCTCCGCTCGGGCTCTGCGGTGGTCGCTAGCCGGGAAACGCCGCCGCGTTCGGGTGGCGCAACGTCCCCGTGCTCTGCAACGTACCCTGCAAACTCTGGTACATGCTCCAGTAAATGCGCAGGCAGTTTTTCTCCTTCTTCATGCCCCTCTTGCAGCGGCAGTTGTACAGAGATTTCTGCTTGAGAGCTTCCATGGCGCTCCGGCACTCGTCCTTCGCCTCCAGGCCCGTCGCCCGGCTGAAGTTGCTCTCTTTGCCGGCTACACACTGCCTCAGCGTCCTGAATTTAGTACTACAGCTCTGCTCCTTGAGACACTGATCGCTGGCTCTCACGCAGTCGAGGCGATCCCCTCCGGGCAGCCCGCTCACCGCTGCGGACAGGAGCACATCTAGGGAGAGAAGAGRGCACAGACCAACACAGCTCCCTGTGAGGGGTGAAGCCGGTTCAGCCCGTGGGGCACCAGCTCCTCCGAGCCCAGCCCAGCCGGCAGCACCTTGCAGAGCGCTGGGCTTCGGGCTACACCTTGTGTGGCGCTTCCAGGGTCTCGCTCAGCGGAAGCCCCGGGGAACAGCACCCGTCTCAACCCCCCTGGCTGAATTAGAGCAAAATACAGGGAAAAAAAAACCTACAGAGACTGCCATGGCCAACAAAACAGCAGTCCCCACTCCTTGTGTCCACTTTGGGGAAGCAAATAACCTTCCCACTTGCGTGCTTAACAGAGGGATTAAATGCTCAGCCTCACTTTCTGTGAGTGCTTTCCGTAATCTCAATTACATCCACCAACAACCCGCTCGGGGGGATAAGTATCCTCCCTGATTGTTATTAGGCTCTTTTTGCGTCAGTCACTTCTTAATAGCAGCACCCGCTTTTGCTTATGTCACATACATCTCCAAGGGTGGAAACGGCTCCCCCSCTTTCCCCGTTGCTCTCCCCGTGCCCGGCTGTAGCCGGAGAACAAAGCGGGCTGCAGGGACCCGCTCCCGGCCACCGTGCCCCGGTGTTGCCCGCTCACATAGGTGGATGGGGAGGCACCCGAGCATCTCCCGTGGCAGGGAGACCGCCTTGGGCTGCAATTCCTGGCCAGGGCAGGTGGCCAGGCTCAGGTGACGGGGTCTCCTCCACTGTCACCCTCCCCGCGCCGTCTTATTCCATTGAAAGGAAAAGTTTCCCTCTAAGTTGCGGGAAGCTGGTTTAAAGAAGCTGCACAAGCATCTCTTTCTGTAGTCGCCCAGAGCTTGAAGCGCAGCCTGGGCTAAATGATGCGAGGCAGAGCCGTAAAAACTAGTGGAAACTTCACTGTTCTGCCCAAACAGGGAGGCAGGGAGCACGAGGAGCCCGCAGCCCGACACGCTGCTTCGGAAGCGACGCGCGGCGAGAAACCGGAGCCCGCAACTCACCCGCTAAGGGCAGCGCGAAGTAGAGGAGGGAGAGGAGCATCTTGCCGCCTTCGGATGGTCTCCCCAAACGAGCTGCAGAGAGGATCAGCATGTAGATATCCCCAGCCCGCCGGGGTGCGAAGGCTCCAAGTTCACATCCATTGAATCCCAGGCAATCCCTGTGGCTCGCTCCCCTCCTCGCCGCGCAGCCGGAGCGGAGCCGCCGCCGCTTCCCCTCGCACTTGAGCTCT